>NC_061774.1:14292446-14628071 GCF_022458985.1 Mugil cephalus | reverse complement strand
CTGTGAGACACCATGTAATGCTGAAGGGAAGAAGGACAAACATCAGTCACATCATACAGTTACACGTCTAAGTCACCAAACAAACGGATCAGGAAGACTGACTCCGTCATTGGCTGCAGACAGGAGGACTAAGCAAACTGACAGACAACTTCATCGTCTCAAAGAACGCTACAGGACATCTCTCCTGCCTCAAGCCATCTGTCTGAACTCCTCATCTGTATGTAACTATGAACACTGAACAATTGTTTTTGCACATGGTTGTGTGGTTACTGGTTGTAAATTCACATCATTAGTGGATTTTTTCCCCCTTTTTATAGTAACTTTTTTTTGTTGTTTATTTTATTTTATCTATGGTGTCAAGTGCCTTTACAATGCTACTACAACTGTGTAATTTCGCAGTCTGGGATCCATCTGATCCAAGTGACTATAATAAACACACTGAAGTGAGATGTAATGAACAAATCAGAAAGGAACCCTGTGGTAAAAACCCCTTTGAGTTTGTTTACTCTAAAGTCCATCAGATGTTATTTCGGTGTCATTCTGAGGAAGCCGTTTTTAGCATCATTTAAACACTTTTGTGTGACATCTTTCCAAGAGAGACTTGCTGCTGCAGCAAATCTTACACACAAATGCGTATCAACACCTGGACACCCAGTATTTCCTTTACCTTGAGGGGTTTGCAGTGCTTCCTAACGTATCTCCCAGCAGAGCTGTGCATGTCCCAGTCCAGTTTGCAGCGGTGAACATATCGTCGTTTCCTATACAACACAAAATTATTCCGTTACAATACAATTCAAGTATTTTTCCAGAAACTAAGAACATGAATAAACTTGTCTATGAATGAACACGCACTTGGTTTTTTCCAGGAGGTTTGTGGGGATGGGGCCCAGGACTCTCTCCATCATAGCGAGATGTTCTTTACTGTCGTGTGTCTGAAAGATTAAACATCAATAAGCTTTATGGTAACAGAGAGAACTGTTTATTTGTTGTTGCTCTTTACTGCCACCCACCTGGAACAGAGTAGATCCAAGGTAGTACTCAATGAGTATACAACCTACACTCCAGACATCACAGGAATGGTCCCAGCCCAAATCTGAAATGCACAAGAAAAACTAAACACCAAGTCACCACTGAGGGATCTCTCTAAAGTTTTAAGTACTTTCAACAGCCTCTTACCTAAGATGACTTCAGGAGCGCGGTAGTGACGTGTCGACACCACAGAGGTGTGGTGCTCGTGATCGTACGTGGCGTTGCCGAAGTCAACAATTTTCACATCTGGGTTCTTCAGTGTCCGTTCATCGCGTTTCTGAAAACAAGACAGACACACAGTTCACGCTGCTGCTGGCACAAACAAAACATTCTGGACCTTTCCGAACAGAGATTCACGAATGGCGACTTTCTATATAAATATTTGTAAAACTTACCAAGTGGCGGTTGTACTCCATGTCATAGTCGGAATCTATGAAGAGAATATTTTCCGGCTTCAAGTCTGTGTGAGTCAGCTTGTTCTTGTGCAGAACTGAAAGACAAAACCGCATACATTTAAAAAACAAGCTCCGTTGTTTGTTTTTGAACAAACTGTGGAGTCTGTACACAGACCCTGTATGTCTGGATTACTCACATCGCACCGCTCGGATGATCTGGTACGCCATGTGTCTGATGTGTTCAATGGGGAAAGGCTGGAAGTTGTTTTCCTTGAGGAAGTCGTATGTGCTGAGGCCAAGCAGCTCAAAAGCGATACAAACGTGACCGTGGTAGTCGAACCAGTCCAGCATGTACACACAAGAGCTTAAAAGGTGGTGGGAGGAAAAAAACAGAACATAAAATGTTAAAGTCCTGCACAGCAAAATAAAACATTTCCTTTTTGTCACTGTCTCGTAGACATGTTTGTGTTATAGAGTTACTTACTATCGTTTATCAGAGTCGAGGGACTTCAACTGTTCGAGCACCTGTACCTCAGACATCGCTGCCTCTCGGTAGCGGTCTATGTTTTTAATGATCTTCAAAGCCACTCGAGCTCCACTGAAACACAGAAAAATTCAAGATTGGATTTTAATGAGCTAAAATCATTTACCTACGAGGGAGCGGAAAATGTGAAGACAAAGTCTGAGTCGACATTAAGATTGTTATACTTACTTTGAGTGATCAATGCATTCGACGACTTTCCCAAAGGCACCCTCTCCTAGAGTACACACAATTTCATCTACAGAAAATAGAAAGTTTAAGTTAGACACCAAGCACTGACAAAGTGACACTGCCCTTTTGCTGATTCACTGCCTGATGCTACATGTTTCTGTTTAGCTACACTACTAGAACTGGTTTCTGAACACTGGCAATCAAGTCAATACTACATGTGTTAACTGACAAGCAACATCTAGCCAAAACATTTAAGACTACTGGCCCAAATAATTCAATCTTTAAATAAATGTTTGGAAATAAAAACCAGTCAACAAGAGAGTGAGAGACAGAGTGAACAGTAAGAAAAAAAAGGTATATATTCTATACATCTCGCTCTCAGCATGTCTCCACTGTGATAGATGAGGTGACCCTCGCCATCATCCTCAACACTCCTGGATCTTTTCCTGCTCCTGCGGTGATGGCTCCTCCTCTGCACCGGAACCGCCGCAATCCGCCATCACATCAATAACCCATCAGTCAGCCAGCACCCGGCCACCACAATGCGACATCGTCATTCATTCAACCAGGCCAAGGGGGGGAGGTGTAGGGGTGGATAGATTCAGCCCGTTCAGTAACACCGCCAGGCGAATGGACGGAAGGACGGAGCAGCAAATTCAAATTCAGCCCCGTCAGAGAAATTGGGCGGCAGCCACCACATAGTGTGTGTTACAGAAGAAAAACATGGCAACAAGATTTTCAGATGAGAGACTTTCTCAGAGTAGTACAGAAAAAACTGAACTTGATTCACAATATTCTTTCTAGCGCTTCTTAAACAGCTTCATTTTTTTTTTTACCATCACAACTGCCCACTAAGATCTCAGCACAAATATTGGGTCCACTTTTCTCTTGAAAATCTATTAACACTCACAATCTGTTACTTCCTGAACCCACATGTCCCCTTGACATTAATGAAAATCATGCTTAAAAGTGAGGAGTAGGAGACACACACAGACACACACACAGAAAGACAAAGAGACGGGTGTGAAGCATTGGCTAAACACCACTGATAATGACCCATACGATTTGGTGGTACAGACAGGGAAGCAGACGGAGAAGAGAAGGAGGTTCCCGTACCGAGGGAGAGTGACGAGAGGGGGTATGTCTGCGCCTTCTGTCTCTGTGCCTGTGACTGCTGCGTCTGCTGCGCCCACTACGCCCGGATGACTTGCTGTAGTGGTGCCAGTCACGGTCCCTGTCCTTGCAGATGCCTTCGCGGCTGTCGTCATCACAGGCCATGTCCGAACCGTGGTCCCAGGTGTGTCCTTCCCGAGAGTCCAGTCTCTGGTTCAGACTTCGAGTCTCCAGGTAGTGCCTGCAGACACGGATGGAAAACAAGAATTAGAAAAAGTAAGTCAACTGAGAACAGCCCAGTTTCTTGTCTCTGATCAAACTCTAAATGAAGCCTGGATTTCTCTTTGGTGATAGTCCTTCTATTGGCTGACACTTTATCTCCAAGACTTTTACGTAACGTTTGTAATAAGCAACACCCAGCTTCTTGTTCAATGAGAGGCTGCAGTTCTGAAAGGAATTTATTATACCAGATCCGGTTACAACAGATCATCACTGCACAAGCGGTACTTTCAGGAGGGTGCAATCATCAGCATGTAAAGCCAAACATTTGGTAAATTTTCATATTTATACAAGCGGCTCCTTAGCAACCCAAAACAGGCCTTCCTTAAAAGAGCATTCTCCTTGACGTAGTGTCACACTGGCAGATTCATGAAAAGTTGTCAGCACTGCCTGGCGATGTGTAATACGATCTGAAATTCTACCCATTCCGATCTCGGTACAACAAACATTAACACCTATGTGGTACAATATCTTCCAATGCAAAATGCAAAGATAAAAACATTGGGTTTTACAAAACTGCTTCCTTCCTGCTTTCTATTTGAATGCTGTTTTTTTTGTGCTCAGCAAGGTTGCATTCTCTCTTGAAACACACTCCCAACCAGCAGGTTATATTAGCACTTAAGCATCTAAAAAAGACCAAGAAACCTCCAGGGCATTAGCACCCTGGTGGTGTCAGTTATCTTTCCAGGCAGGAGTCTGCCTCTCTACAGAATTAAAATTAGAGTAGACCTTAGAAATATCCAACCCAACCCCATGGGACATCATTCAAGGCCACAAAAAAGTAAACTACACAAACGCTGTCCTGCTTAAATGTTTACTAGATTAACTGAAAATAAAAGTTAACCATTCGTTCACAGTGGCTTCACAGACCACAGTAGAGAAAAGTGACCTGAGGTTGCAGTTTACTCATTATCCATTCGTGCAACAAAACATGGCAGAAATAGTTAACAACTACATTGTTAAACTACGTTTAAAACTGTTGAGTTTCTCTCCCTGTTTATTTGGAGAGTCACTCTTCCATTCTTACATATTATTGAATTGCATCAATCCAAAACATCCATATGCTTCTTTAAAAGTTGTAAAAGTGCATATCTACTAGTAGTTAATGGGATGTACACACCACAACAGTAAGACTGCCTTTACAAATAGCTACTCCCAAAATTAAACACCACGCACACTAGTGTAACTTGTTCTGCAAAGATGGGTACTAGTGTTATTGGTGTATGTTCAGTATACATTATTTTCTTAAAAAGGTCAATAAAATCCAACTGAATACAATTTAAGTGGAATTTAAGGACTACCAAAATATGCTCCATATAATAAAACTCTTTACCAATTTCAGAAGCACACGGGTCAAGAACTGCAGTTCCTCAAATGGCCACCAAGTCTGCCCCCTAGTTTGCTGTCTAGCTCCACCTCTTTTATTTAATTTGCTATATTAAATGTGTACCCGACAAAACAAAAATTTACTTTACACAATTAATACTGATACTTGCCCCTCGTTAGTCTTATGGTGACGGTGAATTCTTCTGGACTTATTCTCTCTTTCGCTGCTGTGTGAATCACGTTTCCTCTTCCGGTGACACTCCATCCTCTCCTCCCAGCTGTACTCATCGAGCCAGACGCACGGGGAGCGCATTCGCTTAGAGTGGCGCATCTGGAAGAAATAGAAAAGAAACACAAACATCTAAGACACTGGAAGGACGACACGGGTCACTAAATTCCCTTCATGCATCTGCGGCATGAGTTGAAGGATAACAAATGGCTTTCTAGAGATATCCCCACCCCCACCCCAGTAGCAGGCAGCACACGTGAATGCATGTAGTTACAAAATCCATAGGGTAAACAATAAAGCACACGGAGCAAAACCTAAATATAACCAGCAACTACGTTGATAAACATGATAATTTCAGTCGTTTACTCTGAAAATATAATTTATTGTGTTTTTTGGCGTAAGCTTCACGTGCGTGATTTACAGCTGTTTATTAATGCAAACACCTTTATTTTATTAGACCTTCGGGCGAACATAACAGCCGACCTGAAACCGTATCATTGGGTTTGACGAATTACGAAAATAACGAAGTTAAAACTTCGGGCTCGTCGTTTCCGCATTATTAACGACAGTTACTCGTGAAGGCCCCGTGGGGTTTGGCAAAGCCCGTATCCACTATTAAACTACAATATTTTACGTAACGGGTTTGAAAATGAGCAACTGATTTTTATTTAAACTAGCTACTTGTAAATGAGTGGTGAGTTTATGCTCGTAACCAGGTAACTGATAGGAATTAACAGATTAAGCAGGTCGTCGTTGTCCTTCCGCTACGAAGCGTTTATGTAACGACAGTTAGCTTAAGCAACTACATCGAAAAAAAATGAAAGCCTGCCTGTCACGCTCTGCACAGACAGAGCTGTGCATAGATACATACATGCATGCATACATACATACATAAAATATATATGTACATATTCAGTTATATATACAGATGACAACATTTCTCGTAACTAGCCACGCATAATTAGCCAGACAAACATCTGCCATGTTGGCGAGACGTCGAATTTCGGAAAAGCTAAGTGGCTAACGTTAGCCAACACAACAAAAAACACCCAGAGAGACGTTGGCGGAATAAATTGATAATTGGCTATGATCCAAGAATTGACCATACCTTCGTTTAACAGTTGGAGTGTTAAAACGAGAAGATGTATTCGTTGTATCAAATTTATGAACAAAGAAACTGGAAAAACACCTCCGACGAGTCGTCCTCAAAGATGGCGATCTTCCCTAGAATCTGATGGAACGTTCTTAAACTGCTTACATGACGCAACGCATTGGCAACGCCCCCTCGGTGAGAGATGTTGTGGGTTAATTTTTCCCTGAGCTGAGTCTTTCAGGCACAATCAGGCAGCGTCCGCTTTCAGACTGAGACAATGCTCATGCACATGCTGGTATCTAGTTTACAGGAGCAATTGGGATGATTATTCCTTTAATCCCATATTACTGATGACTTCACCTCATCCTCCAACATCACAAGAAAGCACAACAGCGACTCCAATCATTTCGCAGACTCGGAAAAATCGAAAATCGTCCAGTTCACCTCAATCTCATTTCATTCTACTAGGGTGCCTTGGAAAGTATCCTCACTTAAACAGTATTTCGTCCTTCTTTGTGGATAAATAATCTTGAAATTATTTCTACATGAATAATTTAGGATATTTCTCATTTACAACCACACTCAGGCTTAACGTGTAGATATTTTCAAGTTGTCTTGAGGGTAACTATATTACTATACATTTGATTTTGCTTTATCTTTTTTTTTTTTTTTTTACTATAATTATTCAGATTTAATCATATCCATACACCAATAATCTTTTCCCACTAATTTGATGCATTTATACATGCATCAGACTTAATGTTGATTTTGGTAAAATATATGGTGAGATTTGTGGCTATAGCGCAAACTACCTTTGTAAATAAACCTGAAACTGCACTAATTATATTATTTGTAATAAAGAATATATGTTATATATACATATATATAACATCTTCAGTATCCAGAGGTGGTGGTATTAATATGACAATATGAACTCTTGCAATTATGCTCTGTGTAACTGGCGTAATTCTCGTGTTTATTTATTTTTGAGTAAGAGTGAGGAGACCATATCACCACTTGACCTCCCTCAAGCAAACCCGTAAAAAGGAACGCAAGGAACACAGGCTAATGGAGGGGCAAATAAACAAAACAAAACAAAAAATAAATAATAATAAATACATGCACAATATTTGTTACATATGTTACATATGTATGCCTTTTAGTTCAGATAATAACCGACAGTATGTAAATGATTGTCGTTGACAAACAGAGCAGAATTGGGATGGTAATAATAGTACTTAGTGATTTGGAAAAATAAAACGACATTCAAATAGAAATATTACAAAAGGACAGAAAACAACCACGCAAACAATACAAATACATATGACTGAATATGCAAGAACGGCTCATAAAAAAACAAAAACAAACAGCGGCGTTCTGCCTGACAGGTTGTGTTCAGGGTAAAGTCAACAGCTTCGCGCTTTGAATTGTGGGTAAGAAGCATGTCTGCGCCCTGTCTTCACACCGAGAATCACCTTCCATAAATTTAATAATTGATTTGTCTGTATATTGTGGCTTCAAAAAGACATAATCAATAATTCTGAAGATGTCTGAATATACGGAGAAGAAGAGCATCGCCGGGAAACCCCTCACCAGGGCGGTGATCAATGAGATGCTGGCGAAGAATTTCGAGAAATTACCCGAGATAGATCAGAAAGTTTTCAATTACGGACTTTTCTATCTGGGGGGAAACGCTGGTCTTGCAGGACTGGTGTCCAACAGCTTGTATCGCAGAGCTCTGAATGTGAGGCAGGCGCCCTTCTCCTCCAGCCTGCCGATGGCCGTGCTGCCCTTCGTGACGACGTGCGCCCTGTACAACGCCACGGTGACCACCCCACTCCTGTACGGAGACCTCAACTGTCCCACCTGCGCCCTGATTCGAGGGGCGCTTGTCGGGGTGTTCGGTGGTGCGGTGTACCCCGTCCTCCTAGCCTTACCTTTGAACATCGGCCTCGCCTCCCGGTACTCCACGACACCGATGCCGGAGAAGGGCGCCCTGCTGCGTTTCTCCGTGGACATCTCCAGACCAGTGCTGAGTAAAATGAGGGCAGTCGTGTTGCTGCAGGCCTTCTTCGGCACCTACCTGGGGTCCAGGAATTTTGAAACGTATGCCAAACTGGCTAAGATAACATATGGCCAGGGTCGAGAGGAATTACAAGACTAAGATGTACTGAATTGAACTGAAATAGAACATGTGGTTTGGCGTTGGTGTAAAATGCGAGGACGATTTTACGTGGAATATATGGACTGGAGTTTTTTCTGGAAATGAAAGATATGTGAGCAGCCTTTGTCAGTTTGCAAGGTTTGCTCCTTTGCTGAAATAAATCACCCGCATAAATTCACTTGTTTTTGTGTGCACGGAGCAAATGTGAACCCGCTTTCATACATTAAAGAAATTTGTGATTTTGTGGAATCATTTAAACCAGTGTATGTTCTTTGATGTGAAGGCTGAAACGATTCAACAAGCAGTCACTGAAACAGCAATAATCCAATAAATATTTGCAGATTTACATGAGATATTCAAAGTGAGCAGTTTAAAATGTTGTTTGTGAAATCATGTTGCACATGGTTGCCAAATAAAGGAAGAAAGGCCCCTTAGACGGAGTTAACTCAACTCTTGATTTGTTCATTTAGTAGATTTATAGATGGTATTGTAATGCAACTATGTATTTAATAGGATTTTTAGATCATTTGAGGCTCATGAAAATGTTCCGTACAATGGACATCATGAACAAAATCAACCACAGACAGTCTCTTAAGCATGGTTTATTTTTATTAAAGGCTTTTTAGGAACCAGTCACAAATTCTGCGCTGATGTTAAAGCCAAACGTGTGGCCTCAACATCCAGGAGAAAAAAAAACAACCAACAAACAAACTAACAAAAAAAAAACATAACTGAACGCATTCCACTCCTTTAACTGCACACAGCGATGTTTGTGTAAGCAAAAATTCAAAGACGGACGCGTCAGTCCGGTAGTAACACTGTTTAAAAACAGCAGAACCGATGTCATGTAGGCGATTGTCATTCAGAACACACGCTCAGCACGGACAATGTTTTATTAAAACACGTCTTCACCTCGAATGGCAGATTTGACATCACATCTCTGGCTCTCTATTATTATCTCATGAGGGTAATGGGTTACAGACAGAGTTTGTTGATGGCAAATGAGGAGGAGGAGGAGGGGGAGGGGGTAGTCAGTCTGTTATAGAGAGGGGAAAGGTGCTTCTTAAGAGGAAACACTGACATCAATCAATAAGAGCAAACTGAATAAGACTGTTTTTAAAAAGCTTATAATTACACAGTTCCCGCTTCTTTTCCTACAACGCTCCCCCCTGACGACTCAAAAATGAACCACGACTGCCAAAAAAACAAAACAAAAAAACAAAACAAAGCTCAGTGACGACCCCACGAAACAATTAAACAACACGTTTCAAGTCAACCTGAATTGTTGTGACAACCGGTGAATCATATGGCACAAGTTTCCCCTCTTTACATGATAGCAAGACAGTGGTCACCAATTCCCCGCTGTCCTTTCCGCAAAATGCAACAACGTATAAAGTTTTTTTTTGTATGTTTGTTTTCTTTTTTGTTGCAGTAGTAGTCTTTACAAGGTGGTTACGCTAATGCCCCTTTAAAAACACCCGCCGTAGCATGCCGCCGGACTTCATATTCAGTAAAGGAAAGTTACATTAAAAACTATACATCTGTCAGCACAGAAATCTCCATAAATATATCAGACAACTGAACGTCAGTCAGAGAGAACTTCCTGAAGAGCAGAAAGATGAGGGGTAAAACGTCACCTGTACACAATCTACACCCCGGCCCCGCGGCTCCCGCTGAGGCCACTGTTACTTGTAGTTTTCTTGCATTAATGGCACAATACATTTAAAAGGAGTAAACGTTTCAAACAGTTCATATTCCCCGCCCCCCCCAAATGGAATAAATAAAAACACGAGAAGAGATGAAACAGTTTTTTTCTCCGAACGTCCTCGTGCACAAGACGGAGACGACGGCGACAGACAAGGAGGACGCGCCGGGACCTCACGCGCATCGTCCGCAGGTTTCGGGTGAAAAACGCGCAGAGGCGCGTCGCCTTCCCAGACGCGCAACGTTGCCATTTCCTTCAGTAGACCTATAAAATTTGACAGCTGATACGGGCTAGCCAGCGCCCTTCACATCATATGTTTTTGTTACAGTACAGTACGAGTAAAAGGAAAAATGAAATAACCTAGGCAAGGCTTTGGACGAAAGGAAAAGAGAAGGAGAGAGAGAGAAGAGTCGAGGAGCAAATACAAAAACAACAAGTTTCATGTCATAAAGTGGGTTTTCCCTGTAACTGTAACTCTCTATAGCAGTAAACATCTTCACAGAGTAAACACACATTAAGGGGGAGGATGGCGGAGGAGCTGTCCCTCTCCAACATACTGATTTAGCTTTTTTTGACATTATTATTTTTTTTTCTTTTAACACTCATTGATGAATCCTGTTCATCATGTCTTTCTCCTTCTTTTTTTTTCTCTCCACCATTTCTTCATAGAAAAACACCTAAGTACCAGCTAGGTTCCTTCACAGTTCAGTTTAGTGCAAAGAGAACACACGCTCCCTCGTTGGTGGGAGGGTTAGCTGCCGTCAGCTCCTCATGTCTTTCCCAGGATGTTAGACCTGACGGGAGACAAGAGGAACATGGTCGACTGAGGAAGCTGTGTTGATTTGGATCGAGCAGCATTTCTCACTTGCGCGTATTCTCACCTGAGTGCTTTCCACCTGTCCTTCTCTACCTGGTTCTCTGGACTCTCACTCTCGTAGGACGCAAGGTAGAGCCCTGGGGAGGGATGAGAAAAACAAGGTTTTTGAGAATATATGAAGCTCTGTGAAGCTGAAGCCTACTATTACGCTAAATGCTAATTTGCTACGTAACTAGCACTAAACTCAAGGTTCGTCATAAACCAAAGTAATCGGAAAAATTGAACAATTTCACAGCTTGCGACGCATGTGACGGGTTCTCACCATCCTCGCTGAAGATGGGAGCAGTGTGGAGGTAGTGTAGGATGGCCCGATCCTCCTCAAATGGACACTCCACTTGTTTCCATGTCATAAACTCCCCAACCTGCCGAGCCAACTCCACAAATTTCTAAAAAAAAAAAAAAAAACACAAGATAAAATAAAACAAATGAGGCCCCATGGACGTTATTAGTCACTTAATAAATGAGCTAGGATTAGGACTAAAGTCTCGGCCTCACCTCAAAGTTGACGTGGCCGTTGGGCAGGCGGTTGGCGCATCCTTCATTCAGGAAATAAATGTCCTTTATCAGCAGACTGAAGAAGGGAATCACAATCTGGCGGGAGACAACAGGCAAAGTAAATTCTGATGTAAAGACGGGAATGATGATGGCGGGAACCGGTGTTCAGGTGCCAAGCCTCACCCTTTCCCTGTTGCTGTTGGCAGTCTGAGAGCGGTGGGCGGCGCCCCTCAGGGCAGTCCTGTAGTTGTAAAAGTTTCCAGTCGGATCCATCTGATGCTGTCAAAGCAAACCGCAACAAGCGAAACAGTGTCAGCTTCAAGTTGCTACCTGTCTCGTAGCTCTCGGCCAAACGGATAGTTAGATTTACCTCAAGAATGAAGAACTTGGCAGTCTTGGCTTTGCCCCAAGTCTTCTTCAGACGTGACACGGGGCTCATGTTCATGCCAGCTGCAAGAGCAAATGGATTTTAACTATCAATACCCAGGGAAACATGGGAATTAATCAAGTACTCAGATACTAGGAGATTAAGAGCTCACAGATGATAGCCATGAGGGAGTTGAAGTTTCCAATGTTGAAACACTCCCGAGCCACATCGATGAAGAACTCTATGACCTGGGCCCTCTGCTTCTTCTTTGCAGGCTGTGAAAAGGAGACGAGAGACTCTTCTTTCACACTTTTTACTTAATATTCTACAGTGAACGTTGCCTTTCTATAGATTCAGAGAGAGGCTATGTAAATGAAAATGTAGTACCACAAAGAATCCAGTAGGGGGCACTAAGCCTCTGTAACAACAAGTCTCTCAATAAGGAATTACAGAATAAAAAACTGTCCTGCAGCTATTTCTAAAATAAAGTGACCTTGTGTATCTTCTAAAATATGTACCTAAGTGTACTGTATAACTGATATATAGTACAATGTTTAGTTTTATGTTAAATTAATAAGACCATGAGAAAGGGCTTTTCATTAGTCAGAACAGAGTGTTCCTAAGGTTTTGGTGACATTTAACCCTCCCCATGTTGGTCAAAATGAGTATATCTGTCAGGTTAGTAGCAGTGTGCCAGCATCTCCTACTCACCATGCAGATCTCTGTAGCTACCAGGTAACACAGTCTGTTGAACCACCTCACATAAGCTTCCAGGTTTGTGGTTTTCTTCTTCTGGTCACCGAAGCACGGCTGCTGATGCACACACACGCACAAAGTAAGTATAGGAAGTGCAGCCATCGGGAACTCTGCTAATTAGCTTCCCATCTACAGTCTGACCCCCCCTCCCGCGTGAGTGGAAATGACAAAGCCAGCAAGCTTGGAGCGGAAATGAGTAGAAAAATGGAGAACAGTCAAAAAAATAACAAGGGTATGACAGAAGATTTAAGAGACGGCTATAAAAAGAAGGCATAGTGAAGGAGGGACAATACGCTACAGCACAATAAGCAATATAAGTGCTTTCGTGTTCTTCTTTATGTCAGTCTCTTTATGTCAGTGGTTTGACCCCAGGACAGACCACGAGTTCCCACTGACTAAAAACTGTGCAGAAGCTGAACATAAATGGTGACTTATACAAAAGAAAAACTTCACCTGTGTTCCATCCAGTGGGTCCTTCTGAACAAAGGCTTGGACAAATTCCTCGGGCCCGATGTGCCTCAAATGTTCCTGGAAAACAAAAAAGTAAAAAAACATCACACTGAATGCCTGAACCGTAA
Organism: Mugil cephalus; assembly: GCF_022458985.1. Taxonomy (NCBI): domain Eukaryota; kingdom Metazoa; phylum Chordata; class Actinopteri; order Mugiliformes; family Mugilidae; genus Mugil; species Mugil cephalus. Next base: position 14,614,953 of record NC_061774.1, on the reverse strand, counting down.
CCTAAAGCTAAGCAAAACCTTTTTTTTTTTAAAAAAATAAATAAATCTATAGTCGGCCATACAATGCGACTGCGTAAACATGTTGATGTCCCCATAACATGGGTAATCGAAGCGCACACGCGTACCGATCGGGGTTGTCCCATTAATAATTCTTTCATTTCAGTAATGGAAGGCAATCAATAAAGGGAAGTAATGACTCGGTGATGTGACTCACTGGAATCATATTTCCTCAAACTGACACTTGAGACTATTAAAAGACAGCTGCACGGTCACATACATGTGCTAATCAAAGTGACTCATCTCGCGCACAGACACACAGGGAGAGAAGGCACAATAACACCCATCTTTAAATCACACTGCTACAACCCACGAGGTGCGTCGTCGTCATGTCCAGAATGTTGTAAAAGTGCCCGTCTATCTCCGCCCCCCCCCCCGCCTCTTTCCTTTGGCGTGTGTGTGCTAGAGTGTGAAGCTGTCAGGTCACATACATCAGCAGCGGTTTTATCCCCCTTTGTTTGAAGCCCCCAGGCACGTCGCTGACTTCTGGGGGTGATGTCACCGCTCAGACAAGGGTGCAGGCTTCACTCGGGCACATGCACACACGGAGACACGGCCACCCCCGGTTACACGTGCCCGCGTCGAGGCACACACGAACGGGCCGAAGGCAGCGTGCATGCAGCGTGAGGGACACTGCAGAGATCCTTTGTTCATGTGTGTTTTATTGCATTACTCCCTTTTGTTCTGCCTTCTATTACACCGGATGAGGAGGCAGTTAGTGCTGGAAGAGCTGACAAGTAATACTCAAGGTTAAACTACAACTTCAAAACGAGCTTCAAAATGCTACTTTTTTTTTTTATGTGCAAATTTGTGTGGGTTTCCTTTTATCTTTTTCTTTCATTCCATGTTTTATGTCCTTCGCGTGGACTCCAATCTCCACCAGCATTCTTGGCGACTTTGCATCATTTCCACTCCTCCTCCTCCTCCTCCTCCTCCTCCTCCTCCTCGTCCATCCTTGTTGTCAGCTCTTACCCTGACCTCTGTCTAACCCACACATCTCTCGCTCGCTCCCACTCCGCCGCCCCCCTTCTTACCAGCTCCACGTGGGTGAGCTGCTGTGCCAGTGTGTAGGGGTCGTTGCAGATGGAGAGCATGTCCTTCTGGATGGGCGGAGGCTTGGTCTTGAAGGCCACCAGCTTGTCAGAGATCGAGGAGGCGTTGAGGGAGACCTTCACAATGCTCTCTTCCCCCTGGCTCATCAGGGCCAGCCTCTGGCTCAGCTTCTGAAGCACCTGGTTCAGTGTTTTCCAGTAGGCCTGGAGATGAGAGGAGAGAGGGGAGGGGGGATCAATAAAGACTTTGATGAATAATTTACTAATGGCTTGTAGATTAGTGACAGACATAAATCAAAAGAACGTCCAGGTCTTCACTTGAATCCAAAGAGCTACTTAATTTGCGATAAATAACACGAGTATTTCCACTTTGTGCTTATTTATATGTTTCTACATTACATGTGTGAAGGAAATGTTCCTTTTTACGTTACTCAATATAACGTAATAAGAAATTATACACAGTAGATATTTATAAGTACTTTTGAATCCAATTTAATAATACATCCTCTTAATGATGCCTCATTTATATCCTTACTTAAATAAAGTATCCGCTTCCTTCCTCCACCAGCAGTGACCACTTCACGCCCGTATCTGATTTACTCACTGCGTGCGTGTGGCTGCATTTCTACAATCACTGACAGTTAAACTCTCTATAAATGAATTGGTACATCATTAACTCTGCGGCTAGTTGCCGTCTGCAGAAAACCTTCAACCTCCACAGCGTCAGGAATAGATTTTTAACACACCTTTATTTTTAGCGCCGGGGCTTTTAGATGCTCTTCAGAGGCTGCAATGAGCCCGAGAATTAAGAATGCAATAAAAAAAAGTACAGTGTGTTGTCAGGGGTTCTCGCGCTACAGCAGTGGTGTGCTGCGTCCTGCGCCCAGGAATGTGTGTGTTTTCGGTGCCCCTCCCTCCAGACGACTGCAGGCAGAGCCTGTTAGGTCAGTCTGCCTCAAAAGCAGTAACCTAGAGGCACGGCTCCCACACCCACACCATAGACATCCAGCTGTAAATGGCACATCATTCATCACCACCTGCTCTTCCCCTCTTTCTATCCTCCTTGCACCTCCTTCCATTTTTACCACTCTTGCCCTCTGACTTCATCACCCTCCTCCTCCCCTGCTTATTCCTCTGCCCCCTCATTTTCTCCATCCTTCTCTCTCATTCTACTCTCCCTCAAGGCCACTCCCCCTAATATCCTTCCTTCCTCTCTCCCGTGATGTAAGATTGCCTAATAGTTGGACCGTGGCCACTCACCCTGCGCTGACACTCTGACTCCTCCATCACCCCCCACACCAGAGGTAGTGGCGATAATTAAATATTGCTCCCCACCAGAGCATTTCTCACCGCAGCTTCAGATTATAGAGGCTCTAATGGAAATAACTGTAGCGAGCGTGACAAGTCCTTCACAAACTGTTGTCATGGGCAGCTGTTTGCTTGTTTAGTTTTTTTTTTTATCTATATCCTTCCAAAATCTCATCCCACCTACGCTGTCTGTCGTATCGCTGCAGTCACAAATCCTTAACGTACCTCGTCGCATGCAGCTATCCTGTGGATGATGTCCTTAAGATGTCCCACCATCTTCTCGTCCCTGAAGTCGGACGGGAACGTCTCTGTCCACTCTGTCAGCAGCTGCAGGATCTTCGGCCCAAACTTGCGCACTCGTGCCTGTTAATAAAGGAGTGAAGTAGGTTTATTTTTTTTCTCTATTTCTCTGGAATGGCGACAGCACCACCGGCGAAACAAAACACACAGAAACACAGCCCGGCCCGGACGCTCCCCGTACGCCCACAAGCATTTCTGTTCATTAATCCGGTCGTGTTCGTGCAGGGATATGTACTTATGCATGGTGCAGTGCTTACCGTGTCGAGTGGGCTCTGATCCAGCTGCTGCTGTTTGATGCACAGCTCGCACACCCTGGCCAACAGCTCCGGAGGAGGAATGAACAGACGAGCGCTCAGCAAGAAGGTAAACACATAGGCTTTCTGTCAAAGGACAGAAGGAGACGTTCGCTAAGACACTTTCCACTACATCAATAAAAAACACTGTGCAGCTTTCTGTAATTAAAGCAAGCAGAGTCGCACTTTAAACATGACATGGGGGGTTAATGATCTAATTGGCAGTGCAGCCACTAAGACTATAAACTGAAAACGGACTATCTGAGGCAGATGGAGTTTGTAATGAAACGGCGGCTGCAGTTCATCACAGTTTACCTCGGGGTAGTAGTCGGCGGTGGGCACCAGGTTCTGGATCAGCGTGTCCAGGGAGGCGGAGGTGATCGGGGGTCCGTCGGCCAGGCAAGCCCCAGGCCCCGGGCCTTCCTGCGGGGCCTCCTCCTCCTCCTCCCCAGGCTCAGCACAGGCCAGATGAGGGCTGAAACCACTGGGAGTGGTAAACATGGTGCCTGAGCACACAGTCTGGGGCATTCCTGACTAGAGTTCAAACACACACGGAGAAAATAGTGTCATCAGCAGGGCAAAAGAACACAACACGGAGGCTCAAGCAGTGACAGCGCATTTGATGTGGTAGGAGGAAATGAATTTGATGCAAATTTTGCACCCGTCGCGTCCCCGGCACATACACTTGGGGATGTAAATAAGTCTTTGTTTGTCCCAGTTGATCTTCTGTGTGTGTGTGTGTGGTTGCATTCAGGGACATTTCCATTAGTTATAAAAACATCAACGGTCTCACGGAAATTAAATTGCGATGCGGATAAGATTGAGCAGCAACAGCACTTCATGTTTTATTGATTGTTAAACGACAATGTAACGACGTAATGAGCAAAGATGACAGATTTGGGTCCTTACATGTGCATAATTAGGGAACCAAGCATCAGGCGTAACAAGGCACTCTGTTTGTCCTCCTCTCCCTGAAGTTGATCTAACGGGCATCTATTGAGCCTACATTCTCCAACACGCTTTTTTTTTTCAGCCTCCTCTCATATTATCATCCCCCATTCACTCGTGTTCTTTGCAGAAAACGCATTCCCCCCTTTTACTCGCCGCCGTTGTCGGGGGATACAGAGCACCCTCCGAACACCGGGCCCCGTCTCCCACACACCGGCGAGACGGAGGGGAGAGCGAAAAATGGGTCACCCAGTCGCCGTGGAGACTGTTGCTTGCCTGAGAGCGATCGTGTGACCTTCTACCCTGTCATGTGTGCGCCTTTCCCTTTAAGAGTGCTTAGGGTTACACGTTTTAAAAATTCAACATGCTGCTTCCCTCAGTGGACCCACAAAGCATCTACGGTGGAAAGGAGCGCTTAATGTGCTCTAATCTAGAGTGGAGATAGAGTAAGAACACAGTGCTTTGTAATATTCAGAGTGCAGTTATCACTCATCATCCTAATGCCAACTACAAGAGTCCTGATTTATTATAGAGGTTTAAAAAAGGCAAGGAAATAATAAAGAAAAATTCTGGTTAAACTGAATGAAAATAAACTTGCAGCATGTTTCAGTTCCTTACTTTCTCATTTCGCACAAACTGGACATTTGCACTCTCGAACCATGACGACTAAATCCACCTGTGTGTTACCACCAAGGACAGCGTCTAGGTGTCATGAATGGCACGAGGTCTCTCCCCGCACGTCACGAGAAAGGCAGCAAACCCACATGGCGACAACGAGGACTTGAGCAACATACAGGAAGCTGTATCAGATGTAAACACTGCATATTCTTCCTGCTGTTTGTAGCTCTGACAGCTAGCGAGGGCGCACCAACAGAAAAACAGAGAAGTGCTGACGAATGGCCCCATGCCCCACCTAATGCTGTCACACACACACACACACACAGGGTTTCATACACTCATACACAGAATTAAAAAATGTCTGCACACATGTGACCAGATGTGTCGCCACCCGCTGCGTTCATCCTCTGGTGACCTTCGGGTCCGAGCTCGATAAACCAAAGTCACAGGTCCCGGGGGAGGAGGGGGAGGAGGGAGGGGGGTGAAGGGTCAAACACACAGCGTCATGCAGAAGAGCAGCTCGTGTGTCAAGTTCCCCCTCGTGACGGGGTTCAGGTTTCCTTTGTTCTCCGTGTTCCTCCGCGTTTGTGCGCTCATTCATGCACTTGCGCGCACCTAGACGCAAACACACACAGGCAGGCGGACAAGAGGCTGGGGGATGGGGAGTCTGTCTTATTTGAAGGCGCTTTTATGGCCCTCCTTCCTACACGCGCCACTGACACCCACAGTCTTCAATCTGATAACATCGGTGGTGGTTCACGAAGGTCGACGTTTCTCTTGTGCGCGACCCCAGAGCAACAGTAATCCTTGAGACACTGGAAATAACGAGGCAAGAGGAAAGAAACAGGTGTTTAACCGACCACGTGATGATGCTCTTCTGATCGTCCAATCCTGAATATATACAAACTGAATTAAAGCTGTCCATCTTGCAGGGTTAGAGATTACGCGGGATTGCCCCTGAATGACAACACGCTCTAATCCGAAACAATTCCTCCCGTAAAAGTTATTGCCACTGTCTAGATTGCTTCCCAGTCGGGCAGGACCGGGGCGTCCTTGCAGCGACCTCCTTGAGATTGGATTACAACGTGCAGCCGCAGAGAAGACACGGCCCGATAAATACAGAAATTGACAAACCCGACGCGAAGGGAAAGCTTTGTGGGCAACCGAAGGGAACTTCCTTTGTGTAGGGACTGACCGGTGGGCCGAACATCCGCGCCGCTCAAGGTGCCTGTGTGACTAAGTCGAGCGGTTTATCTTTGAGTCACTTCATGCATGCAAACACGTGTACACCCGTCCGTCCGGGTGTCTGCTTTCGTACATGTATGGGAGTGACTGAGAGTTTTGTGCTCTACGTGCCCGCACTGTCAATGGCTTCTATCGCTTGAGATAATCTCCACTCTCTTAATTCTCCAAGGCTCCTTCCTCCACCGCTCCGCCGTGATTCATCGTTGCGTCACAGCCCTGCGTCGCCGTCGGTGCACATCTTGCACTTTGTACAGCGTGAGCAGAAGTCAGTCAGGTAACTCCTACACAGACCTGCTATTTAGGGTCTAGTCTAGGGTTGTGGGGTGGAAATGGTGGAGTCGGTTGCCTTCAAGAGCTCACATGAGGCGAGACTATGGCTGAAAAAATTGGTGAAATTGAGATTTGTCCTCAAGATCGTTGTGGACACTCAATTGATGCAGAACACAAACCACTTTTAAGACGCATCCTCTTCAAGAACAAAAATATCACAAGACTGTAACTTTGTTGAACAGCGGCAACGTGTGAAACAGAAGCGAAAGCAAAAACATCATAAGCCGTTGGTCGAACCAGTGAGTGCCCCACCACATACCCACCGCCACACTCTAACTGACAGGTCCAAACCAAAATAGATCTTTATTAAACGCCACAGATGTTGCTTGCTGCTACTGCACGTATCATTGTACAACATATTACTTACACCACTTTTCCTACAGCGTGCGGGAGGAGTCATCCACAGCTGAACTCTATGTATAACTTGTCCTCCATACCTCCCAATGCACTCGGCTCCCTCTGAGCCTGTCAAGGCGCATGAATACTGCATGAAAAGACACATTGAGAAACAAGCAGCTAAGAACAGGTGAGCGTAGCCGTGTGTACTCTAATCCCCCCCGAGACCTCCAGCAGCCAGCCAACAGCAGCCCTGCGCTCTGTCTAGACAGCTGGGGGAGTGTCACTGTTCAGGGCCCTCGCAGCGTGGGCGTGTGTGTGTGTAGGTGTGTGTGTTTTGTCTCGTGAGTCCGTCGGGGTGTTATCGTCGGGGGATCGGCGTGCTTTGTTCTGCCATGATTGAGAGAATGACACTGTCTGGAGGCGCGCGCTCTTTATCAGCACCCTTGACTAGTCGTGTGTGTGCGTTGATGAAACAATGGCACGCCTGACGTGACCGAGCAGCTCAGAGCTGTCAAACCGTTGCGTTAATCTCCGTCTTCCCGTAGCTCTTTCTACATCAGAAAGCGCCTGCAGAACCTGTTTCACCAATTGCATAGCATTGCTCACAAGTATTCAGTAGGCGTGTGCGCGGTGAGAGGAATGATGACCTAATGCTGACACTTCATTTTTTTTTCTTCGTGAAGGGTTTAATGGATGAGGACAATCGGCATTTGGAGGCAGCCCTCCATTAAAGCTGGAGTGGCTCATTCAGGATCAAACCGCAGTCTGACCTGTACCATTAAGGAGTCAAAGGTCAAAGGTGAGGAGTTAAAGTTCCTTGGTGGGGGCAGATGGTGTTACAGTAGCAGCTTTGTGTCCAACCAAAGTCTCTCAGGGGTCGTCTGGCTTTGTCTTTTAAACATGGCTGCAGTTAGCGCATTTTTTTTTTTTTTTATTATCCACCGGCTCTGCTGGCTGTGACTATTTGTCCACGACTAAAATGTTAACTACATCGTATCTGACATAAAGAATTTCATTTTCAAGAGGCTCAAATCCACACGTTTATCTTTTAAAACCCCCAAACTCAACTTGAATCATCCAACAAACCCATGAACAACATTTTTAACCGTGCCCAGCGGCATTCTTCCTCAGGCTCAAATGCGAACAATAACTCTCCATTAATTGTATACACTTGCTGTTCAAGTTCATTTTATATATCTGCTCTGAAAGTCTAATTTGTGTTGTACAGTTTTCTGTTTTTTAGGCTTCTACCTAAGTGCTGTGTTTGTGAGCAGAGGCCGGAGTCAAATGTGTACACATAACTGACCAATAAAGCTGATTCTGATAAGTTTTAAGGAAGTGTGTTTACAAAGACGTTTTCGTGTCCTTAAGGGTACAGCGAGTACATAAAGGCCAATTCACACATTATTCAACTGGTGAGGAGCTTTAATTGTTTTGGCGACAAAGTTGATGAGGAAAACTTCAGTGCTGCTTCTTAGTTATATTAAGTGAATATAAGTCAAACTTGTATTTGTACAAATCTGGGCATTTAACATTAAATTGATTCTTATGTGTTTTTGCAGAATTCGTTTTTTTAGGGCTCCTTATATCCAACTGAATACAGCATACTAATATAGAGAAAACCACACAGGCTGAAACCATGACGTGATGCACCACTATTCTTAGAAGAGCAGCGCTTCACCAGATGCACAGCAAATATCCGGCATCGGTACTGCAGCAGCGTTTAGTTACGTCTTTGTAGTTGCTTCCTGGTTTCAGAGATCAGAGTTAAAGGGAAGTAAACAGACTGAGGTAAAAACTGCATCCTCCTCCCCCCCACCGCTGCCTCTCCCTGCATCTTGCTTGAGAGTGCAATAATCACCTCAGGATAGTGTGCAGGCAGTCCAGGCTCCAGGAATGTTAAACCTGCCTCTTTGCCTCTTGTCAGACTCGCTAAGCACCTCTTCTTTTTCTTCCGCAGTCTCCATCATATGACTCCCTCCCTGCCAACTGATTTACACACTCTGTAACACATCTCTTCTAAATGAGGATCCACATGTTCGTGCTTTTAACAGATCACAATTTCATCTATTTTGGGACCGTGCTCTAAAAAGGCAGATACTTGGCGGCTGACACTGTTTTTGTGCTCCGCAGAGTATTGCAGCTCTGGCCTCAATTTTCAACCGTCGTTCTTTGAAACCTGAAATTATGTGACTGGGGAAATAATGGGAGTATCCTCCTGATTGCGCGGGCTTAAATGAAAGTAAACAGCTCTTTGTCGTCCCGCGCGTCCCCTCCGTCACTCCCCTCCTCCTCCTCCTCCATCTCGTTCTCATGCGCGCCCGTCAGGATGTCTGTACAGATGGCCCTGCAGCGGCCTGCGCCCCCAGTGGGAGCTGCTGCCACGGGAGGCGTTTTGGCCCTCGTCCCCTTAACCATCCTCCCAATTCTCCGCAGGAGCCCAAAAGCGAATTGGCGCCTAGACCCGAATGTCGAGGTACGAGGGCCGAGCCAATCTGGCCGCTGAACTGCGCAGCGACCGCCTGGCACAGCTGACAACAGAGGGACCACAAAATACCTCAGATGTCACTGCACACACGTTGCTATAAAATCAAACCGGCGCACTATTGGTGGGTAATGGTGTGTGCATGGGGAGGAGCGGAGCTGCAAACAAATGAGCTCATTGTGTCTTGAAAAAACACATGCATGCACACTTGCACCCACACGGCAGCCAAACACAGGATTGAGTTACGGTCGAGGCATTCCGCCTCCCCACCCATTCCTCTCTCCGCGGCACAATCCCGACAGAGGCTGGGAATCACAGTCAAGCCTCAACAGGGACACACTCCCCAAATCCCTTCAATTGGAATCCCTCTGTAGTGCCTGAGTGGGCTTACACTGACAATTTGGCACCTGTTCCACACCCACCAGCTCCATCGGCCCCCAACGTGAATCTCACTGGGAATTCTCCTCCGAGAGCAGAGCCCCGCGCGCGTGCGTACGCATCCTCATTCCTGAGCGAGTTTGAACACAGCTGTGTACGCAAGTCTTTGGGATTCTGCTTGTGCATGTGCGAGGCTTTAAGAAAGTCAGAGTGCGTCCAAGTCCAAGTTAAGTCAGTCCTTCGCTGTGAAAACAACCATCTGCCGTTCTCTAAGAGGCGCAGCCGTAAACTCAATATTCGCACTTGCACCCTTTGAAAAAAAAAGCGTTGAAATAAAGCAAGATTCAAACGTTACGTCCCGCGGGAGGATCTGCAAATCTCAAATCCCCCAAAGTCAAACTAAAACCTCCCAAAAAATTTACATTTAGATGGAATCAAAACCATTACCTGAGACCAGCTCTAAAGGCTGAGCGCCATTATCCACTGACTCCACTTTCGAACCACTTCACGTGTGTGTGAGAAATGCACTTCTGGATCCAGAAGTGAGGTGAGGATAGAAATGATGCATTAAAATGCACTGAAGGTCCCTGACACGATGGGCGTGGGCAATCTGTCACGTTGCATAGATGTTAGAGCTGAGCACAGATTGAACACATAGCGCACGTCTAAAGCTTGAGTGCCCTAAATGTGTCATTCACAATGCTCTAAATTACTGTTATTATTGTTTGCAATATATCTCATTTATACAAAGTTCCTTTGAGGGGAATTGGACGAGAGTGATTTTGTCTTTTGAGTCAAGTAGTACTTATGAGTAATTACCATCTTGCCAAGTTAGGAGTAAGAACCAGCCCTGAGTGAGCGTACAGACAGAAAAGCTGAATGAAGCAATGCCCACGTGCATCCACCTCAACAGCCGGTTAATCACATTTTAAAATTAGCCCGCTATTCCAAACACCCACTCTGCATCGAGGTATTGTCTCAATCTAACCTGCACATGGGTATCCGCCGAGAACTAATGAGCGAGATGCAACAGATGCAAATCTGATAACCGCACGCTGCTAATTTCATCACGGCTGTCTCTTTCCCCGCTAAAGTGCATCTGTTTGCTCATTAGAACGAGCGCAGGCAGAGGCCACGCGGCGTGTCACGGCTGATGTATGATGTCAAAGAGCACCAATTAGCGTTAGTGGACCGCACGGCCTGGTCTGTTCACAACTCGTACCTTGGCGTTGTGATATGATTAAGACAGCCGTCAGATTACTTACTTCATTAATCCTAATGCCTTCGTGTGAATATGTATTAGTACCAGAACAGCAGAACAAGCTTTTAGTAGCGGAAGCTTTGTGGTTCCCATTTGCAGGGCGAGTAATACTGACCAATCGCACGCAACTGAGCGAGCTTTGGCTTCGCATGCAGGTACAAAAATGGGGGAGCATCCTTTTGTACACTGCCCAAAAGCAAACACTTTAGGTTTATCAACTAAATACCTTAAACAAAAGCCAAATGCAACTGTTCAGTCATGGGCGGCCTCTCTAAGAATCTCCTTTTCTTACGTCAAGACAATGCCCGTTTTGTATTTGTGTTCTTAGGAAACATCTTCACTTGCTGCCCAAGTGCACATCAAATGCCCAGACGTGTTCCTGCCCTGCCCGTTTTATCGAAGACACTTCAGGAGGTAACTCTGGGGGACTTGGGACACCCAGGTATCCCAGAATACATGTTGCAGGCATTGCCCCTAACATCGAGCAGTTTGCTCTTCCAAACACATGACGATGCAATGATCGTACTGTGGCCTTCCGTCTATATTTGTTAAATGTGAACTACTACACAAGTCCGACTTTTGTGTACTTGGGACAGGAACAGGAAGTTTTGGCATGGGTAGCCACTGGATATACATGAAGAGACAAAACACTACCTGTTTTCACAAGACGCTAGCCATCAGATAGCAGCTTTATGGTAATCAGGTTGCATCACTAATTGCTTCATGTTGCTATTTGTCATTCATAAACTGAACAAGGGACTTCCCTGTACTTAGAACCTTGCATCTATGTTTGCTAGCTTTTTTCTCCATCATCCCTGCAGGTGCATTGCCATCTGTGCTTCGATCTATTACCAAAGTAGGTTGTGTGTTACATTTCCTAGGTGTGTGGCGTCTTCACATGTGCTTGAACAGCAGAAACAAAACAAGGCCAAAACTATCAAAATGTTTCTTGCAGCAGTAGAACTCACAAAAAGAACTTAGCCTGTATTACACTTGGTTGAGATCTACACAATAACAGTCCCACCCATAGAAATGTACCTTGCAAAGCAAACGCTGACAAGCTGCTGTAACGGCACTGGGTATTTCTAGAGAACTTCATTTGCAAATGGTGATTCTGTGGTCACCTCGTGCGTTCAAGGACAATTTCATTGCTCGGAGCCTATATCTGATGGAGTAATCTATATGCTTACTCCAGTTTATTGAACACACCGGGGACCTAATCATATTCCATTGCTTTTCTGACCCTGCCAAATCCATGAGGGCCGACGGTCAATAGCTGCCTGTATGACAGCATCCAAGCTGTGTGGAGGCAGCTAAGACCAGCTCTGGAGAGCGCAGAGCGTTTCCATGGAATCAAGGCTCCTGTTGGGAGGTAATTAGATGCCTGTTGAGTCTCCACCGTGACACCCCCCGCCCCCCTCTTTCTCTCCACCCCCCGCCCCCCAAACCTCTCCTTTATTTCATCAAAATCCCTTGTTTGTCCTCTCTCTCTCTCTCTCGTGACAGAACAGCCGGCTCTGAGCGATTCCACATGTGAACCACGTCTGCCCGCGACCTGTCAGCGAGATCATTCTCATCATTCCCCGTGTCAGCAACAAAGCTGCCGTGTAGCCACGGGACAATCGGAAGGCCTGTCAGGTACACGGGCTGTCAGAGCTCTCTTTGTCAGCCCGTGCCCCTCCTGAAATGAAAAGCTGATTATGTAAGCTGTTAAAAATAAGAAACGTTAGATGTACCTGACAATCCAGGTCAGGCCCGAAAAGTCCCGGTAATGCTAAAACGGAAGGCAAATCACAAGCATTTAACAGGTACGTGGAGATGAAAATACACAAGCTTCAGCTTTCTACAAGTCCATAATACTATTATTGCATGTTAATTAATGATCCCATAGCAATGCCGTTAGATGGAATTCCCTGAGCATGAGCATCACCAGTGGGATGTAGTAGATTTCTGTTTGCACAACACCGCCACAAGACGGTTGTGGAATGCATGATTCAAAGAGACGCACACACGCACACACAGAGCCCTTCCCCCATACACACACAACCATAAACCTTCGGTGGTGATAAAGCTGTCATTGCCACCAGACTAACAGCTACTGTGTTTACCTCCCCGTCGACCTGCCCCAGAGAGAAACCCTGCTTTCTCCCCTCTCGCTCTCTACACCAGCTCGCACACTGGCCACATTCTCTGGGAACTTGTCTCTCCATCTGACATCAACCTCGGCGATGCCCTCGTTAACAGCACACCTGTTATCCTCCGCAGACCTGGCCTGAATTGGAGGGAACATAAGCCGTAGTCCATGTCTGTACCTGCACACTCTAGCTAGCAGTGACTTCTGACAGACCCCTGCTCCGATGACTCAAACCTGCTCAACCCCTATCTGCTGTTCTGTTAGAGCAAGCTGTCATTCCAATACCGCCGAGGGCAGCGGGGTTTTTATGGGCTCAGCGCAGACAAGGTTAACCGAGTCGGTAAACCCAGAAGAGGGCAGAACAAAGGGGCTCCGCTGGGCCTCGGTCACGACGGAGTCAAAGGGTGTTAATGACGCTGGAGGACTGAAGCAATTCCCAGGTTATCCAGGATAGTTTACACGCTACACTGGAGAGAAGCAACGCGGTGGCTGACAAGAGTTTCGTCTCTTTCACTCTCAATAGGCGAGCGTGACACAGAACAAAAACAGCGTTTGCTCTGCAGTCGTCTCGCTGCACAAGGGTGAAACAAACAGAATGTGCGAGTGACGGAGGAGAAAACGCACACTTCTCGGGGCTGCATCCTAAAAGGCAGGGAGGAGGGAGAGGGAAGGCAAAGCAGGGTAAGTTTCGAAGAAGGAACTGAGAAAAATTGCCGCCGCCTCCTTGGGCTCACTGCTGAGAGAGCATCGTCACGAAATGTGATACCCCACTCCCGTGTTTTAGTCCAGAGGGGCTGGGAGGCGCAGCATGGCTGAAGCTCTGAGGAGAGAGCCGAGGGCCTGGAAGAAGTGACATTACTGGTAGTGTCAACAACAGCGGTTAGAATTTCTCCCCATCTGACTCGCTTTTGACAGAATTGGCCGGACTTTCGTCCACTTTGCCGGAAGCTGCAAGAGACAGATAATATGTGTGGTTTGTACTGGGAAGCGGTGCAAGCTGCTCCATCGCCCTGAGGAGAAAAAGCTGCTTACCACCGCCTGCTCGCTTTAGTGGATGATGCAGATTTTTTTCATTCCTTAGAAACTAGGGTAAGATGTCAACAGTGCCACACCTGTTTACACAACCATACCTCTCCAGAGAACCAGCTTGCATTATTTGCAGGGAATTGATAAATGGAGCCAGGCAGTCTTTGAGAAAACCACCAGGGAGATTAGGATGCGCTCCCATGTTAATAATTACCCAAAAAGAGATAAGCTTCAACTGTGTCGCCAGTCCACGGCAGGAAGAAAAAAAACGTGATCATTGTCCGAGTGCCTCTAACAATACTATGACACAAAACACAAATCGCGCACTGCCTCATCTAAATGTGTCACAGGACCAGCCTGTGATATGAACTTGATATAAAGTCGCCCTTTGAACACACCGCTGACTCACGCCTCAGACTCTTGATCGTAGTAAAATGATGCAAGCGACGCTAACACGATATTATGATGTCATCACCGTAGTAAACTTCTGCCTCTGACGACACAGTGTTCCAGTCACAGTGATTATCGATGGTGTCTCACGAGCGCAAATACACACAAGACACAAGAATACGCAAAGGCGCACACGCACAATACTGGCCTGAGTGAAATCTCAATATGCAAATATTGTTAATTGTTGCGTTTTTCATTCACTTACCGGCACTACACGTTGATTCCCATCTTTGATCCGACTTGTATCCGATGTCAAAATGAATATATCTGCCGCGTCAGATATCCACAAATGATTATTATTATTATTATTTTTACAAAACAGCCCGTTCAGCTGGCATCAGTGACAGAGGTAGAGCCGGACTCCGGAGGCACTGCCTAATTGATTGATGTCGGTGGAGGAAAATGTCTGTGGTGGCTTGATGAAAGGTCCCGGTCCTCGCTCCGGGCAGGCTGCTGTCGGTGAACAGTGGACACACGCAGTGGGTTACGCCGCGTAAAAGCGCGACACTGAAGGCGTGGCGACCGTCCTGCCCTGCGCCACGGAAACACGGCGGAATGCACAGTACATCCACACGTCCTCGGAGCAAGTGGTTACACAGAGGAGAGGAGAGCGAACTACTCACACGCCGGTCAAGTAAGAAAAAATAATGCGTCTTCCGCTCACGGTTTTCAAAATAAACTAGTCGCTGCGCACATCTGCGTTGCGGAGTGAAGGTGGAACAAACTGTACTTGTACAAAAAAAAAAAACTTCTGTAACCTACACACACACACATATATATGCTGTTATATATATATATGTGTGTGTGTGTGTATATATATATATATATATATATATATATATATATATATATATGTGTGTATATATATATATATATAAAATACAGCAGTAGATTGTGTGGTGGTCCTAGTAATTGAGAGGAGTTGCAATTTTTTTCTTAAATTGATTTATTTAATTTCATTTTTAGCTATTTGTGTTTTATACCGCTGTTGGAGATTAAAGTATAAGCTATAAGTGAAAATCCCCCCAAAAGATGTACACAGTAAACACACACACACACACACATATATATATATATATATATAGGTTTTGACAACATCAGCACACAGCCCATTTAAAATACCATTTCTATAGTATTTCTGGTTTGTTGGAAACTGTACATTTGTAATCCATATGTGTTAATGAAATACCACACTCACCTCACAATCTGGGGTTCGTGTAGCCACTGAGGGTCTGGGACCATGGGGATGTCGCCACACTGGTAATCCAAGCTTGACAATGTGCCCCGAAAATAAATGTTCACCGTATCATGTACAAATTCGAGACAATAAATAGATAAATAACAATAATTAATAGTGTTGGTCTTAACAGTGCGAAGTGTTTAGCTTTTACTTTGAAGGTCTAGATGATTTCCTGTTGAATCTCGGGTTTGTTGCTGCTGTGGACAGTGATACACTCCCTCTGCTCTCTCTCTCCACACATACACACACACGCATACAGAGAGAACGCAGGCCTCTGTTGTTTCTGGTATTTTCTCTCATTTCAGGTTACTTATTTATTTATTTGGTATAACTGAATAGTCAGTGCAACTGTTCTGTAGTGTTTGTAACTGAGTAACTTGATCCGGGGTGTATGTCATCAACACTGTGACCAATGCATATTTACAGCTACTGAGCTCTGACTCCACGGTCATTACTTTCTCATCCAGCACAGAGGCACCAGAAGAATGTGAATTTACTTTTCAAATTTGCTGGCTGGTGAGTCACCTCATTATGTACAGTCTCCAGACCAAAGACAGTCTCAGACCAGTCGTGGCCAAATTAGAGAGAGCCCACTTTTCATTTCTAATCCCTGAGGAAGCCTCCTCATTTTGCCGCGACCAGAGTGACACTCTAATCATGACCCTCAAATGAAAGGGCTATCTCGGAATATGGAAATAAGACCAATAAGACAATTCAGAGCCGGGCTGTATTTCCATGAAAATCCCAGTTAATTAATAGCATTAACCCAACAATAGATGAATGTCCAAACCGTCCCAGCGGAGCAGAGATGAGAAGCTGGAATGATGGGTTAGGGAAGTGGGGTCTTTACTTAGTGTTGTTCTGGCTGTTAGTGTCATAATGTTGTTTGTTTGAAGGTTGAGTTGTGAGTTATTGGGAAGGGGGGTAATTAATTTGGAGGGAAGAGCCGGAGAGATAAAAAGAGAGGCGTGGGGAGATGGACAGGGGGAGAAATAATTAAGCTGATGAAATGCGAAGCGGTAAAGGTCCTTGTCGGGCCACGAGGGGAATGTGTGCGAGCTGCCGTCCCTGGAGCATTGACGCCTGCTGCTGGGCCTTCTGGATGAGGGAGAGAATGAGCGTGACATTGAAGCAGAGGACAGAGACACATCTCTCTTTCTCATGTACAAACACACACAGGTGCCGAAGCAGGTTTAAGAGGGTCCTGCTACTGTAAGGGGTCAGCATTAACCAACATGTAAGCATGCTGCACACATTTGTTCTTGCGCAGGTTAATCGTAACTTGGGTCTCGTTTTGGGCATCATTTCTGGTTTCAGTTTATTTACCAGAGTAGCTGGAGAACACAGTGTCATCACTGAACAGGAGTAAGGATGAGAAAAATACAGTATTTGTTAACACTTATGTTTAAATCTGATAATAATGTGTTTCAAGATAATAGAGAACATAAATGTGACCAGACATAGACATAAGAGTGCAAGTCAAGGAGAAAAAATAGAATAAGATAAAAATAGAAAATCTTAACAGCAGTGTAAGAGTGAGGTAGTAAGTTACAAGAAATATTCTAAAAATATACAGTCCAATCTACAATCAAAGACATGAGATATATATACATTTTAAAGTGTCTCAGTCTGGATCCAATCCCTGATGTGGATTATCAGATAAAGTTAAGAACGATTGGACTCGAGAAGGATCCATACGAACTAGTGTGGATTTGGAAAAGTGGATCAGCCTCAGTTTCAGTTAGTTTAAGATGATTTCAGTTATGATAAATGTAGTTAAATAAAAGATGCTAATCCTAAGAGCTTTACTGAGAAGTAACGTTAGCCATATAATACTGTAGCGTCCAACTGGACGTTAAAAGGATGACGAATAGTGATCACAAATATTCCATTTATTGTTCTATTGTTATTTATTGTTGGAACTGAAATAATTAAGTACTGTTGGTCGTAGCACAACAACATCCACAAACTTATCCGGAATATAACTTAAGAAGTAAGGTACGACTTCAACAAAAAATACAGCACGAATTAATATTACCTGAAACTAACTGTGAACCACAACACCAGGTTTTGGTCCCTGGATTCCAGCTGTTTCTTCGTAATGCAGCGATCCAAATTAATTTTACAATTTAAACACTATTAAAGTCTATGATTTAAACTAATGATGGCGCTCAACTGTCACCTTTTACCCCTCAGTGACCATAACCATGGAGACTTTGCTTGCGGTGACGTCACATGTACACTCTCTGTATTGTATTTCAATCGGTTCAAACTAGAATTGACAGCACCTCATGTGCTACTAATGATACTTTCTTGCAACAGGGAAAGTATGTGTACAGAGAATAATACAGAGAAGCCCGAAAACTACGTAAGCTTGTATATTTTATACCAGGTTCTATATTAGGTAAGTAGGAGACACATATACATATTTAAAGCATGTACCCAAAATAGTGACAAAAATTGGAAAACATTTGCCTGCTACGTGCTTGACATCATCCCCAAATATATCTTCAACCTACAACCAAAATAAAGCTTGCGGCGCCCGAGCGTTTTTCCCCAGATGGAAGGGTGATTTCCCATAGTGTGACTGTGCGAACATGCGTCGCCAACACACGCACACATACAAACACAACAGTGATTCAGGCGCTATATGTGGACGGAAGTGGAGGAACAGTTTGGGCTGTACGGTTGATTTGCTTGCGCGTCGGTTTGCTTGTCTTTCGCGGATATTCACCCCCCCCCGTCACTCTGCCTCTGTAGCGCCGGGCTGTATTTTACCTGGAAAGCAGTCACTCAGCTGCCGATTACATAACACTGCGTTGTGGTACCCCTGCACATGTGTGAAGGACTCTTGTTGTAGTTTCCATAACAGAGGAAGCAGATGCGAGCACATTCGACTGTTCCCCGTCGCCTCTGCGCCGCGCTCGCTCTGCTCTGTCATTACACGGCGAAGGTGTTGCAACAGCCTCAGTGATGGATGCCGCATGCAGCTTCAACGCTCACAATGTCTCAAAGTTTGCTTGTGCCCCCGCCCCCACCTTTTTTAAATTTTTTTTTTCATAATCATTTGCATGCAGTATATAACACTCGCATTTCGCCTTTTTCAAAAGCTGTTGCTTGGTGCCGGGATGAGAGAGCGACATCCCGGAGAAGTGCCTGTTAATAAACCCCACGGTCACAGATCAAATCTCGCACCAGCAGTCGACATAGGTGAGAACGCCGCGTTCAGAAATAAGCTCTTCGCGGAAACGGCACTCTGCACTCGTACAATGATGAAGCGGTTGTTCTTGTGATGTGGTTTTTGCGAATTCTATTTCGGGCTCAGGACAGAGGCAGCGCGTAGCCTATAGCAAGTGCTGGGAGCGGTGAAGGTGACCTTGCAAAGATGGAACTTCGTACATGGGCGCTGACAGGCTGCAAAACACAAAATCCTCCTTCAAAGACTTTTTCAGGATATATTCCTTGTAGTTATACTTCATTGCGCTTCCTCCAGCCGCCTCGCTCTCCCTCGGTCTTTCTCTAAATGCTTCCTTGGCTCTCCTGCAGGGTCCAGCGTGCCCTGCCAGGAGCACACTCATTAGTTGTGGCGCTGAAAATGTAGCAAAACAAACTGAAATTGCTTTTGCATCTGTTTCAACTGTAAATCACCTCTAAATGGGTGCTATAAGTTTTTAAGATTTATGGCTAATGCTCCAAACAAACTGCCTGCGAGGCGCTTTTGATATCACTGTACATGCACGCGGCTCAGAGGCCGTCGTGATGCGATGATGCCACAGGGCTCTCATAGAAATATACAACAGGATTGGCATAGTTACCAGGGGACGAGTGGGAGGAGGGAGGAGATAAAACGAGACGTTAAAACGTCGTGAAAAGCGTAAAAACGGGGAGCTCAAAGACCTGGCAGGACAGATCCCTAGACCTTTGGTTTCGATGGGAGTCGAGAGACCTTTGCTGTCTGTCATTTGTTTGTCCGCCGCTGCTTGTGCAGAAAGGCCAGAGCGTTCTTAATGCCAGATCCCAGTGCAGTCGGCCACCCGGGCAAATCAGTCCTCGTTTCCCCAGGCGCCTCGGTGTCTCCGAGCCGCTCAGTCCGTACGACACTCATCCCGCTCCCCCCCAACACCACCACCACCCTTTCAGAAGAGGGGGATAAACAGAATGAGGTGACAAAACAAGAGGGATCTTTTGTGATGGCTGAGGAGGGAAGGGAGGGCGGCCTGGCAGGCAGATCTGGAAAGCAGTAGGAACTGAACACACACAATAACGGGGCTCACAAAAAAAATGGGAATACTGAGTTCCAGGCTGAGACAAAGAGGGGTCAGGACAGCACGACCTGGAATGGACGACATGCAAGTGGTTGTTAACCTGAGGCTAGGGAAAATGGGTTGCGGGCGGGGTTAAAGAGAGGAGCTAGAATAGGACAAATGTGAAATGAAATATATGAAATAAACACTCGATAATATGGATTTTTGTTAGTGTTTGAAGTAGCTGCAAAATTGCACAAGCCGTGAGCTGCTCAGAGCTCAGAGGAGAGATTCTGGAGAAAAAAAAACGCCCTCTGCTTGCTGCAAAATGCTCAGTAGGAAAATGAATTGCCTTCCTGGTGATCTGAATGCAGGGCTCAAGGTACAACAAATGCATTTCTCTTCCTCTGCAATTTCTGCTGTTGATCTCCTGGTTGACACGCACGGACATCGATAACTTTGAAGTTTTCTCATAAAAAGGACAAACATGTTTTCAGGGCGAAACCCTTGCGGGTCGTCGTCGTCGTCGGGGCGTGTTTAGGTGGAATGCAGCGCCGCGACTAACCAGCCGGCCACGTCAAGTTGAAATCCGGATGACTTGTTTTGAAGCGAGAGCTCTATAAAAAGAATTGCGCATATCCACTCACGTACTTTCGTACGTATCGATATGTGGAACTGGACGTTGCACAGAGCTCATGTAGAAAGATAAATCAGCAAATTTAGCCAATTTAATTCTTAACCCTTTAAATCCTGAACGTATCGCTGACGGTATGTTGAAGCACGCGGTATTTGAATTACTGTAAGTCACTGTGGTTTGTTCTATTTTCAAAATTCAAAGTGTTGCTGAACACTGAAGTTGTGTTGACATCTCAAGGGTATAACTAACTTTGTTTTTACCAACACCGTCATCATTACCATAATGGACGCTTTTTTTTCCCAGAAAGCACAACTTCCCAGCGTTCGGCCCTACTTTGAATTTTGTCAATCGGTGAGTTACAGTAATTCAAATACTGCAAGCTTTTTCTTTTTTTTAATGCACTGGTGGATGATTCTTAAAGGGTTAACATGTCTACAACTGACTTGTCAGACTTTCTTCCAGTCCAGTGGTTTCGTTTTAGTATCACATGTGTTTGGTTTCTGGGGGTTGGGTCTCAGAAACCGTCCTGAGCCGCACTGACGCACTGTGTGAAAGCTCAGGGAAAGTCGACTCGCACAAAAGGAATGTCAACAAATTATTCTTCCCACTTCTCAGACTGTGCAACAGGTTAATAAAGCGAAGCGTCTCACAATGACTGCAGTGACTAAAGGTGTCTGCGGGGCCGTTGCTAATGCTGAGAAATGCACAGCTGTTTGACAGCGCATGTGAATCACACCGGCGGAGGAAGGGGGGGGGGGGGGGGGGGGGGGGGGCACAAAGGGAAGGCAGAAGAGTGTTTGGTTTTCAAAATGACTTAAAAGAGGTCCCAGTGATTCAGTGTGGCATCTCCAACCTTCCGTGGAGCGCGTGCCCGCGTGGGCGTATGAGAAAGCTTTATCATCTTCTCTGTTCACCTGTGCATGCTGCCTGTCATTAGCAACCGGAGGAGACGGACATGACAGGCATCTATTCACAGGCTTGTCCTCCCACACGGCACTTACCCCTGCTATTCCATCGAACGGAAGATGTAATTAGTGACGTTATTGTCATGTATAGTTCATGCCTGCGTGCCAATCACACGCTGAGCTTTCGAGCGGGCGTCATAATCCTTATCGTGTTCCGGGGGGACTCCAAGGGTGAAGGGGTCTGTCTGTGTTTAGCGTGCCGTAGACGCTCAGACGATCTCCCTGCGGTTCTAGGATCAGCGGGGTACAGAGAATTACACGAGCGCATACGGAGAAATGTGCCGTCTGCTCAAGGACAGTAGGAGGAGAAAAAAAAAAATCTAAAACTGAGGCCGAGATTAACGGCTTTGAACGGCATTCTTTCGAAAATACTTGGGAAAAATCGTGACATTCTCGTATCTCGGAGGAATCTTCGGGGCTGCGGCGTTCCTCGCTTGTGCTCGGGATTATTTGATGTTTCAGCTGACATCTGTGCTCCCTCTCCGGGTTTTTTTTTGAGCATGCAACGATTTCGTGGGCCTCGTCGCCGCTCTGACGCGGCTGCGCCTGACAGTTTCTGACATGTGTCACGTCTTGTGGGGAGACGGAGATGGAGAGGAAGGATATGGGCCAGATCGGTTCATACAAGGTCACCGCGAGGCTCCGGGAATCTGGGTTGGCAGCTTTGGTCCTAAAAACCGTGGATCCCGCAAGGCTTCAGAGGATGCACTGTACACGCTGCACATCTCAGAGGCAAAGCTTCTTCACAAAGCGTCGCTGCCTCAGACCAGAGTGACCCGTACGCTTAGAGCAGCATGAATGACTGAATAAACAGATGACCTCTTTACAAACAGTCTAGCAGGAATGAAAGTGTGGAGTCGTGCTAGCAGCTCCAAAGTCTGTACTTAACTAAATGGCAACACTTCCACCGGCTTCACAACTATTTCGCTGAAAAGGCTCATGACTCTTGAAGTGACTGAGGTCATCCACCTGTCACTAGGAATCAATAAATGAAATAAGTTATTCAGCCTCGATTGTCTTCACTTTACGGGTCAAGGTCAAGGATCCAGCTATTTTAATCAGTTTTTACTGTTACAGTTTTACCCTGGAACCATTGTAGTCTGTTTCAATGTCTATTCTCTGAGCTCACCATTGTTAAGTAGACGTAGCCCCAAACAGACCGAACAATTTTATCTCAAGGTCCATTTAGTAGATGTTCTGGAGCTTTCAATTTCTATTTCATTTTTTTTTTTCCTAGCGTAATTGTATTTGATTAATTTAAACAAAAAGCTAAAGAAGCAAGGCAGATACAGCTACTATCCTGGTGATTTTTTTTTTAGACGGTGGACTAAAAACCTTTTAATATCTCAAATCTTCGTGGAAATCGTAGCTATTCACTTATCCACACTGCTCATCCGTACATGAATGACATCTTAATTACTTCTTCCATTTGTCTTCCGTTACCTGGCATCGTTTTCTCGGCAGAAGCTTTAAATACAGGCTTCTAAGGCTTCTTACAGGTTTCTCTGAACCAGGCTTTTATCCTCGTCACTTATCACTAAAACTCAAAATATATATATATATATTATTTCTCTGACTTTGTAGCTGTTATAACTTGGATTAACATACTTTTTGTCTTCACAACTTTCTGGAAGTTCCAGCAGCTGCTGTTTTCATTTGATGTACAATGTGTGAAATCAACTTCTAGAGCTTTTAACTTTTAAAGGCACGACTACTACAACAGTTAGTATTGATCTTAGAGCTACCGATCCTGTTTTTTGAAGCCATCGATTGAAAGGAATCATGAAGCTATTTCTGTCTGAAACCTCGGCACTGCTCAGCTGTACAGCGACGGAGAGCCACGGACAGGGCTGAACGATATCCTAGAAGTAACCGTCAGTAAGTGACGCAGCCTTTAAAACGTGTTCATTCATCGATCAACGTGCAGCAGGCGCAGCGCAGGCCGGCAACAAATTAAGAAAACCGACGGCTCACCTTTTCTTTGCTATCGCTCACTGTTCTAATCACTCACGCTACTGTACGCTCACTCTTTCCGTCTGTCCATAACTTCTTATTGATCCCCTAACCGTCCTCTCACTTCACAGCCAGAGGCAGCGGGGAGGGGGAGTGATTGACAGGCCCGTGCTCCGTCTCTGCTGGATAATACCCCTCCCACCTCTCCCGTTGCCAGGGTGACAGATGGGTTTTCTCTGCTGAAACACTCTGTTTCCATCTCTGTCACCTCAGATTGGTGAGCGAGAGGGGGAGAAGGAGAGGGGGGGGGAGGGGAGAGAGGGGTGGTGGGCGAGACTTAGTCAATCCTACACTTCCCATGACAAATGACAGCGGCACAGACAAACAGTGCCCGGTGAGTCGTTTGTGTTTCTAACGGTGACATTGTCTCATAGGATATCACACTATGCTCGACGCCAATCTCGCACACTGTCCTCCTGCTAGGTGACACAAAAAGAAGGCCAGTGCCTGCGAGGGCCTGTCTGTGATTCACAGCAACAATATTCATGCGCCCCTTGCAAGACTCTTAAGCATGGTGTTTTGATTGCTTGCGCCATCAAAGGTGGGAGTGTCTGATATGAAGTAGAGCAGGTCGGAAAATAGCCCAGAGGCAACTCCATCTGCAGCCAAAATGACGCTCGGTTTTGCATCTCCCTCCCGTCCCTTCCCCCTGTCAGGCCTCCTCTTTGTCACCGAGCATCATCTCCAACTGCGTTGCTATTAGCACAGTTCATCATTTTATCTGGCGGGGCCCGTGGCACAATTGGGACAGTGCCAAGTGAGACGGATGACATCATCCATTGTGCTTGTCGCCCATCCAGTCGGGCTTCCAGACACCAACGCGAGGGCCTTGGACGTGATTAGCGATGAGCGCATGACATCATCCTTCTGCCAGTTTCCCTACGGAGACACTGACATCATCCATCTGAGTCAATTATTAGAATCGCTGGTGTCAAACACTCAGTTTTAGTGTCTTGACTAGTTATGATTACAGGCCCGGGATCACTCCTCACAAAAAAAACAAAAAAAAAAAAAGGGGCATATATAACACCGAACCAGGTGTGACGCGTGAGTCATATCCAGACTGTCTATCTGCTGTTCCAACAAACCGGCGCGCTGAAGCGCTCACACTCGCATGCATGTGGGAACCCGCGTGTTAAACACAATTTGAACAAGCACACTTTGTTGTTTCTGACATCTCCTCTAACAGACTCACCATGCTCTCCCCTTCTGTTCTGTTCTGTCTTACCTTGTCTTTATAAAGGACCTGATTTTAAAATGTCCTACATAACAGTTTCCAAATAAAAGCCAGAAAATCACAAAGCTGCTGAGAGAATAAAAGACAACTTGGACTGGAGGAAGGTGGACAGACGATTTCATTACGACGTTATTTCTACCTCATCCATTTCAGTCCATTTACATTATTATACAAAGACAATGCTTCCCCTCCAATCCCATTCCATCCCATCTCTGCTGATCCAGCGTAACCCCATCCCATCCCATCTCATCTCATTCCTTTCCACATCCTATTCCTTCCCTTCCCATTCCATTCCATCGCATCTCCTTCTAATTCCATCCTATCCCAACCCCATCCCATCAGTGATAGTAGTCACGTAGCCCAAAACTTAAGCAAACAGAGCCCAACAACAAAAATCTGCAACAACACAAATATATATATATACGTACATATTTTTACATTTGAAGCAGCGTTGCATTCTGAAAGCACATGAAACGGATGAAAACATAAAAGTCTGGGGAAATGCTCACACGATTCCCTGACAGAAAGAGGCGAGTTCCCACGGGGAGGTAAGACAGCGAAACGCTTTGGAAGAACTGATGATAAACATTACACTGGTGTGTGTCGGCGAGTACACATGCAGTGACGAACACAGTCACGTGAGCACTCGAAGGCAGGGTCCATCAAATCAGGTGCTGAGAATCAGTCACGATCAGCTGAATAAACTCTGTACGTGTTTTTTTTTTTTTTTATATCTGCTGCCTCTGTGTACAGTAAACAGTATAAACCAAGTTGCCATTTGTGCACCTGGACCCTGTTTTTTTTTTTTTTTTTTCTGTGCTAGTTATGGGGGTGAATATATTACCACCCTGTTGGGAGCCAGACGTGTGAGAGTAGAAGCTGATGAGAGAACAAGGTGAGACGCTGAGCTGTCTGCAGTGATAATTAAGGAAGAACCAGGTGGACAGGTGTGACTGTCGGATTAGTCATGAGGGGCTAGAAACATGAACCCGCGCTCCCTTTGGTATGCACAGGCACACATCCACACGCAACACAAAAACGACTCATCTGCATCCAGCCACTTCTGGCAGCAGTGCGCGGGTTCTGTTCAGCAGGTATGTGGCATGTTTAATTAGGGATGGATAATGGACATTATTTCAGATGCTCAGGCGAGCTGAGTGGTGCGTCAGAGCACGAGGAGGACGCTTCGCTTGATACTCGGCGCACCTGAGATCCACGAAGCTTGCGTAGGCATCGATGCTAAGATATAAAGTGCACACAGGCACATGGCCTCCGAGACTTGGTTGACTGTCAGGAGCGGGTTAAGAAACGGTAGTGGTTCCAAATAAATCAGAGGAATAAGTCTGTGAGACTTCCTTTTTGTTGCTAGGTATTGAATCCTAAAAACAGCCTCACCGTTCCTCTGTACACGACATGATGGGTTGATGAGGAAGACAAGACAGCGGTTATATAGCTAAATCTAATCACTGCGCGAAATAATTTCACAAAATAAATTATCAGTTGTTACAATAAATTAAACATCCCTTTCTTACCGTTATCACTGTGAGTTAATCTGAGCAAATGTGTTTCTAGTTTTCTTTGTTTCTCTATAGCTGACAGCAACAAATTGGCAACGTTGTGAGACTAAAAGGTAGACCGCAGAGTTCTTTCTTACCTCGGCTGCTATTGTACCCTGCGGCGGTTGTCAGCGTTCAGCGGTGACTGCTGGATGAAATGAGTTGTCAAATGTGA
The DNA here is from genome assembly GCF_022458985.1 of Mugil cephalus. Classification (NCBI taxonomy): domain Eukaryota; kingdom Metazoa; phylum Chordata; class Actinopteri; order Mugiliformes; family Mugilidae; genus Mugil; species Mugil cephalus. Next base: position 14,588,662 of record NC_061774.1, on the reverse strand, counting down.
GGGATTGTGGGTAATTTGTTTTTCTTTTTTCTTTTTTTGAACATGCAAGTTAACACACACTGCAGCACATTTCTGACTCGGTCCTGGTGACTGTCCGGGTAGTTAGCTAGTCAGCAGTGAACGTATCAGCGATTCTGACAGCGTCTCTGTGAGGTGGGTGAGGTGTGGCGGGGGTGCAGAAATGTGCTCGGTGCAGTGGAAATGCTTTACACTATCAGAGCACACGTACAGATCTGGACTGGAACAGGCGACGTGACATTCATTTAGAAGATTTTAGCAAAGTCTCACTAATGGGAAAATAACTTGAGCAATTAAAGCCTGCACCACATGTGATCATCTATGACATGTATTGCCCTATATAGCCAGAGGATAGTATGTGAGTTAGTTTAGAAAGCTGCTTTCTGCAGCATGAACATGTGAACACACCTACCAGTCATGACAGCCGCTGAGGAGTGTTTAGGGGCTCTGAGTGGGTGAAGGATGATGATCCTATGTTACATTATGCAAAGGGAGGGGACATAAGAGCAATGCTACAGTATGCCTCTCATACAGCCTGCGTTATTATCATGTCAACGTTTGAAACGTGTGTCCCCTTGTCCACGTATGCTGCAGTAGCTGGTTATTCCTCATACAGGAGGATCTACACTCACTGGCCACTTTATTAGGTACACCTGTTCAATTGCATGGCTGCAATTCAATGCATTTACTCATGCAGAGGTGATCAAGACAACTCGCTGAAGTTCAAACCAACATCAGAAAGGGGATTTAAGTGACTTTGAACGTGGTATGGTTGTTGGTGCCAGACGGGCTGGAAACTGCTGATTTACAGGGATTTTCACGCACAACCATCTCTAGGGTTTAGAGAAAATGGTCCAAAAAATGAAAATATCCAGTGAGCGGTGGCAGTTGTGTGAAAGATAATGTTGTTGACGTGAGAGGTCACATGAGGAGAATAGGCAGACTGGTTGGAGATGATAGAAAGACAACAGTATCTTAAATAACCACTCATTACAACCAAGGAATGCAGAACACCATCTCTGAACGCACAACACGTCCAACCTAGAAGATGGGCTACAGCAGCAGAAGACCACACTGGGTATTAGCTAAGAACAGGAAACTGAGACTACAGATCACACAGGCTCACCAGAACTGGACAATAGAAGATTGGAAAAATGTTGCCTGGTTTGATGAGTCTCAATTTCAGCTGATTCGACATTCGAATGGCAGGGTTGGAATTTGGCGTAAACAACATGAAAGCATGGACCCCTTAGTACAAACTGAGCATGGTTTAAATGCCACAGCCTACCTGAGTATTGCTGCTGACCATGTCCATCCCTTTATGACCACAGTGTACCCATCTTCTGACGGCTACTTCCAGCAGGATAATGCACCATGTCACAAAGCTCATATCATCTCAAACTGGTTTCTTGAACATGACAATGAGTTCACTGTACTCCAATGGCCTCCACAGTCACCAGATCTCAATCCAATAGATAGAGCACCTTTGGGATGTGGTGGAACAGGAGACAAATCTGCAGCAACTGTGTGATACTATCATGTCAATATGGACCAAAATCTATGAGGAATGTTTCCAAAACCTTGCTGAAAGTAAGTCACGAAGAATTAAGGCAGCTTTGAAGGCAAAAGGGGATCCAACCTTTTATCAGCAAGGTGTACCTAATAAAGTGGCTGGTGAGTGTATATATCCTTTTTGACCCATAAACTTTTCCCACATTTGTTACTGTTGGTGGCTTTTAGTGAATGACATAAACACCACTCTCTGTATTTCTTTTCATTCTCCAGGAGACTATTCTGTCTTTGCCCGATGATCACACCCTCGATGCCGTCACTCCCCCCACTCCCCGCCTTTCACTTTGCCCATCGTCTCCCCCTACACCCTCTGTGCTTGCTTGGATCTCTGTGCAGCTAGATGTCATCGAGGCCAACGGGAACATTTCATTCCGTGTCCCCGGGAGAACTCCCGAAGACAATTAGGAAACAGCAATTAGGAGCCACGTATGATCGTGTGTTTGTGAAAAAGAAAGCGAGCGACAACGAGGAAACGAATGTGAAAAGAGAAAGAGATTGATATGATGTGTGAAGAAGAAGCATCTCATCTTATTATGTGAGCTCATTAACCCGTGTGGTCCCTGCTTCTCTATAATTACCAACACCACTCCCTCATTAGTGGGATTATTACACACCGGGCACCATAAACAGTAACCACAATCACACAAAGAAAGTGCTTCATAGCTTCTGACTTTCCTTGCTCCTTTAAGAAACTGATTTCCGATCGAATCAAATAAAACCTTATCTATGATGAATTTAATGCCATATCTCAGCACCTAAAACCCATTTCCTACCTGTGGTGAAAGCTATTTACGCTATCAGCCCTCCTTCAGCCCTGCCTTTCAGCCTTACAACTGCTCCATCACATTACCATCTGTATTTTCCAGCGTGTCATTCACTGATGCCTTCCATGATGCAGGGAATTTATTATCAGGCACAAGGCTGGTTTGTTTTTGATAGTCCTTCCACAGGCCGTCTGTTGGGTTTCCTAGCAACAGGTCCGTGCGAGTGCTGGTGCAAAGGGGGGATGGCAGTGTCCCCATCCTGATTACCCTCTAATTACTTTAATGGAGGCGAAGCTCTCTGGATACATACCCCCACCTGCTCACAGACTCCTCCTAGACACCCAGAGTTTGACAGCTATCAAAGCAGCCACTCCTTATTTAAAGCTGGTGGGGGCCACTCCAAATCTTGCTTCGCTAAATGCATTTGGGCATCGAAATCGCTCATTAGAGGACACGTACGTCGTCAAGACAAAGCCGCTTGCGCCGACGGAAGACACTTTCAAAGTGGCACGCTGCGATTAACATTTAAAACAAAGGCTTCAGCCCGACCGAGCCCATAGCGTGGCTGCAGACCGTTTGTTCCCTCATAGCTGGTCACGCAGTTGCGCGTCACATCCTGCCATCTGAAGCATTGTCGCTGCGCACCTGCAGTTCAACGCACGTTCACATGCCACCGTCGCACGCTGGTTTCTTCCGTCTGATTCGTGTCACAGTGCGAGAACCTGCGGCAACTGTAAAGCGGGGAATAAAAAGTCTAAATGGGAACTGAGAAAAAGAGAAATAAGCTGAGGGGGAAAGAGGAACAAGTGGAGGAGGATGAGGTGGTGGTGGTGGTGGTGGAGGGAAATGGCAAGGAACTGACAGGATGAAAAAAAAACATGATTTTGGCGAGCACGAAGAGTTCCCATGGAGAAATAGAAACTGTATTTCTAAATCTGCAGCGCGGGCACAGATGTGCGTCTTCGCGTGTGCATGCATGTGTGTGTGTGTGTGTGTGTGTGTGTGGGTGTGTGTGCGCTTATTGTAGATATGTGCGTTCATACACATGTACCCCACCTCTTATTGTGTGGGTGGATTTGTTGAGCACGCTGGAACAAGTTGCAGAGTAATAAAAGATGTTCCCTTTGGCTAAATATTCTCCTCGGTGTTCCAGTCTCACTGTTTACTGCTGTGATCCAACTCATCTCATGTTTAAGGCTGCAGCAAAACCGGGATGCAAAAATCCATTCACATCACTTTCACCTGTCACACCTCTGAATTTGAATCTAATAATAAGCAGAGCAGAATTTTTATGTCTGTGTAGAGTTGTGGCATATATGTACCAATCATGGTATGCAGTTTTACATAATATACTAAACGTGCCTGCTTTGATTTCTTATATAACACTCTCACTTCACACTGAACTGCCCACATCTTGCGGGCGTAGTTTGAAACGCCAACAAACACACACCAAGGAAAGAAAATTCTACTAAGTGTCTGCTCCGGCTCAGTCATTTGTTTGTGTCATTTCCACTCAGCCTCCAGCTATGGCCCACCTTCCTGCGCAGACCAGGGTGGTTACTATGGTGAAGAGCTGCGAAACCGTGTTTACCAGCGTTGCGTTTTTCTTTTTACTACTTTCTCATTGCGGCAGGATTTGCAGAGAGCATCCCCGGTAGGCCTTCTTCAATAATATTCTTCAACAGTCGCAGCGCAGAGGACAAAACCCTTCACAAAGCCACTGCGCTTAAGTTTAGCTGGCGCCGCCGCCTCTGTCTTTAAGACACTGCTGGAGAAATCAGCGCGGGGCTGACGGTGACTCAGAGTGTGTAGGCCTGTAATGCGGGAGGAACAGAAAGAGGCGTCTATGTATAGAGCGTCTTCGCAGCCAGCCAAAGGCTCTGACAGCTTCAATACACAGATGATTACATAACGACATAGCTGTCATAGCTCTATACAAAAACGTATATGTGTGCGGATGAAGCACAAAGGGTTATACTCCTCATCTCTGGGATTTGTTTCCATGCCCACTTCATCACGAAACGCTGCGTCTTTGAAGAAACCGTGCCCACTGCTACCCACTCGCCCACACCAATCAGTCAGGGCAGCTTATCCAAAATACTATTCAAGCTGGCGTGTGTTAGCTGTGTTATTGGGGGGGGCGGGGTGCGGCATGATAATAAGAGTGGGTTCATTTTCGCACATGTTTCCTCAAAGAATCCCTTGAATTGACACGCGTGTGCCTATCTGTGCATGTGCTTTTAAGCCTGTGACTGACGTGTTCCTGCGTGAGCGTTCGTGGGTTCGCCTCCCGCATCTCTCGGGGTGTGCTCCCAGAGCGGAGGGAGAGGGTCCGCATTATAGAACCGAGGAGCCAGACTCTCTGCGAACGCTCCGGCCACCATTATCTGATGACTGCGCGCGGCTTCCACGGCTAACTGGGAGCTAAATAGTGTTTGTTCGCTGCAATTCGATTTGAGCCTGAGAAAGAAAGAAAGAAAGAAAGAGCTGGCGGATTACGAGCAGAACATGTGCACGTGTAAGCTGCTGCGGGAGTATGTGCACGCATGCATGGCCACAGAATGCCGTAGTGTGTAGTATTTTCTCACTGGCATGAATGAGTCAGCAGGTTTAGGTCCCTCGGGTTCAAAGAGCGGAGGGAGCATTTGTAAAGGGCATCTCCCTCTTCTACAGTTCATCACTTGCATAACTACCTAACCTCCTGTTCTATGTCGTTTATGTTTCCTCTGGGGATTTAACATTTTATCTTTCTCTGCTTTATTGGCATACAAAGAGAAAATCTGAGCAATAAATGGGTAGTTTTGACAAATGTTCCTCTCTTCTCCCCTGCGTCAAATTATAAGAACGTAAAATTTGCATAAATGCTGCAGAAACACTTTTTTGTGACTGTTCCATTTTTTTTATGATTTTTTTTGTTTCTGATGCCAAACTGCATAAAAATGACTCTGCTTCACACTGATTCCTATCTATAATAATGAGAAAGAGACTGTTAGCATCAGTTGCACCTCCAGTTTGCCCAGATGGCCTCTGTGAATCTTTGCCAAGGCCTCAGGCTGCATTAGCAAACAAGCGTAGAGTCCCGGCACAATCTGGTTAATTATAATTCCACAAGTACATTACATCGCAGTTATAAGGAAGCTTACTGAGTCCGATTGCACCGAGAAAGACTTTACTACAAACTATGTAAAAAGATCTTATTTGTGAGCAGTTGAAGGGAGGAAGGCGTTTTATTTGCAACAACAACAGAAAAGCTTGATTCATGCTTCTGCGTCTGATTTATGTCGCCGTCTGACGTGCACCGTCACGGAAATGTACCTGCATGTTGTGACTGGTTCAGTGGCCGGAGAAGCACAGAAAATTCAGCGTCCCTCTGCCTCCTACGCACCATCACACATCTTTTTGATTTCACTCCTTTCAGCATTTTTTGTGAGCCACTCAGTTCCAAATGCTGTGAAGTACACAGAGGAACGCAGAATAACAAAAAAAAAGAAAAAACAATAAAAAAAAACATAACCCTCTGGAAACACTGCTAACTAATTGCTAACTGGTGTTTTAGCGGTGCAATTGTAGAGCGATGCCAACTTCTCAGCTAGCACTCGTGTAGACTAGATGTAGTGCAGCAGTAGAAACCAGGTTTAAGAATTACTTTTATTATTCATCATCTTTTTATAGTCATGGACATCTGTAAATGTCAAGTCAACCCGCTGGCGATGTGGATCACCATACCAGAGCTGCCAGCCTTCCTCCCCTAAAGCTTAATTTATAGTCGTGGGTCACGTATTCACCGCAGCCTACAGAGGAACCTGATGTACACAAAGAATTCTAACTCAGCGTAATTACAGAACAGCGAAAAAAGGGGAAAACTGTAAAGGCTCATTTAAAGTACTGCAGTATTGGACACTGTAACCTTATACTAGTGCATAGGTATTCAACAGGGGATCCGCGAACTTTAGGGGGTCCGTGGAGGTACTGCTGGGGAGTCGCAAAATGTTTGGCTGATGAGGCATTTTATATATATATATTTAATTCATTTCATTTCATTTTCCTCCACAAGTTTATATTTCCTTCATTACACACTAACACAAATCCTACGTTTTCATAAATGGAGGTAGAAGACCTTATCTGTCAGCGATACACAAGCTGTCTCATCAGCACACCGTGTCACACACTACACCACACTTACAAAGACCTGTCAATCTAAGCCTCCTGTCCACAGTGGGCCCCGCTCCTGTCGGTGCTGAGACAATCGTGAGGCCGCATGTAACACAGCGACTCTGTCAGGTTCCCCGCAATTGGCCGAGAGACTGTTTAGTCCCCAGGTGAAATCCCAGACGCACGCTGCAAAATAAATTAGCAGAAGAGAAGCTAACAGCTCGTTCCCATCAGCATCCATTCATCCAAGGTTAAGAGGTGTGTGCTTCTCATCAGGGTCGGACATCTCGTTAATTTGGGAGCATCTGTGCCATTAGATGGCTTGGTGATTCACAGTCCCCACTACATTTAGCTATATTTAAAGTGAAAACCTATTCATATATATACATACATATACACATCACTAGGCTGAGTTTAACTAGTCCAAACACTAGTTGGCGCTGTGTCTTTTTTGCCATTTGGGTTAATTTTTGTTTCTACTTCGTGCTTCACTTTCAACAACGGCGTCTGAAACTTTTGCTGAAATTTGGCAGACCAATCACAGCCTTCTGCTGGTGCAAGAGCAAGAACCTGTTCAAGAAACAGACTTCATTCTCAAGAGGGTCTCTGGACGTCTCTGTGGGGTTTGGCTGTGTGCGCAGCAGGTCTGGTGAAATGGCCTGTGAAAACAGCCTGGCTCGCTCCTCTCTATCACTGCTCAACACACCCAACTGCATTCCCATCACTTCAGAGGACATTGCGTTTAATGATGTTTCATTTTCATAGCTATGCGCCGTGGAAGCAGATGTATGTCCTCACGTCATGAGCAATACAAGTAGGCACTCTCTTTCATTTTTCTCTGTCTGGCTTTCTTACACTAGCGGATGAATTCCCGCTCTCGCTGATTGTGGCAATTCACTATTTGTCTTCATTCCGGGGCCTTGGGAGACGTCCGCTGGCGCTGTGTGAAGGTGAAAGATTAGTAGATACTAATGTACGTTATGCTCCCTAACCCTACATGACGTCCCATAACAGCAAGTGGATAACTAGCCCTGTTTCCCTGTTCTCCCTCTGCCCAGTCAAGAAATCATTCCTGTAAGTAGGCTCTAATTCGCATGCAGCAATGCTCTCTCTTTCTCTATGGAAACAGTCTCCCCTCTGGTAAGTACATTTAAAAATAGACATGCACGAGCAATTAATAGTTTGTGTACAAATATTCATGAAAATAGCACAAATACGGAAAGCCACACAAGGAGGACACGTCCTCCTCCAACCCATGGGAGTCTGGTTGGTGAAGCTCTGCAGGCCTGGAGGCTTATTACGGAGCGGAGAACACCTCCATGTTGCACTGCTGCAACAAGAAACCTGCTTGTGTGTGTGTGTGTTTGAAAGGAAGAAAGAGAAAGATTTATGGTCTGCGTTTTAGGCTGTTTGTGCTACTGCGTGATTCATTACATGGTCCGGAATAGAAAGTCTCCCCCCTTGCGTCAGAGGGAGACTGTACATGGGGTGACCACAGGCTGACCATTGAGACTTGGGGACAAAACTGGAGAAAAAAAAGGAAGAAAAAAAAGTCTGGCCACAGAGAGAGAGGAAATGAGAAGTTAAAAGTCAGACTTTGTTCTCATTTTTTGTTTATGAGTGCCACATAAACAGATTTTTCAAAAAAAAAATAAAAAAAACAAAACGGGGCAGGACAACTTGTTTACAGCTGCAAAAACTTTTTTTTTCATAAGTGATTCAGTATTTATTACAATATGTTTACAGTATAAATTAATAAGTGGTGTAGAAGGCCTGGTCTGGTATCACTGAATAAGGACTGTTAGGTTGAAATAATGAGCTGTAGATAGACAGGACTAGAACTAAATTTAATTTCTCTCTCTCTCTCTTTTTTTTTTATAGAAAACTCGAAAATTCTCCCAAATAAAAACTGTTAAAAATATGAATAATTTGAGGAATAAATATATAAATATAGGTATGTGGATTTTGATTCATTTCATGTTTTAATAGTAATGAATGTGTACACTGTGTGAGTGTGTTTGTGTGTGTGTGTGTGTACTGCCGACCCTCTAATGACTTCCTCATTACCTTCTCCCAACCTTTAAATGTGACATCACCTATAATACCTCAGTAATCTCATTTTGCAGAGGGGTGTGTTTCTGCTGTCCAGTTTTTCATCATTAGGCTGTAGTTCATTATGTTGACATTTCCGGTGTGTGGTCTCTCTCTCTATCACACACATACACACACACACACACACACACACACATTACTATCCTGGCATAATTTCCTCCATATTGCCAAAACCTATGGTCAGAGTAGCATTACTGGGAATGACATCACCACGACCTTAATGATCAGTGGAGTGAAATTAAATTTCACAAATGATGTTGAATACTTTGTTTTTGTATTACGTCAACTGTGACTTAATGAGCTTATGCTTCATCTGTACCAGTTTGTTGTCTTTTTTCTTTTTCTTTAAGATGTTTATTCCAGACAGTTCTGCTGTATCTGTTAGTAACGTTTTATTGATAACCTGTCAGGAGGAAAACCATGAAAATATTAGCAGGAACTGACTTTCAGCTGAGTCCAACATATGCAAATATACTCTACTAAATTAGAGCGCTATTATTCTTATTTTTTTTCTGACTCTTCCGCTCCAAAAGTTCTGGGGTGGAAAACGCTCCTCTGCCAATGCCTTAAGATGTCTAGCGTCTGGACTGACTGGGAATGGGATCAAAAAGTAGCAAGCTGATAACTAAAGGGACATTTCAGTGTAGTTTCAAAGTACAAGAATAAATATTTCAGCTTGTTGTCTGTCTTACTTTGTATGATAGCTGAAGACCTATAGCTGGCAGTGTGCGAAATAGTGAAATAAAGCCACTTATGCAATTCTTGTGGGCGAGGGTACACGATCAACCAATTACGTAGCGCCAGAGCAGGCGTTCTGGATGCTAAGTGGGAATGAAAGAGGCGGCTGTCTCCCTGTTACATGTCTGTGTATCATCAGAAGGATTTTGAAGGTGTCATTTTACGGTGAAATAGATGTATAATAGATGCAAGTTGGTGGGAACACGGCGGCCACTATGCAGTGTTAAATAAAAACTGACAAAGCTGTGGGACTTTGACCACAAGAATATATATATATGACTCATTTATCGCAGAGAAGATACCGTGCAAAGCTGATGTGTCTTTCATCTTTCACATATAAATGTCTGTGAAGTTTCACGATTATCCAGGTCATGGTATTTATCTAAAAGGTGTTTAAAAAAGGCAACTGGACTCATAGAGTTTGAGAAGATGTTTTGGTTCTTACATAAACAAGTCAACAAGTTTCTGAAGGGTTTCTCCCCACAGAGTTCCCTATTTATACCTCAACTTCTCACCAGCCGCTTAGAACTGAAGAGGCTACTTAGATGAGTGGTGAAACATCTTCTCGAAAGTCTACAAGTGCCTTTTTTTAAACGCCTTTTGGACTTTCACATGCACACATGTGTTGGAGCCAAGTAGACTGACCACCTTCATTCAGTTTGCTGCGGGGAACGTCTTTCTTCTTGTCATATGAGCGAGAGGCGGCTTGGATCTGACTCATTTATCCACCATCAATGGTGCATTGAAGTGTCTGGTAATAACTATTGGATTGCTTTAGCTGACCAAAATGAACCAGCAACCCAATCTCAGTTCAGAGCATTAGCATTATAATAGCTAACTGAAGGGAGGTGGGGGCAGTTTATGGTGGCAGTGTGACAGTTGATGCATTAACCAACATGATAAGGCTGACACGTATGTGTGAATAGCTCCAAGCCATTGGGCGCTCTGTCACAGTGCATTCTACAAACACGACTGTGTCTGCTTATTAGATTTTAGGTGAAACAATCAGCCGCGAAGAGCTTTACTCAAACAGACGCTCAGTGTCTGAGGAGCTGTCCTGAATGTGAAGCAGGGGAAGAAGAGCCGACAGTGATGGACGTCGCCGTAACATTACTGTAAATGAGTCAGCAGCCTTTTATCCTAAAGCTACTTTACTACATTTTGAGAGAGCCGCCTGCCAAGAACAGCTTAGGCCCAAGTGTGTTTGGACACCAGCACATTTTTTTTTATTATTATTTTAGCTATTTATCAAAATGTACTGTATATAACCCTTAAGGAAGAACTCCCATGGTTGTAAAATGAATATGGGCTTAGAGCGCAGACTCTCTTGGAATATAAAACAGCTTTAGAGTCAGTTATCCAACCACTTTTGAGTCGTCAAGTAAAATTTCTCTTAAATCATTTAGAAGTATTCTGAAGTTTCACATCTGGTGTCTGTGGCAACTTCGCATGCACTACAGCTGTAGCAATACTAACAAGTATTCAGAGCCTGAATGAAAGTGAGGGTTACTAATGTAACCCAGGTTCTATGAATTAACCGTCTCCATAGATCAGGAAGTATGAAATAGGACCGAGGAAGTGCTCAAGGAAAGTTTGTGATGCTTCAGCTATAAAATAAACTCTGTGTTGAGAAAAATGACAATTTAAATTACAATTCACCTCCGTCTCAGTCGACCTCACACTGTTTTCTGAGCGAGAGCTGAACACTGCAACGGATACATTTCAAGCACGAATTTACAAAAGCAGATCATTTGAGACGAGGAGGGAAGTCGGAGTCATTGGAAGTCAATACTACAGATCTCTGCTCGGCTGGAAAGTTATAGTTGAGATGAATATTGCTCTGGCAGAGAGAAGGTGTGGGGGTGAGAGCCACTGGGGAGGAAGAAGAAAAAAATTTCATATGTGGGCGTGTGGAAGGACATGTGCAGGAGGATCGTTCGCAGACAAAGATGAGGCCGAATGCGCGAAGGCAACAAGTCCGAAGGGAGTGAGAGGAATCATGAAGGCACGTGAGGTCTTTTTCTATCTCGGCAAGACCCGAGAGAGGCTGTTACAGAGATGGTCAATATCACTCAGCTTAGCCTCCATATATATTACATTTTGATTATGTCGGGGATACATGTTGGGCTCAAAGACAGAGATGCTACACACACACCCACAAGGGAACAGAACACAATCATGCCACTTCTTCCATTATTCCACTGAGATTTGAATTCATTTTCAGATACATCCTTTGTTTATTGTATTCCTGCCCTTGGAAGATGGTTTGTTATTGTGAGGTCTCTTCTCATAAGCTCGTGGTGATTTACAAAGCCCACCTGCTCCCCGGCTTTACTCCTCTCCCCTTGTACTGTCATACCGGATCCTCATCCTACCTGGGCAGTAAAACAACAAAGTGTCCATCTGGGGATTTCAGCACAGATGCAGCTCTGCCTCTAGATATTTTTTTTTTCTTTAACAGGCCCTCAGCTATGCAAATACAACGTCGTCATGGCAACTTGTCTGCCAGAGACCGAGCTTGAACCCGTCGTTTTGGGTTAATATGTCCTGTTGTTACCCATTACACATTCATAACAACTTAATGCGCAATTTGGAAGCATTGAACTTTTCCATCATCAATGTATCATCTGTGTTTGTGTAAGAACAGGAAAGACAAGCCCGAGCAGAGGAAACGTTTTTTAAGGCTGTTGAAGGGGAAACTGACGACGACCGAAGATGCCAAGGAGAGCTAAAAGCATTCGGCTCGTTCATTACCTCAGTCTGGGAGGAAAGAGGAGGCTGAAAGCACCGGAGGCCACAGATGCAGACAGACTGCCTGTGTCTGGAGCCTGAACCCAGATCTACATCTAGATCCAGGTCATTCCCAGCCGTCTAGCTCTGGCTGTGTACCAGCACAAAGCCCTTCCTCCAAACACCCAGATGCTGCAGGCTGTGGTCGGCCACAGTTAACCAGCGGACTGACAGCAGAGGAATTTATTTCTACTGCACCGTACTGAGACTGTGTGTTGCGGTGTGGGAATTAGGTGACGCACAGTGCGATGGTCTCACTCCTGACCCCTTTTAAATAGTTTATATAGTACACATTCAGCCTTGAGTGTGTGTGTGTGAGAGCCTTACTCTGACTTCCATTAGACAGTATTAGATGTTGAACCGCTGCTCCGTCCCAGGGGGCGACAGCAGATTGAGCTGCGACGATTACCCAGAGAGCCGTGCAGAGTGGTGTGGTGTGCATACGGCCCAGTTTCTGATGCATGACTGATCTATAAATTCACTTTGAGCTTTGGGGTGAGTTTTTTTTTTTTAGGGTATTTATGTTCCCCTGGATCACGTGTGCCCCGTTAGCACAGGGCCACATGTCAGCGTTTCAGGTCAAGCAACACGCTCACAACAGGACGCGGGCAAGTGAGCGAAACTAACAAGAAACAGAACGGGACGTCTTGCAGGAGGTGAGAATGCAAGACTGAAGTGTGAGGGACGCATTCTGTTGCTTCAGCTGACGCTTTGAACTTTAAAATGCATGCATGTACGCTCACTGGTCAAAATATTAGGTATTTTAGAATGCAGCCCTGCAATAAGTCCTCCTTCATGACTTATATGAATGTTCTGGTTATGTTGAAACAATGTAAGAAAGGTGATAATGCAATTTATTAAAACGTAATTATTTAAAAATATTTTGTTGTATAGTTATTTGAAACGTGAAGCAGTTATATTAGAATACATACATTTTCTCTAGCGTACATAATGAACTGGCAATCGCGTGGATGAAATAAAAGTTTTAAGTAATTATACAAAAGAACCTTAGATTAACACCATCACTGTGTTTTTTGGTATGTTTGTTTCAAGGTTACTGTCATCAGAGACGTCAGGGAGCTGTAAATTCCTTTCTGTGAATGCATAACAATAAATAGCAAAATGAGACCATGAAGAAAAACACATTTTTCAATTTTAGAAAAAAGAAAACAAAAACGTTATAGGTATTTCACATTTATGAAGTTTAGAAGGTTTCTCCTTTTTGTTTTCTTTCCCAGAAATATACATAAAGTACCTAAAATACGACTTATTTTGCTGATGTTTCCAATTGTTAGTTCCAGTAACTTTTCACTTCCACCATATGTGCGGTGCATTTAATTAAAGCCAGCAAGCATTTTTATCTCAAATCTGATTCATAATGTGAAGTAACATTAATTTAAATGTGGAGTTGCTATATTTACAGGAATTAATCTGCGTCTTAAAAACATCTCAGCCGGCGATGTTTTCAGCCTAAAAGCCCGCTGAGCCGCTCAGCTGGTGTTGAGGGAAATCACGTTGCTATTATTTGACCATATTTTACACAATGATGTTTGGTAATTGTCTGGGGGCACTACACGGTTTCATCAGAATAACACCTCTGTGAGACGTCGTTGCCAGAGTGGGTATGACTAATGTAGAAACACCCCGCACTTTGTATTTCAATGCAACGGAGAGCCGACATCAGCGGCTGACCTGACTATTTGTCTTTTAAAATGTTGCAAACCCCTGCGGTCAAGATTAAAAGCTTCATGGAAAATGTTCCAAAATATGTGGAGGTAGCTGGCTATTAATCTGTGAAATGTCCGGTCCCAAGTGGCGGTGATGTTTGGGTGTAATTTTGTTTTGTGATATTGGTAATAAAAACATGTATCAAAGCGCTTTCCGTGTATATTCGAGTATTCAACTCTTTGAATACGTAGCGCTGTAGAACTATTCCGGCAGGCTGCCATTTATTTAACCAAGAAAAGTTAACAATTATTTTATAAGTGCTCAATAATTACAGCAGCCTGATGGGCGGATTATGGAAAAGTCATGCGAGGTGTAGCTTTCAAATGCCAACAATAGAGGTGTTGCTTCATGTTATTTAAAGCGATACGGTTTTCAGTTTCCTCTTCTATAGTATAGTAATACTCATTTAGCTTCCAGTGCGCACAGAAATCCCCTCTTGCCATGTTTCTTCCTTTTATTTATTTTTAGAAAATGTATTAAAAGAGTTCCTTTTGTTAAACAGTGTTAAACAGACCGGACTTTTTTTTTTTTTGCTATTCCTTGCAGAAGCACAGCTGTCTGTATGTTCCCTAGATATGCTCGGACTGATGACCACCATCTCATGCATAGCGAATAAGAAACTATACAGTGAGTTAATCACTGACCGGTAAGAGGGAAATGGCCAAGAGGAATGTGATGAGTGACACGGCGAAAGTAGGTCACAGGGTATTCTCTACACCGCGCTTCCACCCAGGCTGAATGACTCCCATCCACTTCCTCCTGTTTCTCTCCAATGCGCCATTTTAAAGCAATTTCATCCTCCTCCTCCTCCCCCCCGCCTTCTCCCCTCTTTCCCATTCATTGTTACCATACCCTCCCTCCCTGCCTCTCCCCGTGTCCTTCCATCTCTCAGAAAATCTCTTTAACAGAGTGAGGACCTTTTCCTCTCCTCCTCCAGGCATATTCGGTGCAGTTAATGGATAGTTGAGAAATTACTAGCGGCAGAAAGGGGGGGAGGAAGGAAGGGCCGAGAGTGGAAAGGGGAGGGGAGGGGGTGGCGCAGGCTTCTCTTTTGTCTGTAAAATATCATTGGTAGGAGACTAATCAAATCACAGCCCTATAGAAAAGCTCTGGACACATTGTCACCGTGCATGCCGAGAGGACCTGAACGCTGCCGTGAATCCTGGTTTAAAAATCAAGCTGCCTTAAATAACATTTCATTCAGATTCAGTTTATCTCATGAGGAGAGGCACTGCAGACACCACGGCCTTTCCAATATGACAGCAACCTTTGGAGAGACCTGTTTCTTCCCTCCTCCATTTCCCTCCAGCTCTCTTCAGGAGGTTAATTTAGATTTTTCTTCCTCTGTGACATCACTCCCTCGTCTTCCTCCCTCTTCCTTCCCCGTCCCATCATTACTCCCACTCTGTCTGTGGTACCAGGGGCTGGCTTGTTGCCTCCTCTGATCTTTGCGTGTCTCGGTGTAGATCTAATGGTTAAGTAATGACTACACATCTCATCTTTAACCGCTGGCTGATCAGGCTGAGATGTCTCTGCGATCTTTTCTCTAGGTGCTCATTGATTTCCTCAATGAGGGCTTAATAAGTTCCAGGGGAATAGTCATTATGGGTGAGTGAGACTGGGTGTTGCCTCGTCTTTAATGAAGCCTCTTATGAAACACGGAAGGCAATTATATAAACCACGGTAAGAGGATACCGCCCCGTGAATGCGATGAAATGGCCCTTGATAATGTTCGAGAAGAAAAGGAAGAATGTGGGAAATGAAGAATATCAGGTACAAAACACGCCCCCAGCTACTTCAGCAATCACAGCTCGCCCTGAAACATGTTGCTGAATAAATAACAAGGAACACTTCAGTGCCCTCAGAAAAAAGGCGTCGAGTACAGGACACCTGGAATTAAATATCATGACACTAAAACATAGTAGAAATATTATTATGGCGTAAGTCAGGTGTCTAAATTATTGAATTTCATCCTGGGTCAATAAAACTAGACTGAAGAAGAAAAGACCCAAATCCAACATCTGGTGTCATGGGCTCAACACCATAGTTACTATGGATGTTATTTGCGTGTAGTGTGGCATACTACATGCAAATATCATCCAAAATGGCTCCTGACAAAGTGTGTGTTTCTATGTTTTCATTGTCACTCTTCTTTGTGGGTATTTCAGTATTTATTTATAATAACTAAGAAGGCTGTTGATGTGTTTTCATTTCAAATCATGCCCATTATGCTCATTAATTCAAACAGTAAATGTGGCCGTGCAGCTGCCGTAAACATAAACATAACGGACATAATCACATCTAACTGGTGTGTGTATGTGTGTGTATATAAATGAGAGATAAAGAAAATAATTGACAGATTCGAGTTTAAACTAATAGCTAACAGCTTTTAATAGCTAAATGTAGTAGGAACAGTGACTCACCAAGGCATGTCATGACAAACACACTCCCACATAATTGAGATGTCTGACCCTGAGGAGAAGCACACAACTGATCTTACCTTGGATGAGCGGTTGTTGATGGGAGTGAGCTGTACTGTTAGCTTTGCTTAGCTAATATTGCAGTGTGGCTCAGATTGACAGGTCTGGACTGGTGTGGGGCTCTGTGTGAAACTGTGTGCAGTTGAGAGAGCTCCTGAATGAAAGATATCCCTTTACTAAAATGTGTTGGAATCATGTTAATGCGCAGTATTTAAAAAAAAATTAATTTGTGGTGGAAAATTCAAAGAAAAAAAAAATATATAAAACATGTCTAATCAACCAAAGATTTTGCGACCCCCGCTGCAGTACCTCTGCGGACCCCCTAGGGGTCGCAGAGTCCCTGTTGAAGACTTATAGGCTAAACTAAATAACAGCACCACATCCATGTTTAATTTAGTCCAGTTTAGCAAACTGGACCACTGGCCTCCTGAAATACACCTGTCTTTACTCCTATGTTTCCGATCAAATACAGGGTTCTCTGCTGTCAAAAAGACCTATTGTGACAGAAAAGGGAGAGGGCAAGCATGAGAGGAAGACGAAAAAGAATGAGTGAGGCAACGCCGCCACCTCTAAACTGTCACGTAACAAGGCCGTAATGGCCGTGATAAGGATAATTAAGAGATGACAATGTGAATGACGCGGCCTTGTATCCACACAGCATGTAATAAAACTGTACATCACTGTGTCAGTGCCGGGCTCTAAAAGTGTGCCTCAGACCTGAGCTGACAGTAAATGTGAGTGCCCTCGTGCCGTTGCTGAACAACGTTTTAAATCCAGAAATAGCCTTTGTCTCTTCTCTTCATTTCTGCGTTCAAAGTGAAAATGGATGACATGTCCAATGGATTCTAAAATGATCCTCCTTCATATTGAAAAGCAAATTACCACTCTGGTATTTTTTTTTCTTTTTCTGTCCCGTGCAAATAGAGAGAATATTTCAATTGTTCCGCCTGACACGTTTCCTAGCGGGAACTGAATCCCAAAATCTTCAAAAAGCCTTCTCATGGATAGGAGAGAGTGTAGTCTCTGGGAGGGAAAGAGCAGCGAGAGAGATAGAGAGAGACAGGACAGAAAAATAGAGCGGGATAGAGAAGGAGAATATTATATTTGATAATTTGCCTTCATACGGATTCTCCGTAAGCTTGAATGAGCCTATTTTCTGTCATTGTGTGAGAGAATTTAACGAGTGTCTGATGAATGGTGGGCTCTGCAGCAGCAGGTACATTAAAAGAACAGCCCCTGCCTATTAACTCTCCACTTTATGGGCTCCCTCCTCACTCATAATCACATCTTGTCGGAGATAAGACTCGCTCTATTTATACCTGGATGTTTTCTCGTGGAGGGATTGATAATAGTTTGGGAAATAGGTGTGACAGATGGACTCCGGGGCTTCCTATTGTGCATCATAAAACGCTCCCTCATCCTTCCCGGGGATTTGAATGATTATCCAGAGGAGGAAATTATTGCTCTGTGGATCTTTTATTATTGTCATTTGTAGCACAAGTCTCCGCTGAGCACGAATTAAAGAGAGAGCAATAGTTCTATAGATAGCAAATGTCTGTGCCCACAGGGCTGGAAGCGGTAGGTGTGCAGAATCACACAGCAGAAGTAGACGGCGGAGTATGTGATCAGCAGCACTCCCACTGAGGGAGACAGCGGTGAGAAATAGAGACACTCAGAAAAAAGGCCCCAGGCTCTTTTTAGCGCTACTTTCACCCAGCTTTACTCATTCCAGTCTCCAGTTTACTCACTCTCCACGTCTACACGCCGACTACTGTATACAGTAGCAGGCAGAAGTAAAACAGAAGCACACACATTATTAAGGAAATGCGGCAAACAAGCTTCGCAGACAAAGCAATAGCTGCTCATGTGTTTAAATTCTGATCAGGAAGTAAAGAGTAAAAGTGTTGACTGACTGTGAACAAGCAGCGTGAGTAATGTGGAGTAAGGTGGAGGAACTACCTCATAAGGTTTTCTAATTTAAGACTTTGTTCATTCTCAGTTCAGGTCGTTAAAAAGAACAAAAAGTCCACCTGAAAATCCTAACCTTTTCAGAAACACTGATCAGCCACAACATTAAAACCAGTGACATCTTAGACAAATTCAATCTTCTGTTGGGATTTTTTTTTTTTTTTTGTACCAGGCATTCCTTTGTGTTGATGTTACTTAGACATATAGCCTACACCAGACCACACCAGAAACCCCCACTCCATAGCAATGACACTTCCTCTTGGCCTGACACAGACACATACACAAAAACGCTATAGAAACAACTAAAAAAAAAAAAAAAACAGCACAAGGTGTAAATCCGGCCTCCAAATTCACTACATCCCAAACTGATCAAGTATCTGTGGGATGATCCTCAACCCATAGGACACAAAGACCCCACAGGGACAAGAGAGTCCTACACAATATCAATAACAGGAAGTTGAGAGTGGTCATAATGTTTTTTAATCAATAACCAGAACAGCATGTAAACACTCTGTGTGCACGTCCATTTGTGCTGACATAAATAAAAAGCTTTTTATTATAATGCACTTCCCTATTCTGCTCTTTGATTCGAGTTTTAACCTCAGGTCCTTTTCTCCACATTTTAACATTTCCTCTTTCTAGCTTCACATCACACGGTTTGTTGTTTTGGCAACAACTCCTACTGATAATTAATACACCCATTTTTTTAACTGCTGGAATTTTGTGACATTAATAAGAATTAAATACTGAGCGGGACTGTCCCTGAGTTTAGGTTCTGAGGACCCACAAGCAGAACACAAAGATGCAAACACAACAACTAATGCAGGCAAACTGAAGTCAGGAAACAGACTGAGGAAGAAATAGATTTACTAAACACAGAGGAGGTAACTGATACAGAGAAGACTGGAGTATAAATACACAGAGGGCTGACGGGACAACAAGACACAGGTGAAACTAACAAGTGTTGCCACACTCAGTAAGTGGGGAAAAAACACACAAGGACAGGAAATAGTGCTGCCTTCGAATGGGGTCATGTGTACAAGAAAAGCCCATGTAAATGTCCCCCTCGTGGGACATTTCACAATGTCGTGAGTGGAAATATCTGATAAGGCCAGAGCTCATAAGTAGTGACATGTTTGCTGACATTTACAGAAATACCAACAGTGAGTGGGAAGTTGCTTGTTGTATTGTAATTAAATCTTCTTTGGGTTTTTCTATGTTTGAAGAAATTCTCTGCGCTTTGTCAGCTTAAACTGAAAAGCATGCCAATATATATTCATATGTCAATGTTTTTAATGTGGAAAAATGATAAATAAAGTTGTACAAAAAAAACAAAAAACACTTTAAAGTACTGTACTCAGTATTGTTAAAACCAAGCAAAAACAAAGGTCACTGGACTTGAAACATTTCTGACACATCTCCAATAAACCTCAGGCAGGTCTAGTTCCTGTGATTTTAGTAAAACATGAACTGGACGGCTGGAAAACTTCAACGACGCTGACTTACTATGGTTTTCCTGCGTACTGAAGGATTTATTTTTAAACACATTATTTGTTTGTTTTTTTGTTTGTTTGTTTAGCTTTTGTGTCTTATTGTGATGGATGGCAATAGATTGGTAGACAGACAAATCAAGAATTAAACACAGGTCAATTATCTTTTAGGCCGGGGGTCGGCAACCCTCAACACTCAAAGAGCCATTTGGTCCCGTTTCCCACAGAAAAGAAAACACTGGGAGCCACAAAACCCCTTTGACATCTAAAATGAAGACAACACTGCATATATCGTTTTCACCTCTATGCTAGGCCTATAGTGTGTTGCATTTGTGAAATGAAACAACTGCTACAGAGAAAACGAAATTGCATTATGCATACATAACAGGGATTTATCCGTGGTTGGCTTACCTGGGGTCGAAAAATTCAATTAATAGCGGACTGGACCTGCCGGCGGGTGTCGCACGTCGCAGTTGTGACGTATATTTTGAGCGACAAAAAATTAAATACGTTTTATTTTAATGTTACAAGATCACCATCAATTCAAATTTAGAATTATATTTACTTAATATTTACTTATGAGTGACTAGTTGCCGCTATTCTGAGGCAGTTAGTTAGCGTGAAAAAGTGAACGGCTTTGATCAGCATCCTTGCTCCACACCGCTCGCCGCAGAGAGTCGCAACAGAGGAACGAAAGAGCCGCATGCGGCTCCGGAGCCGCGGGTTGCCGACCCCTGTTTTAGGCCATAGGTCTTCAACAGGGTGTCTGCGACCCCTAGGGTTCCGTGGAGGTATTGCGGGGTTGGGGGTCCCAAAATCTTTGGTTGGTTAGACATTTTTTTATTTTTTTTTAAATTCCCCCACAGTTTTAAATGTCTTTAAATACACATGAACATGAACCCGTGATATTTTAGTAAAATGGAGTATGAATGGAGGCAGAGGACGTTATCCTTCAGTCAGCTCTTCACCCGTTCAGCGATACACTAGCAGAGACCTGTCAATCTAAGCCTCCTCAGGTTCCCCCGCAATTCGCCGAGATCATATTCAGTCCTCAGGTAAAATCCCAGATGCATGCTGCAATGTAAGCAGAAGGGAAGTTAATAGTGCATGGTATAGGTATGTTTATGTCACATATGTTTATGTTTACAACTAAATTGTTGCACATGTTTGAAAAAAAATATGAATATTTGAACCTGTGTATTATCTGAATAGCTTAATATTCCTCCATCACTGAATAAATATGGCTTATATGTTACTTCGCTTGCAAAAGGAAATGAATTGCTTGAAGAGAGACTTTAAAGGGTCCTGGTGTGAGATTTAACCGTACCAGCCCTGTGTGTCTGCAACAGTAATAAAAGCTGGGCGCAGCTCCTGTCCGTTTACAGTGTAAACAGCACAGAAATGTCCTTCTTCCACTGTTCTCATAGGGGGATGGGAGTCTGGCAGCTCTGGCAACCGAAACACATCCATAATAGACACAAACAGACCACACAACATCAATACAAATACAATCATAACTCATGGAGTTATTATGATTGTTTTGGTTAAAGCCCTTATGTATCTATGTATGCAGAAACACAGCTGTTGCTGAGATGCTAAAATGTTCATCCATAAAAAAAAAACAAAAACAAAAAAAAACAGTCCCTGTGTCCCTTTATAAAGTCACACCAAACAGGAGCTCATAAATACACACATCCTTGTTTATCTACAGTATAATAGCCCCGAGTCCTGCTATCTCAGTGTGTATCGGCCGTATAAATAAATATGAGCTTATAAATAGAAATGGACCATGGGTAACAGCGCGCGACACATGAAGACCTGTTAACCTGTACACAACTCATACGCACACATACACGCAAGGATAACGCACTCATAAAGGACAGCTATGCATCTGTTTACATGAAAATGTATTTGCAGTGCGTCGCATTGTTCCCCTGTGTGAAGCTGTGGCTACGCCGAAAAAAAAAAAAAAATGTGACAGCTCGTATGTGCAGTCCACCCCTGATGACCCGTGATCCGCACGCTGGCCATTCCCATCATCCTATTGTTTACTCTCCCAGACCCAATCAGCTGTCTCCCATGGCAACGGCGGGGCCGTCCAATGAGTTTTTCCCGGGGTTCGGTGTGAGCTGGACGGGTTTCAAATGTGTGCTCAGCCACGCACACACTGAGATACACACACACGCACACACACACGCACATTATGGGGCCTGGGAGCCGACGCTGTGAGTCCAGATTGTCCCGTTAAACTGAAAAACTGTCAGGCCTCTGTTTGCCCATTTGCCAGTCAGAAGTTTGGACGTGCCTTTACTCCTCACGGTGGCATGAAACAGCTGAACAGTTCCCAGCTTTAATGTATCACCCCAGCTGTACATGTTTATGTTAATTTTTACACTGATTTGCTCATTAATTTCTTATTTCAAAACAATTTCTCTTTCTTTATTGCTTCCTTGGGTCTTTTTTGCTATTTTTACCATACCTTGCTTTCTTGACTTCCCTATTATTTCATTATTTGTTACCGCTAATCGAGACCAAGGGATCAGTTAATAGCCCATTATATGCGCTCTAGGCTGAGGCCTTCACAGTCTCGAGGAAAGCGTTGATATTCATCCATCACTTTCTCACCTATTTCCTCCCCTTCTCCTTCCCCCCTCCCTCTCTCTATCGCACGTCCTCACACTATCGGCCCTTCTGTCTGCTGTGCCCCCCACCCCTCCACCCACCCACCACCCCTCTCCACCTCCCACTGACAGACAGACTATCACATATGCAGACACTTCAAACATGCTCCTTTTCAAAGAGACCCCTGGAAGAGAGCGCGAGAGAAACCCTGAATAAGTCATCAAATCTGCAGCGTTTTCCTTCATACCCCCCCCAACCACCCGCCGTCTCCCGGCCTGTGTGTCGCGCTGCTTGTTTTGCGCAAATATTTTTATCCCTTGTATCTTTGCTTCTTCCTCGTGCCTTGCCAGGCCTCTCTACATTTAGTCCCAATTACTCAGTTCTGTTTAGTTTGCTTCCATGTCTTCATTTTCTGCCTGTTCCCATCGTTCTCCCGCCCACTTCTCATCTCCCCTTCCGCCGTCGCTGTGTTCCTTTTATCCTACTCGGCGTCGCGCAGATTTTCCGTTCCAATCGGGAATCTGACAGCAGGACCCCTCTAATAAAGCCTCAGCTGAGCAGGGACTTCCAGTGAAACTCTGCGTTTAATTCTGAGCTTGAGCGAAGGGAACATCTGTCTCGCCCTGCTCTGAGACGCCAGCTGCGTGATGCTAATGGTGCTTATATACATACAACACGTGCATCAGTTGCTGGGGGCTGCACACAGTCAGGAAGACAGGTTAGCAAAGACGCTGCTGCTGCTGAGCGCTCCCTCCTGTCTACCCTAAAAGAAGTTGTTCCCATGGCAACTCTGCCAGGTCTGTTAATCGTCTGTCAAAATATATAATGCTCCGTGATTGGGGGAAAAATACAGCGAACCAATGTATACCGTTGTAGAACGGGGCGGAAAATCACACCGCACAGCCGTCCCAAGAGACGACACTAAGAGCTATCTAATCAAAATGTTAATGAAATAAGCTATAATGAAACTTTAGCGCCTGTGGACACTCAAACGGAGGCGCGAACGCGTCGCAAGTCGAAATGTGTCAGGGGTTTTAATTTCAAAGGGTGGAGGGACGGTTTAAAAAAAAAAAAAGCAATATAATCCAGTTTTGCACGGCAGCAACATAACCTGCCCACACGCGGACGCCAGTGACTCACATCTCCAATATGTGAATCTATGTGGGATCGCTTGGGAGCGAGGAGACAAAGAGCAGGAGCTCGCATCCATGTGAGCGCCGTGTGATCCATGCTCCTGTTTGCTCTTGCTGTCTGAAGGCACCTCGCTCTCGTTCTCGCATCATCCGCCGCCGTGACTCAAACGGCGAAACTGTTTAGTTACATAGTTCAGTCTGTATGGTTGACAGAAAGAGGATGCGGGACACGCACAGTGACGAAGCAGGATGATATAACAAAAAGCGAGCGCGGTGAAACTTGATAGGCACTTCAAAATGGGTGATAGCGGGGCAGAGGCACCTCTGGACATGAAGAGTTCAAGTTGTTGAAGTAAGAAAGAAAAGAGCTGCTCCTGAACAAGACACAGATGGACGACAAAGTGAAAGACAAAGCAGGGTGAACTGCACAGGGACATGAGTGGGTCAGAGAATGAGCTGATAACTTGTGGGACTCTAGTGGCTCATGAAAGATACTCGCAGAGTGCAACCAACTTAATACTCCTCTCCCACCACTTTTTCAGGCAGGCGTAAGGGAAGGTGGCCACCGCTGACATTTCGGTGTAAAAAAGAAGGCCCTCTCTTACCCCAGTTTTGTGATTATATATTTTTTTACAGTAAAATTATGAAAAAAATCAGATAATTCATCATCACATCATGGAGATAAATCATTTAATTGTCACTAACAAACAGCTGCAGCATTTCCTGCATGCCACTGTTACACGTCACATTTGACTGTAAACTGTCACCACTGAAGGAGTTAAGTCGCAGTGGCGAAGGCAAAACCTCCAACCGCTGATGCCTTTAAACTGTAGCAGAAGAGATGAAATCACTAAAATAGTACCAGATGAACTTAAACGTGCAACTAGTGATGGAAATGAGACATTTGTGATAGTCGAGCTGTTGCAGAATGATCAAAGTCACCTCAAATGATTGCAAATAATCACTGTGGTTGGTTCTGTGGGCTGAGGGGCGGGGCTTGTACCTGATTAGTTTGGGATCTAGTGAATTTGGAGGCCAGGTCAACACCTTGTGCTGTTTTTCATGTTTTTCATTTTTAGTCGTTCCTAACCCATTTTGTGTGTGTCTGTGTTATGGCCGCTGCCACCTAGGGGGTGGGGGTGTCTGTCTGGTCTGGTCTATAGGTGGGTGCTACATGTCTAAGTAACATCCACACAAGTAAATGTCTGGTCCAAAAGTTTCCCAGCAGAAGACTTTATTCTCACAAAGACAGTCAATGTTATCAGCTTCTCCTGACGGTGGTCATAATGTTATGCCGGATCGGTACAGATGTGAAATTTTAAGAAAGTAAAATGTTTCCCATTTGTTTCCCAAAATACATAGAAATCACCCCGGCTCCTTTCGGAACCTACTCCAGCAGCATCAAAGCCCGATTTGATGTGGCATCGTGGTTAGAAGCGACTGCCGTTGTCTGAAAAATGAAACATAAGACGTGAGTAAACAGCAAAGAGATTGTATATAATCTGCGCGGGTAGCACAGCAGCTTTAAAGCACCCACACAGGGAGAGGTGGGGGATCAGAGAAAAGGAAAGGCACGGATGTTAATCTCTCAAAAACACACCTGCGTGCAGGGAAACACGATTTCTTTACAAACGCTGTCTGCCTTTTTTCCCCCCTCATCTCTCTCCTCTCTCTGACAGTCAGGGATGCTGTTTCCTTGATGCCCGTTACTCCCCCCACAAACCACACTTTCCTTGATCTTTTCTTAGTTTTACGCTCAGTCATTAATTTGCACCATGAACTGTGTACATGCCTCTCTGTGAGCGAGAGAAGCTTAGCAGTGCTACCTGTTAAACTGTCTCTTTTTTAAGTGTCCTTCTCACACACGTCCCCATCGAGACAGAGGCAAAAGCAGCCACGGAGTCCCCCCCCCCGTACTCCCCATACATACATCTACCTTTATTATTATTTAGCACCACGGGGATCCGTGTTGCCATGGATTTCGTCGTCATGGCTACAAACATCTACGCAGATGTACAGGAAGCATAGAAGGACAGAGGAGAGGGACGGGCAGCGGCGATAAGGGGTCTCGCAGGAAGCTTAACCTCAGCCTGGCGAAGATCAAGCCGCGATAAGTCCCGAGGTTCGAGGGGCGAGGGCAGGCGGCGAGCGTCGCCATCCTTTGTTCAATGACAGGTGAAGGTCGGGGCAAATCCGTAGAGGGGGATGTGAGAGATTACAGCCGGCGTCTGATTTTCCAGCTGGCTGTTTTCTTTCTGCCGCTCCCGTTGTCTCGGGTGGGGAACATTTCAGAGCATTTTCAGCCCTTCAGCACAACAACAACAACAATAACAACAATTCACCCATTGTTCTGAAGCATCAGTTCAGGACGGTCGGAGGAAGGATTTTAGAAACGCAGAAAAGTGCTTAGGGAAACTGCCCACATTGAAATCCTTCGGTGCACCGTCTACAAACAGATAAAACCTCGCCATTCCTCCTCTGCCTTGCGCAGCCTTGAAGGGCGGAAGGTGATTTACATAGGGCAGATAAAAGTGGAGCTTTATCAGCGCTGACGTGCAACTGACTGTTTAACGTGCCCCTGCAGAAATGAAGTTTGCAGCGCATCCTTGATTCGTGAGGCGCTGCAGTGACACTTCAAGGGTGTCTGAAACACTTTGTTCTCAGCCATTTAAAGCAAATCAGAGGTCTCTGAATGCGCCGACACCCAGCTCAAAGAACCTGAGGATTCTCACTTCCTGGCGTGGCCTGTGCAGCACTTTGACTTGAGTTGATTTAAGGACAAATTGTTGAAATGAAATAAATAAATAAAGCCTGTACGGATGTGCCTTTGATAACTGTTCCTCCATTGGTGCAGGGAGCGCTTCACTGCTGTCAGATCTATAGTGGATCTGTTTACCTTCCCTGGTATTTACAGGGAATACAGAGAGCAAGAATGAGTCTTTATGAGAAACCTTGAGTCATACCATGTTAGTTGAAAACGAATGCAATGACTGGGGGTTAATAAATCACCTTAATCCTGGCAGTTTCGGAATAAGGTGCCATAGCTGCTTTTAGAACATTTTGAGGTACGCCACCCAAGGGAAAAAACCAAACTGCTCATAATGATGTCTATAGCTCCACCTTGTGGTCTAAGACACCCATGACGCTTTCTGAGTAAGTGTGTCTATGAATATTTAGCCAGTTGCTACTTTCCTCGGATGTTTTGTCTCTGCTGTCATCTCAGTTTCATCTTTAATCCTAGGATTACCCTCTCTGATCTGTCAAATGGGTTCTTTTACAGTAAAAGCACCTGGCTGAGACGGAGAGAGACGAGTGCAAATGATGTGCATTGACGTAAGAGAACTGAAACCCACAGTTTAAGCCACTCTGTTGAGAATTGCAGCGTTTCTTATAACGTTTAACATCATCAAATAATCAAACCTTTAAGGCCTCTTTCGTCAGACACTACTACATATTATTTTGCAGATTACCTTGCTCATTGTGTGTGTTTCACACTTTGTGCCCATGACCACCATCTATTTCTGTGGTTCCAGTTATGTGTGACTGTCTTTAGGAATGAACCCGACTACATTACACCGTGGTCCCTCCCCCAGGAGCTGTGCTAAAGTAACAGCTGATGTCAGACCTGCTTAAAGACACACACACACACACACACACACACACACACATGCAGACCCCGTTAGCTACACCCACGCTACAACCTGTCTACCATTAGGCAGAGCCGTCAAAGTCACTGCAGACCCGGCAGCCAAAGGGGAGGAGGGCTCCCGCACCTTCCTCTCCTCACGACACATCAGCACTTGGCACAGGGGAGGCTCCATACCACGCTCACAAATCCGCAATACAAGCCTTTAATCCCACGTTACTGCAGACAGAAAAAGGGAGGGCAGCTATCCAAGACTCTCAGCGCCCCCCCGTCCCCCTCCCATGTGTCTGCTCGGATCATGGAGTTGCACTGTCTTCCTACTGAGACCCCCACCACAGCCAGCTCCTGCTCCACGGACCCCCTGTACGACAACTGCCCACCTTTCGCCCAGCGAGAGAGGGCCAGGAAAAGGGAAATGGAGAGCAGGGATGTGTGCCCTGCTGTAACCAGACTCCCGGGCCCCCGCAGCCCGCTGCCTTGTCCGGCCCCGGCTGCGGCCAAGGTTCAGGCAGTGGTCGACGGGGGAAGAGGGCCTGGCACGGGGCCAGGTCACAGCTACTCCAGCTGCACAGGGGGCCTGGGAAGACGAGGCTGGGGATCAAAGATGGTCCCAGGCATAAACAGTGCGAGAGGAGGGGAGGAAGGAGGAGAGCTGGGATGCGGCACAGAGGACAGAGCTCATCCGAACCAAAGCCCGAGCCCATCGCAGAGCGAGGAGCACCGGAGCGCTCTGTCTCTGTACGACAACCTCCCGGACGCGGCGGCAAACGACAGCCTGCGGGATTTCTTCGACATGGAAACGGGCCTCCAGGCAGCGTGGACCCCTGAGCGGGCCCGGGGGATGATGGAGGGTGACGATGTGAGCGAGGGGAAAAGCTCCTGGTCTTCTTGCGAGATCGTCCTCGCCAAAAGCCGCTCCAGTAACCAGGACCAAGACAAGGAGCGCGAACAGGAGCCGGAGCCGGACTCGGGATCCTGTGAGTTCATGCATCCCCAGCTCCCACTGCCAAATCCTCAAGGTCTTACACAAAGTTCCCCCGAGCTGTGTCGAGCTGTGCGCCAGGCCCCGTGGCCTCCTGCCGGCGCCCAGCTCCCGAAGCAGTCGTCGTGGCCTCCCAGGGTTCCTCCTCCGGTACCACTGGCCGACCCCTCTGCCAGCGCTCTCCGCAGCCTCCTCACCAGCCTCCAGCAGCAGATAGTCCGACAGAGGGAGGAGTACGAAGCACGGGTGGCCAGGTAGTATTAAATTTGCTACACACATTAGCCACATAACGTAGAAGACAAATGAAATGTGTTAAATATAATATGCTCTTGGCTTCAACGTTACACTTCCAGTGCACTGACTAAAGCATGACAATCTTCCACCTTGGGGTGTATTTTCAGTGGAGGGTAACACAATGTTCCCAGGATTAGAAAATGTGTGTGTGTGTGTGCGTTGGCTGTGCAGTGCTGCTTTGCCTCCTCAGTTGACCTCAAGTTTCAACCCTATATCCTGCTTAGGTCACAGAGCACCAACAGCTGATTAAATTCCTTTAAAGTTTCCCACAAGTCTCCCACGATGTGCAACCAAACTTTGGTTGTATTACATGGAACATATATGCGAAGCCGTTTTCAGTCAGCGGTGTAAGTGGATAAATTATGCGCGTGTTTTCTGTTGGTGGAATAAAATGGGTCCTGCTTTGTAAGGGTAAACAGGTGGTTGGTACAAACTGGGAAAAAGCACAGGCTGTGTGGTTGACATATAGAAAACATCTCACGACACTGGAAAGAGAGCTAATTTAAGGGGCCACGCTGCTGCTGCTGACCTAGACACAACACATGCCTCTTTTATTACCGATATAGATAGAGCGAGTCTCAGCAGTAGTTGGCAAGGACAAGAGGATATGACAATTCTTTCAGCTTGACCATAAGAAAGGAGGCAGACGGATTTAGCTCAGGCCAAGTCAAGCGGAATCGGATCAGATACATTAACTCCTTCTCCTGACCTGAGCTCGGGGGAAGAATAGCTGGTGTTCGCTCCTCAAAGCCAGTCACTGTAATACCCCCCTTTCTCCCCATGTCCCCATCAGCCTGGAGCAAAGGAACGAAGACCTGGAGGTGGAGGTCGCTCGCTTGAAAACGAACCTCGCGCAGCAGCGCCAGTGGTACCAGGCCGTCCAGGCCAAGATCGTGGAGTGCGAAAGGGCCAGGGCCGACGCAGAGGCGCGCAACGCGACACTGCAGAGGGAGATGGACCAGTTCTTCGACACCTTCGGGGAGCTCAACAACGAGGCAAAGAAGACGGAGTACATCGTCAAGAGCTTCTGAGAAACTACACGGTGTTTGATGTTATCAACAGTGTGTGCAAACGGTAGATGGCCTACTATCTGATGTAAGAAATATGTGAGGCATCACCTTCCTTAAGTGGGAAAGGTAAAATGACGCACAGTTATTTGCTCATTAAGACTCTGACAGCGACACAAACGACACCAAAGAAAGAAAAATAATCACTGATGTCCAATTTATTAGCGGAGTTTGGGCAAAGGATGTTGGCCAACTGTTAATATTGTGGTCATTGCATTCACATAGGACATCTCTGGAAATAAAAGGAGAAACAAACTGAGACGTAGAGTGTATACAATGGAGGTTTTTTTTCTTTTAAACAACACACAAGACGCTCTGAGCGCTGCGACGCTCAGTCCGCACCTGCGAAGATTTTAGAGCGAGTGGGACGGCCACTGCTCGGGTCATTTAAGGCATGACTGAAACAATAAGGTCATGGTTGTGTACAACACGGTGCATAAGTCCTCAGTGACTCCATAGTGTCATATTTCTGCATGTCCATCACACTGTGCAATCAGTTATGCAAAAAAAACAAAAACAAAACAAAACAAAAACAAAAAATCCACAATCCATTTCCAAGGTTCAGGCTTCAGTCGCAAGGTCCAGATTCAGGGTTCCACAGTCTCACACTTTCAACCACAACACGTCCCCTCTCAGCATCTCTCAAAACTTTCTCCACAGGTTTTTCTGTCTTTAAGGGTAACGAGGAAGAGTGCTGCGCGGTACATTTACACACACACACTGTATACGGTATGCTCACAGGCAAAAAATACATCTCTCAAACAGGCTTTCAGAACCACAACGACATGAGGATGCCGCGCAAAAGAACGGACCTGAACGTATTTTAACCTTTATAACGAGAAACATCACAGACTTAACGCCTTCATGCAAGATGAACGCGGCTCGTTGCGCCGCCTCGTGCGTTTTACGCGTGTAGCCTGATTTCATGATTAGTTTTTGTTACTTTCCAGCACTAATGGAATGGTTTAGAAAAAGGAGCAGCCCATATGCTTATGTGTCAATGAAATGTTTTTCACAAGAGGATTTATTTTTCACGGGCTTCACTGTGGTTGTGTGCAACATTCTGCAAGAACACAAAAATAAATACATGTATCTTTTTTTTGCCTCTTCCGGATTTACAGGATTATGAGCTTCTTTTGATATACACATTGATAATCAGTACCTTAAGTCAAATAGGGGTGATTGTAATATATATATATATATATATCTAGATCTACAGATGTTGATTTTTTTTTTTAACAAAACAAGCACACCTTATCTATTTGTAATGAGAGGGTCAGCGGCCACGATGAGCGTCGGATCTCGACATCTTTACATACAGTACATTATATCAGGAAATAAAAAGTGTAACACTGCAACCACGGCTTCGTCTTAGCTGTCAGGAGTAAAAGCTCAAAATCCACGTCACTCAAGCCAACAAATTTAAAAGAACACTGTGCAGAAAGCACCACTGTGGAGTTCTGCAATACTTTTTTAGCGTGCTATAGATTTAAACAAACTTTTAGCATTTTGATCATCAGGTGGTCGGTGCGATCAGTTTCGTTTAAGCTTTGTTCTTTCTGGCGTAACATGCATGAGAGCAGCTAGCAGTTGTGGTCTATGTTTAGTGCACGTCTGCTCTAATTCGATGACATTAACAACTTAACGATCGCTAAAAAAATAAAACTATCAAAACACAGGCATACAGAACGAACGACGACCCCCCGCCACCTACTCCCGGTAACCTGAAAATCAAT
The DNA here is from genome assembly GCF_022458985.1 of Mugil cephalus. Taxonomy (NCBI): domain Eukaryota; kingdom Metazoa; phylum Chordata; class Actinopteri; order Mugiliformes; family Mugilidae; genus Mugil; species Mugil cephalus. The sequence goes on along the minus strand of NC_061774.1, from coordinate 14,557,370 downwards.
ATGGAGGCGTACACCATACATAACACATAGAACCAAGTTAAACGTCCACCAAGAAGATAAAGAGAAACCTTTTGACACACCGAGTAGCATAGATAGCTTTGACCTTTAGGCAGCAGTTCCAAAAATATGGTTTGAGGAAGGAGAGGATCGGGAAGATCCAGCGGATCGAACCGGGAAACGAAACCGAGAGATGGACCTACTCACTGAGGCTAATGTGGAAATAAGGAAAACACGGGACCAGTAAAAATAAAAAAAAATAAAAAACAGGGAGGAGGAAGTGGTAGAAAATAAAAAAAAATATGATGATTGATTGACGTTTGGATGTTGTAAATGCGAGAGGGCTGAGACAGGCGGACAGACGGACACTCGGGGCGATGGACTGTGTTCACTGACTCTCGTCCAGGGGTCCTGTCAGTGTGTCGATGCTGCTGCTGTCTGTGTCCGAGGCCAACGTGTGCTCTGTGGACATGGACGAGATGTCGTTGGCCGAGGACGACTGGGAGGCTGAGCCTGACGCCACATCTGGTACGGTGACACACAAACGAGTAAGAAGCATGAGACACAAAGTCCGGCTTCAACAGTATTTTGAGTTTAATCAGTGCATTTAAGATGCGTTTTCTGGACAAGTGCAGCTGTGGATATTGTGGCTTATTAAAGTAAAAAGTATCAACCTGAACAATCTTCTTTCATTAGACCGTTTTTGTTCCTCTCCTCCCAGTCAATCACCTCTTCATAAATGAGTTCTGTGGACAAATACAAGACGTTAGGCAGAGTCAGTGTGTGCTCAGCGTGTAGCCTTTAGGTGGAGTGTGGTGAGTTCATAGCTAAGTAGATATTAATTACCTCTGTCGGTTTGCAATCAGCTCTCCAAAATGTCACCAGTTGCTGTTAATTGCTCCACAATTTGTTTAACATCTTTTGTGCTTTGTTTGTGCACCGGACTTAAGAATTTGCCAGGAAGTCCCAACGATTTCCCCCACCCACAAAAAGTTAATCTGGAGTTCCTCCACCGGGAACTGATAATGCTCCAGCAAAGATACGCAGGGCCAATCAAATCATTTCAGCAGGCTTCATGAGAAGGTGGACAGGAGATAACAGCGACGAAGTCTTCCACATTATCTGAGCGCCACAGAGTTAAATGTGGTCACAACAAAAATGGCTGTGATTAGTTGTGGGGCTATCTAAATGCTGTGTTACCACTCTACCACTCGCACTGTGATAAGGACGGACTGTGGCAACGCCGAGCGAGATGAGAAAGAAAAAATGTACATGTGGCAGGTTTTTCACAGCAAAACGTCCACTGGACTTAGTCCGAGAGATAAAGAAAGGAGATATTTGTCTTCAGCCGACTGCGCAAAAAAGTCAGTGGAAGTTTTTTTTTTTTTGAGAATTAATATCTGAACTTGTTTTGTCTTTTGCAACGTTGTTTAAAAACTAGTTGTGTGTGCTTTGTTCCCTCAGGTTCACTGTCAGTGTTCGGCAAATTTATGTTGCCTTCACATTCTGTGCTCTAAGTATTATAATAGTAATCCACACCAAGTCTGTTCCTGCCACTTCCATAATGTGTCTGGACTCTTGTGGAAAAGTCACAATCACTAATTTACTGCACATACACATATAGATATGGAAGAAACATTATTCTAAATCACGACTATCTGACTGTTAACTAGAGTGCACCTGTGAGCCGGTGTTCAGTGCTGAGTTGTTTCCCTAGAGGGCAGTGTCCTACCTTTCCACTGCTCAATGGTGTGCTCCCTCTCTTCCAGCTGCTTATCTGAAATCTGGGGAGGCGGCTGTGAAACAAAAAGGAAATACATATATATAAGAGTAAGGTCACACGTAGGAGCAACAGCCACGAAGCGCACGGGGACGGTTTTCCTCACCGCGTCGGCCTCTGCGGGGTCGTACCACACGTGAATGTAGGGGTGATTGAGGGCTTCTTCTACCGAGATGCGGCACTCAGGATCAATGACCAGCATTTTGGAAAGCAGGTCCCGTGCTTGACCCGCTGTTATGGCAACACAGAAAGGGTGGGCTTACTATGGAGACAGACCTATGACATCACTACAATGAAGTAGTCTTCATTAGGACTTATGTGCTGGGTTACATCTCTGGCAATGACGTAATTTGTTCTGTGATTTCAGGGATCTCTAGCTCTAAATGCCACGTATTAGGATGGAGAACTGTGTGGTCATTCTGTCAACAGGCTGCATGTTTTCAGCTTTGCGTCCCTTTACTTTTATTGGGAAAGTCATTGCACTGTTGAGAAATTACTCATTACAGCAGCAGCCTTAACAGACTAAAAAAGAAACAACAACTCTGCCAAACGTCTGAGTAATATGCTATGAAACTGGCGAGTTACACAAGTGTATCTCAGCTTCTCACTCTTTAGTTTGTCGTGCTCAGACTCAGAAGGAAATGCCCAGTCTGGGAACAGCTCGGCGAAGCTGACGCCAGGATACTGTGGCTTGTTCATGACATAGTTCCTCACAGTCTCCATCAGCCGGTTCATGAACTCCATGCTGGGTGTACCCAGGACCTCGATGACCTTATTCCACTGGTCAATATCTGGACAACACAGTCGTTAGGGAGAAATCCAGCTGAAAAATTCAAAGATGCACTGAATTGAATGAAATGCATGAAAATGAAGCACTTGGTATAACATGCACTGATACACACAATGTTCATTATGAAACAAAACAGGCCTCATGGGGCGACTTTATGCGGCGGTGCTGCTACTGTCGGCATGCTAACAACGGCATGCTAATGTTAGGCAGATGTGAAGTTTATATCCCAATTAGAAAAAAACACATTTACAAACTTTACATGCTGATAAGTCAATGTTGCAAGTTGAAAGCAAGAGGATTTCTAGTTATAATTTATGTTAAATTTGTGAAATGTAATTTCATGCCAATCCATTGAAGCTGCCAAGTTATTTCACTAAAAAAAAAAAAAAAAAAAAAAAAACATATGGTGGTACAAGACATAAGTAGACAAGTAGTGTCTATGGGATGGGAGTGCCAATAAATCAACTGGATGTGTACATATTCCAAGAAACCATTTTAGTCTTTCTAAAAATATAAATGATCTGCAGGCTTACAATTACTGAAAGCAATTACTTCCCAGTATGAAAAGCAATCTATCGTCAAATCACATTTGCTGCTCGCATCCGTTCTCAGCCACTCGGCCGTGAACGTACAGCGACTATGAATATTTTAGGTGCTGAGTGGAGACATGACCAAAACCATTTAGGGACACAGGATCAGCCAATATAAATGTAAATGACGGGAACAACTACGACTTGCATTTCATCTGTCATTTAAAGACGTAACAGGGATCTCAACAATAACCACGCGGATTAGTTTTCATTCAAAAGAACAGGGAACACACATTCCTGTTGACATCTGCTGTAAAGAGGTACTACTTCGATGGGGTAACACGAAGAGACAAGTAGATGGCGACAGAAATGCAACAAGACGGGCAACGCGCGGCACGACAGACGAGAGATGAGAGCTGTGAAGGATACGATCGGTGCCTTGGAAGATGACGCTGCCTTTTACCATCTCCCCCATGATGCACCCCACTGACCAGATGTCCACTAGAAACAGAAAAACAGGCAAACACACACACACACACACACACACACACACACACACACACACAAACACAAAATATATATTTTAAACAAAAGTGATCACATTACATCAACGATATAATACAACTCGCTAAATGTACAAAACAGACACAGATGAACAACATGCTCTCGGGTTTAAATTTGAATGAGAAAGGCTGAAACAGTAAAACCCTCCGCTCTCATTATTCCGGTCCATCCTCGAGCCGCGCCGCGGCCCGCTGCTTTCATCGCAGGCATCTTCAGGCTGCCTCTCTTTCCTCTCTGGCTTGGAAACCAATCGCAGTCTTCCAGGCTTTTCTCCTCAGCTCTGCTTATCAGTTTACACAGCTGTTGCTCTCTCCTTCACTTTCCCGGGCGTGCGCATCAGCAGAGTAGGATGTAGTTAGTCTCTCTCCTTCCTTCTCTCTCTCTCTCTCTCTCTCTGAGTTTACCGTTTGTTTGAGAGTGTTTATGAGTGGCAAATGGCCATTAACTCCTCTCTTCGTTCTATTTCAGTTTCATTGAAGCTGAAAGCTTTCTGTGCTCTGATAACGTCTCCAGATCTCCACAAAGAGCTCCCGGCTCAGTCTGCACGGACGAGTTACACTATTAATTCTGACTGCTCGAAGAGAGAAGCTACACTCTGAGCCTGGCAAAGGGAGTTTCACGTTAGGCCAAGTCACATAAAATTCTGATAAGTCCTATTGTAAATTCCTCTTCTCATGTTGTCCTGCTCCCATGAGATGTTTGATCAAGGATCAAGATCAGCCGAGTAGTTAAACTAGTTTAGAAAGAACTGGGATTACCAGACTACGTTTAGTGGACAAACAGAGTCATGGTTCAGTTTTCTTTTGCTTGGATCTTGTGCCAAAGACTACAATAGTTTTTAAACCTGATTCACCTCCTGACATTCAGAAAGTCCCATTTTAGTACAGATTATTTATTTCAAATCTGGATGATTAGGTCAATGTTTTCAAAACAGTTGTCAAGCAACTAGTGTAACGGTGTTGCCACATGAAGCTTCTTCTCTGGTTTCCACTGAAGAATAGTCATCTACTACATCTGCCCAGCTACTTTCTCACCCACTCTTATTCATCCTGCAACTTTTTTTTTTTGTCTTCCACTAGTATTACTACAAACTTACAGCTTGACTCTGTCCTTGAGATCATGTGCAGTGAATCATTCAATTCTCCCGGATGTGTCGCGTAACCTTAATAAGAGCAGTGGTGGGTGTGTGCAGGGTGTTGCACAATCATTTTCAAATCATGCAATATGCGTGACTTGGAGATTAGATTAGAGAGAATAATATCTGTGGTTTTCTTAAGGGATTTTAAAACCCCTGTAGTCTGAGTCAAGCTTAAATAAACAATTTCCCAACATCTCAGCGTCTTCTGCTTAAAGAAAACAACCGGTGAGTTTTTAAGAGGACGACCATGGAAGGATACAGTCCTTTCCCGGAAAGAGGACTTTGTGAGAGATCATTTCAGGACCACAGGTCCACTGGAGCAGAGTAGTGGCGTAATGAAGACATTCGTCGTAAATAACAAACGCAGCCAAACTTGGTATCCATCAAGAGCACAGCTGGGCCAGAGAGATTTGCATAAGGCAACAACAAATTTGCACCACATATTCAGCTGCGATGTCCTTCTTTGCTAAACAAATGCTGTCGCGCACTGAATCCGCTGGACAAACCATGTTATCATAGCCAGCAACAAAACCTAATGATGGCTCTTAGCAGGTGAACCTTCAAATAAAACAATGTCCGACGTTCACAAAGATGAAAAACTGGCTCTTCAAAACATGGTAGAACTATATTCTTTCACCTGTTTATGTTTCAGAGACATAAAATAAAACTACTCTTGTGAGTCCGGTGCTCCGTCGCACTCACCGTTCTCCTTATACTTCATGCCCAGAATGACCTCTGGGGCACGGTAGTATCTGGTCACCACGTAGGGGGTCATCATGAAGTTAGTGCAGGCCGTCCTCGCCAGGCCAAAGTCCAAGATCTTCAGAGTGCAATCTGACTTCACCACAATATTGCTGGGCTTCAGATCCTGGGGGGACAGAAAATCAGTAACTCTACTGAAAATTCAAACATTAAATGTTTACACCTGAGTTACTTTTTTCATGTATTAATAAATGTCAAGGACTAAACTATTGACTCAATAGCTAAGTAATAATCACTGTCGGGTGAAGTTACACATAATTAACATTTTCTACGAGAGAGACATCACCAAAGCATAAAGTTACTTTTGAAAAATGTCATTAGTCATGTTTTCATGTCATATCGTAAAGCCCATTGTGACGTCACACATTGGATTCTGACGGAATATTTAATCTGTTACTTTATTGTTTATTTATTTATATTCTCATTTACTGTTATTTATGTTTCTATATAATTATCTTTGTTGTTCTGTTTTGTTTTTTTATGTTCGAAATAAAATAAAACTAAAGTAATTCTGAACCTCAAACAATGGCCCGAAATGGGTTTGCCCTTAACCCACCTGGGTATTTGTTAATTGCATGTCTGTGGCTGATTCACTGCGAGCATTGAGAATAGCTGGACGGCTGAAATGTCTGCTCTTGCTCCCAAAATTAAATGAAAAACTCCTTTGTGAAGACTTTGTTTAAGTCATTTTTTTCAGTGTGCGAACTACTCTTCTCTCTGAGCCTGCGATCGCCATGTTGGATGAACTTAACTCCGCCCAGACTCAGATACTCCAAATATGGACCTGAAGGTCTTGTTGGGGCGGAGCTAAAGCAGTCTGGACTCTCTGCTACCTGTTATCTCAGGTCACTCAAAGTGGGGATTCCCTTAATTAGGCAGAATTTGCAGAAACCTAAATAAAAATAAAGGAATCAGTTCAACAATGCTAAAATGAATAATGATATAGGGTTGGCCTTTTTAACATGGACGTCTATGGGGATTTGCTCCTTTTCGGAGGCTTGGCTTTTTTTGCTTCTCACGCTCTTTATCGTTGCCATCTGGGTAAAGCACATTTTTAATATTCCTCTTATCGTCCACAATAACGTTAATACTTCAGATACCCTGTGAATGATGCCAGCAGAGTGCAGGTGCCTGATGCCACAAAGGATCTGGTAGAGCAGGTAGGACATCCTCTCATGGTCCAGGTCCATGTGGATCACTTGGCATAGGCTGGCATCCATTAGCTCCATCACCAGATACCTGAGAGGAAGGATCAAAAAAAACAACTGAATGGAGACTGTGTGAGATTAAGAGTTACAACTGTGCAGGGATAAAGGAGATAACAGGCACAAAGAAGGAAAGGAAGTTAAGATGTTTGTAGAGTCAAGAGTGATAAAAGCGATTAGAAAGCATGTGGAAGGCAAACAGAGCAGTAGGTGGAGGTGAAAAGTAAAAACTGGAAGATGTAAGATACAAAGAAATAAAACACTTCCACTAAAATCCAGAAAACTCAGCCAAAAAAACTCCACTCACAGATCCTGGAATTCCTCCAAGGACATTTGAGGCGTAAAAACATTGATCAGTCGGATGATCTGCAAGCAGAGAGACAGCCCATTAGTCCACTCTGTTACTCTCCTCTGTATCCACTTCAGAGTGAGAGCTATCCAGCCGAGGACAGAGCACTAAGAGGGTTAGTTTGACGTGTCTCACTCTGAGCCAGAAACTTTCTCAGCACCGTAGGGAGATCACTGTCTTTCTTTTTTGTCTTTCTTTGTTTGTGCTTTTTTTTTCTTTTTTTTTCTAATTTAACAGACAATGAATGTGTGTTTATACTTTAGCTGTTGGTCAGTTTCCCCATTCAAATCCAATTTAAATAATATAATAAACAACAAATGAGAAAACGAGAACCACACATTTTAAAGATAAAAATTAAAAGTTAAATAAATTTTAACCACTCTGAGTAAGCCATTAAATGGATTTATTATCATTCTTTTGCACATCTGTATCATATGCAAAGCATATATTTTAGGAGGAAAGGTAGGTTCGTGTTAAATTTGAGTCTTACATTTTTGTGATTGACACATTTGAGTAGCACCAGCTCCCTGTAGGCGCGCTTAGCGTGGGTCTGGTTCTGAAAGGGCCGGCACAGCTTTTTCACCGCCACTGGGATACCAAGGACTGTATCTAGAGCAGAGCTGGGAAAGGGAACAGACACGGACAGAGGTGGTCGAATAAATAAAAACAACTGTTTGTTTGCTTACATGTAGGGATGTCACGATTACAGTTTTCCTTAGTACGATTATTGTTAGAGAATTTATCCCGATATTAAGATAATCACGATTATTATGTGTTGATTGATTTCACAAATGTATTTATATGTAAAATCACATGAACACTCATTAAAGGTCTTAAAGTTTCCTTTATTTCTATCTTTCGATGCCAAAATACAATTATATTACTAATTATATGATCCAATATTTGTATTTGTACACACATGCACCTGAGCAAAAAGAAAACTACTCGATGAAACGTCGGTTAATTTAACGTGCAGCGTCGGTCACCATCATAATGTGATATTGTCAACAGACCAGCGTGTAGCGAGAACGCCAGCGCTCAAAAGACGAGATTTTAAACAGAAATGGATGGAAACAGAAGAGTAGATACTGAAGAGGATAGTTATCTGTTGTTTACCTTAGTAGTTGGGAGTACCCGAGAGACATGCCGGAGACATGCGGCAGTGTTGTATTTGCGTCAATAAAAAAAATTTAAAGGAGAGGCAGCTGGGATTTAGGAATGGTGACCCGCCGCTCCTAAATGAATGTAGAGGAAACACTGCGTGGGTGTTGCGTGACTTTGTTATCGTTCTGTTTGAGTTGTCCTTAACTGTGGTTCCGGCATAATATTTTCTGACGGTATTCAGAAAACGTTACGATCAATTAATCGTAGCACTTAATATCGCGATTAATTGTGAAATCGAGTAATCGTGACATCCCTACTAACATGGCAAACAAAAAAATCGTAATGACCTAACTGTTGTATCTTTAAAATCAGAAAAAAATATGTTTCAACCATGAACATACTTTAAAGATCGTTGTCTTTTTTGAAGCTGTACCAGGAGCACACACACATACCATCACTATTCGGCCTTGTTGTCATGATGTAGCTTGGGGAAAGATCAACGAGTATCCAGGACAGATGTTGAATTATAGCCCCACCATAGAGCAAATTGAAACGTTATTAGGATATGTAGAGTAAATTTCATGAAATTGCAGCTTCAATATGCTCTGAGCCATAAATTGAATCTCTTCATGTCCAATGATGATAAAGGAGTGCGGCTCGAAGCTGAAAATGTAAATCAGTCTTCAAAATTACAAAATTTATCAGTCTGAAATTTGGGGAAATGTGCACAAAATGATGCATAAGATATCAGATATCTACTTCCATGTGATTTAATGGTCACAGGGACATATAAAGTCTTGAAACCTCCATTTTCCAGCAAATATTTTGACTTGTCATTGTTGAAAAAGGACAGAAGAAACTAAAAACAGGCTACATGTACATGGACAAGAGTATTCTGTTAATGGAATAATAGACCAATCAGAACAAAATAGCCTCTAGCCTGGGAAAGCCACACTCAAATACCATAAGTATATCAGTTTAGTAGCATGACATCGGGAGTTCATTATGCAGAATGTTTCAAACGATGCAGATTTGGGCCATAATCACTTTCCATCGCAGCGACCCCAGACCAAATAAATGCCTCATGTAATCACCTCAATCAGAAAACCCTGATTTTTGACCTGATATGAAGGAATAATCTAAAAACAGCACTTTATACCTATGTAAGTGCAGCTTTGATGACTTGCAATATTTTATAACGAGTAATACAATACCTGAAACCCAAGGATCTAAATTCATCAGCAATTAGTCTCTTTATTATTTACACTGCTCAGAAATTTCACTAAGCAACTAGAGCACTTTCCAGAAGGGGCAAACATTTGCTTTTTGCTCAAACAGCAACTAATACGCTTATTTTACATTGAAGAGTTCACAATATTAGTCTCTCACCAGACGATGCCTTGGGCCCCGGAGCCGATGGCGCGCAGCTGCTGGTAGCGCTTCAGGACAGTGAAGGTGGAGTCTCCCACCTGAACACTGTAGAACTGGCCCTCCGCCTCACTCATCCTGCTGTACGGTCAGGACCACCCGCGCTGTCTGCAGGGGGTCAGCAACGACACACAAACAGAGACAGACGACACAGATAAGCCCACAGACAAGCGTGACTGGGTTCCTTCCAGGCAGCAAACATCTCCAGATGGTTAAGGCAGCGTGATACAGGGGTTCCAGGACATGAATACGCCTGCGGCAGTGAGATATGACGCTGTTCCAGTCAAGTTTAAAGTCAATCTATCGCGGCTTTCTGCCTGGTCCGCGGATCGGATAAAGGTAACAGTGGGTTGAAGCTGGTGGTGTGTGTGTGGAGAACAGACGAGGCTGCTTGAAAAGCCTGAGGCACTCGATGCCATCTCTAAACTCAGGCACTCATCTTCAATAAACACACACAATCGGAATTTGGCTTTAAAAAAAATTTTGATCCGCATCCAACTCTTTTACAAGTGAGCGTGTACAGCCATCGGCGCTGGATGTGCATATACAGCACATGCTCATAAAACACTCCGTGCGTGTGTCTGTGTCTTTCTAACAAATATGGCAGTGCTAGGGCTGACTCGTCGGGCAGGAAGTGGAGGGGTATTATTCTTGGCCATCCTTTGTGTGTGTGTGTGTGTGTGTGTGTGTGTGTGTGTGTGTGGGCGAGGACACACAACCACGTAGCTACGCAACAGCGAGCGCAGTCACGGCTGTTTGTCATTCCTTGAGAAAAAAAAGCCACATGTTAAACGGAGTCTGATTTTTTTGACGGGGAACAATAACACAATCAGCGGCTGGTTTTTTCACGGCCAGAGAGACAAAGTGCTGAGCAGAAAGAAACACCAGGAGAGAGAGGCTGCGATCGAATAGAGTCGGAAAGCACCTCGAGCTGCTTCAATAACGCTGCTCCGTCTCAGCTGTGACAGCGTGACAGGCAGAATGTGTGAGCAACGAGCTACATCAGCGAGTGGAAGTGGTACTACGCTCAGGTGACTGCTACTGCCATCAGTCTGAAACCAGACACAGGGTAAATAAATAGTGACAACACAATAGTCTCAATCAGATCTCTCGCTCTCTCTCTCTCTTTTTTTTTTTTTTTTAATAAAAACATCCCTTTTGATTAATAAGAAATGAAGGATTTTTGAAATTATCAATGAATACCGGAAAATATTGTTGAAATTTGTAAATGCTGAGTAAATCAAGCTATATTAGCATTATATTGTGTGGTGACTATTAGAATTAGAAAGTGGAGAATAACAAGTACTGTATGTAGTATGAGTATATTTAATTAATAACTTCCTAATATTATTATCAAATGTATGCAAACATTCATCTTTTTTTTTTATGTTTGTGTGTTTTTACAATATATGCAGTCACTTTCCAGATCATCAGGTTCACCAGTGGAAACAAATGCATTCTGATAAAAGTCCCATTCTCAATCCTCCATCCATCATTACATCATTACAATGTTCAGTTCATGTAGAAAGAAGAATTCTTTCTGTGTTGGAGGATGTAGTCTGTGGTGCTGCTGGAGTGAAGTAGTGAATTTAACACAAAAGCATTCTGTTATTTAGCCGGGCCCACTGACAACAATGGGGTTGACAAAATAATAGAACCATGGGTCGGTTACAAAACAACGCAGTTCAGTAGCACCAGTACAAACCGCAGGCTCCATAGTGAAAACACCATAACCTTCATGAAGCTAAGTGCAGCACAGTTATATTAGAGCGCACGTGTTTTCACTGGTGTACCTAATGAAGTGGCAAAGCGTGTATAAAGGATAGATTTATGAAGAGAAATGTCACACATGAGCTATTTCTGTAATAGTAGTAAGAGTGGTTTTCTATCTTCATCTCATCGAGGTAATCCCCGCCTCTCTCTCTCTTTTTCTTTTTTTTTTCCCGACGTAGGTTTGTCGTGAAATGTTTGTTTCTCTTTGAGCCGGGGTCTTATAATCTCCCTCCAATCTCCATGCCGCCGTTTTTCTGCCTCGCTCCCCAAACATTCGTCCAAAAAAGCCTCCGAACGTAGGAGGTGTCGATCTGCACGCACACCATTACTCAGATGGAAAATGAATCCGTGTCATCTCCATCTACTTTCCTCCTCTGCCTCCCTGGCAGCTTCTCCTCCTCCTCCTCCTCCTCACATGCATGTCCAGCTGGCTCTCCTACTACACCTAAGGGGAGAGCTGCAAAGACATTCACTCCCTTCAAGTTGCTCTTTTAAATTTTATCTTATGCCACCGACATTCCCCCACTGATTTACTCCCCAATGGGCATCAATAAACTATTATCTTATTTTATCTTATCTTATCTTATCTTATCTTATCTCATCTCATCTCATCTCATCCGTGGCTTCCTAAGGGTTTCCCCACTGACTGAATGGTGCTGACAGGTACATTTTTGATGAAGGCTGTGATGATGACACGCAAACAGGGCTTTTCTTTGATTATATAATCACATTAAAGGCAGGTTCAGGAGGAACACCTTGACACCTATGCAACACAGATTCTAGGCCACTAATTCAACAATACATGAAGACCTTGTGCTACAGACATCGTGCAACACATTTCCCTCCCTGCGTTTTTTTTTCTTTAACTCGGGAGCAGCATTGGTAACACCGGCCTTTTGATATTTGTCTCCAGTACGTTTTTTTTTTTTTTTTTTACCAGAGCGTCTGGTGTGCTGACTCACAACACACACATCAAGCTTAAGAACGCCAGCGAGAGGCCGTTAATCATAACCAAAAACCTGTTCCAGCTCGAGCAGCGACAGTGCATGTGCAACACTTGCTCCTCAGCTGGTCACAACTACAGGTTAAATGTTATTTTGCACAGATCAGTGACAGGAAAGAAATGCAATTTGTCGAAAATCGCGTGTAAGCTCAGGAAACCAGGCAAAGTACATGAGCATACACCTGTTATAGCTCTGGCCAGCAGGCCCAGAGGAATTTTCCCTAAATTCAAAGGGGATTCGATTAGTGCAGCTGAAACCGAGGCCAATGCAGACTCGCTTCAAGCAGGAAACATCAAAGGACAGCAGGACATGAAGAAGAAAGGGACAAACAAACTGCTTATGAATCACAGCACCAATCATATGGTCACTATCGCATTTCTGCGCCTTAGTAATCACGGCAGCGTGATACGCCTGTTCCTGTAAATGAAATGAAATCCTATATTACAAAACAACTCCAGGATCGGAAAATTAACAGTGATTACGATTCTGGTTTCAACTATTAATTAAACCCAATATGCAATATTAATGTTGCATGTAAAAACTCATTCACTGCAAAGATAACCTGCCAGCATTAATAACCTTTACCACCCCAAAACAGATTAGCTCGTTGGATATTATATCTATTATTATACTTATATTTACCTAGACAGGCTTGACTAATGTGAGGATGTAACATGAGACAAAGGATCATTTTTATAAAAAATATTTAAGATTAAATTAAAACTTTTTTAGTACAGTGACACAGGTAAGATGAAATTCTATAAAAATTAAAGTCAATTTTAGTTACAAAGAACTGAATTAACTTTAGTTAAGTAACTGCATGGTCCACACATACAGATTTCTGGAGCAATTACAGGACCGGTGTGCTACTGAAGGAGACTTCAGCATGTGGATGGGAATGCCAGGGACTGATGCTTTTAGGCAACATGTGTGGTCAGTCGAGTGTCAAACCGATGAAGACCAACAAAACACAACTGTTCTGAGGCAAGTTGCTTAATTCATTGTGATTCTGATTATTTGTCACAGAAGGAATGTGAATAAAAAAAAGGGAGGTTGGTTAATTGTCTGTACCTACGTCTTAATTCATAACTACATATAAATCTCTGTTAGTTTAACTTCGGAAAGAATCGATGAGAGACGTGTCCAGCTCAGTCCAGTCCAGCCTCGGGCTGTGACGTGGCTGTGGACGGGACACAGTGAGCTGGACACGATATCAGATTAGAGCGTGGCCTGGAGACTCAGTGTCTCATCCTGATGTAGCAGAGTTACACTGCAAGGGTGGATGAAACTACGTCCAGGCTGCCACTGCTGCTGCTGCTGCTGCACCACCAGACATGTCAAGCGGGGCTGTGAGGGCAGTCTCCACAAGAGGATGAAGGATGCAAAAGATAAAAGACATCCCAGAGTGAAAACACAGCTAGCAACACTCCTGGCATTCTACCCTGGTGCTTACTGTGTATGTGTGTGATTCCAACCAGGGCGCATGTCAGCCTGTGTGAGCTTCAACATGCTTCAGACTTTAGACATGACAGATTAATACGCACGGTGCCTGATTTACTGGCAAGCTTAAACGCACCCGTGACACGCCATTTGGACTAGATCATGGAGAAATATAGCACTAGCTTGTCCTCATGCACCTGTGTTCCTGGTGATAGTGGTTTCAAAAAAAAAAAACGTGATCACACTAGGCCTGAAGACATTTCATGTATTTGGGATAAATGGGCATCACAGTAGCTTATGTACAATGAAAACCGCGTGTTATAGCAGATGTGAATGTGTTTAATTTCCTCACACAGCACGCTTGCTCCAAAACACACACACAGGCAGGCAGGCAGGCAGGCGCGCGCGCGCGCGCACGCACACACACACACACGCGGAGGTATGAAGTCACCCGTGTATGACACACCGTGGCCGCAGCACCGCTGGCACTCTTCGCCTCAACACTCAGAAATCATCGGTTCTCACAGCACAAAGTTACAACACCGCCTTAGGTTGAACCCCCCCTCGCGTTTGACAGGGTGCAAAGTTATCGGGGCCTATAGTACCAGTATTTTTCAGTTCTGTCGGTAGCAATGCGGTAGTCGGGCCGCCGGGGCTGAACTGAAAGCTCGGACGGACCAATGGACGGCAGGAGGCGGCAGCTGCAGCGGCGGTGAGACGTACCTTCTCCCTTCGCGGCTCCCAGGGCACTCCCATGCATCGAAAACACAGAAAAAACCCTCGCCCCGTCTTTCAGACTCTACCGGGACTGGGAAAAGTTCAGGAAAACGACCGGGCCGGCTGTCACGGCTGGCAGACCTTCTTCTAGTTCCTAGCTAACTCTAGGAGGAGGAAGGCAACGCCACAACAAGCCGAGACCCAGCCAGCACCGCGGTGACGTCATCGCGTCATTTACGTGGGGCAAAGTTTTTTTTTTTTTTTTTTTTTTTTTTAATTTTGACTCCACTAAAACTTTGCAGAAAAACGTTATGTTCTGTAAGTGATCAATTAAAGTATTGATATGATCATTAATGTTTTAATGGAATGAATGTCACTTAAGAAGAAGTAAGAACTGGTAAGAAAAAAAAATCACAAATAAACGTCCTGCTTTCAACAAACAGAATCTGTCCACTTCATTAAATGAAATTATTTTTTTTTATTAAATTAAAGTTATGAGACACATTTTGCAACATGATTTATTAATAACAATAATAATGATAAGTCATTATCAAAATATATTGCCTACATTTGTTATTATTATTGTTTTATTTTTTATTAGCAGTAGTAATATACTGTATTTGTTATTATTATTGTTTTATTTTTTATTAGCAGTAGTAGTACACTGTATTTGTATGTAATATCTGATTCTGTGAAGTAACAGTTGTGGTGTTAAAAGTATAGGTACCTTTTCCCTGCAGTTCACAAGATGCTGATACTGATTTGCTGAATTTATTAAAGATTAATTATGTTGTGGATTTAAATATATGCTCTTCTTGCTACTCGCATTGCTAAGTCTTACTGCTGCATCTATTTTACAAACTGAAGTGGACTCATTCCATACATCTCATAATATACCACCAAAGGAATGTATAATTCCGTGTTACGCATAAGTGTTACATATAAATGGCTGCAATGAACTCCGACAGGAAAGAAAAAAGAAGGACACTTTGACTAAAATGATTTATCTATTTATTGATTGATAGTGCCCATATGTCTATAAAACATACAGTATAAAAGATGTAAATCAAACCCTCTCTTTGGCCCCTATAAAAACAAATTGTCAGTTAAATACAGAATAATGGCAGACATGATATGATCAAGTCATGATACATGATTTATATTTGCAGCAGGAGAGCTCTTTAAATATTCAAAATGCTCAGTTCAATATAGAGAGTTTGGAAAAAAAAAGAGCCACATTTTACAATGAACTGACTTTGGAACCTACCATTCTGTTAAACAGAATAGACAGACAATATACTATAAATTACAATGAAATTACAATAATAAAAAATAAAAAATAAAGCTATAGGTCCCTGGCCCACCGGCCACTGCGACTGCATGACTTTACAATGACATATTTAAAAACTGTTTTGTAAAGAACTCTAATTCCCAGTTTTTCCATGATGTAGCAGAGAGGTAAAAAGTCCAAAACGGACATTAGAAATTAAAAAACTAGGAACAGGAGTAATCACCTCACAAATGCGTACATTCATAATGCACAATTGGTCCCACTATTGCACAATTGTAAACACTTCAATATACCATTTCGATGCTATTCTGCCAGGCCACTTACGGGTTTTTGGCTCAACTCATGATTCAGAAAAGGCACAACAGGTGACTTGGACTGTGGGAATGTTGCCTTCATAGACTGTTCCACAAAGCCTCTATGACAGTGGCCATTTCTCATCAGTGTATTAGTGTATTGGAGTTCACATTTTCACTCAAATCCATTGTACCCTATACCTCTCATTCAAACACACAAACACACACACGCACACACACGCACACATATATATATTTTGTAACCTTTTACCCTAAATTTAATCATAGCAGCTAAGTGCCTACTACCTAAGTTTCATTCTAACCTATATCACCCATATATTTATGTGGTTCTTTGAAGAAGTGTTACTGAGTGAGGATTAGCCAAAACGTATTTGCTTTTCCAAATGATCCCCCCGTTCTGATGGTCTAAAATTCACAATAGTCCTCAAAACGATAGACACACACGCGCACACACATACACACACTTAGTGTTTGATTGCACAGTAAAAAACAAAAAAAACAAAAACAAACAAGTGCCCTGTTCCCTCTCCTGGGCTTTGTGAACTGTAATTATTCCACTGTTACAGACTTGGCCAAGTTTCTGGGACAGTCAACCTGGAAAAGAGACAGCAGGTTACATGAAATCAATGAATGATGCTGTACTATACAACCTATTTTCTTGCTTTAAAAAAATAAAAATAAAATCATACTAGGTTAGGTGGTTTAACAGAGGCATACTTGTATAGGTGTTCCACAATATGGAATATAGATTTGGACATAAATAATGTGATACATAAACACACTACGGAAGGTGCACTTCTCCTTCACACTGTAACCTTGATAGAAATTCACTAAAAAAAAAAAAAAAAGGCACAGGAAAGAAAAGGAAATCCCCCACATTCACTCATCAGTGTCTAACTGAACTCTCACTGGTAGATTAACGTTACACTTTTTTTTTTTTTAACTATGTCAAGATTTTGTACTCATCCAAATGCGACCGAATAGGTGTTTTTAAGCTAAATGTGGAAACAGAAAGCCGTGCAAAACCAACTCTCTCAGGAAATCTAGAAGTAGTACTGAAACTGCCACAAGAAAGTGAAACAGACTGCACAATATGCAAACACACAGCTTTAGATAGAGAAGTAGGGTACGCTGGCCTCCACAGCCACTCTGCACTGTTTAATTAACTGCAACTTCGCACGGTCTTGTGATGCTTGTAAATTACATTTGGAAATTATACTTTGACACACTCGCATACTGTGAGAACAACTCGATAGTGCATTCATGATGATACAGGTCACACCAGGTTACTTACTACAGCCTGAAAACTAGGTTGTAACTCTTCGAAAACCCTATGCAAATACACGCAAAAATTTGAATGGCAAATTTACCTTTATACCTTTATATGCCTTATTACTCTTCAGCATTTTCTGGATAGTTGATGTAGTTGACAGAGACAGAATGAACATTTATAGATTTCATAGACTAATGATGATATGGATGCGGCCCTGACACCGACACAGAATGTCTCATTAAGCTCATTAAGGTTCTGGTTGATAAAAGCCTGTTTGATGACTTTGTTAAAAAGAAAATACATGAACAAAAGCAGCACCGTTATTACTTACGTCATATCCACGCAGGACGGCCAAGTGGAATGACAAAAGCTGCAGGGGGATGACACTGAGGATGCCCTGCAGACAGTCCACTGTTTGCGGCAGCTCAATAGTCTGGTAGGCATCCTTAGTCACGTCCAAGTCGTCCTGGCAACAGATGACGATGGGCCGGCCCTAACAGAGAGAGAATTCGAGAGGACAGGAACATTAACAATGATTAGCTCAGTTTTGTTAACCTCAGAATGTATTGCTTCTCAGCAGTGACTTGTGTTTTTTCCAGGACTTACTGATCTGGCTGTGACTTGCTGCAGAGCATTTTGGCACTTGACATAGCAGGCATCTCTCATCATGATCATGATGACGGGCATGTCTTTGTCTACAAGGGCCAGAGGGCCGTGCTTCAGCTCCCCAGCCAGGATGCCCTCCGAGTGCATGTATGTGATCTCCTTAATTTTCTGAATAACAATAAAAAGAAGTTTATTATTTATTATTGTGAATAATCTGATGTATTCACTCTTCACTCATCACTAGCAAGAAGTGATTAAAGTGAAGCCAAAGCAAGTAGAGCTCCCCCTGGTGGGTGGCTGCAGAATAGGTCATAAGCTCCACCCCCTCCATGTTAGTGGATGGGACTTTGGCCAAACTAAAACACTAAAATACACGTCGAGCAATGTCCTTTCAAGGACGGTTTCTGTCATTTTAGGTCGTTAATATAATGCTGATGCATGTTAAAGTGTCCATTATTTGGATAAGTTTAGTTTTAGGTAATTATTTGATGATAGAGAAACAGGATGTGACATCATCTGTTACCATGTCAACTGCTCCGTAAAGTGGAACCGTAGGACCGCAAGAGTTGTAAAAACTATTTTTTAAAATAAATACAGCGTACAATTCAACATTGCAACTGGCAGAGCAGAGCGTAGTATCAACTAATCGAAACACAGGTGAGTCTGGTGGAATTGTGGTCATCGATACCACGATACCCGACATTACAAGATGCCCGTATCACCAGGAGAATAGCGTCAGTTTGGCCAATGCAAGGAAGTGGGGGCACGCCATCCATATTTTATGGTCTGTGGTTTTTAACTGTAGCATGTTACACTCACCAGCGCCCCCTCTAGGCAGGTGGCATAGTTGAAACCTCGGCCCATAACCAGGAGGGATCTTTGCTGATAGAGTTCATTTGCGATGTCCTTAATCTTCTCATCCAGAGCCAACACTTTTTTTATCAGTTCTGGGAGAGAAGGAGAGTGATTCATGTAAATATGTTTAATGGGAGTATTAATGTTTTGGCTTAGTGTGTGTCACTTGTTGAGTACACACCTGGCAGCACCTTGAGGCTGTTGATAATGTCCAGTCTTCTCTGCTGTAGTGAGAGTCTGTCCTCACTCAGCATCAGGCTGAACATGACGAGGGCCACAAACTGACTGGTATAAGCCTGGATCGAACACACAAGAAACACAGGTTTAACCCTAAGCTGTGCAACAGTGCAGTGTAATGACACCACGAAAAAAACATCTGGTTTGCTGTTGCAGCATCCTGAAAAGGTTGTGAAAAGATTTCAAGAACCCACAGGTGTACAGTGTAAACAGTACCTTGGTGCTAGCCACTCCTATCTCAGGTCCAGCATTGATGTGAACTCCACATGTAGTCTCTCTGCAAATGGAGCTGCCCACAGTGTTGGTTATACCAACTGTGAGTGCCCCATGGTCCTTGCAGTAGCGCAGTGCCATCAAAGTGTCTGCTGTCTCTCCTAAGGGAGCCGAAAGAAAAAAAAGAAAAGAAAAAAGTTCATAATGTAGAATTACAGCGAGCACCGTTCACAAAAGACTGTTAGAATTTGCCATGGGGATGAAAAAATACAACAGACTGCAGTGACAAGTGTGCCCGATCGTTTGTGTGTTGTTGTCACCTGACTGGCTGATAAAGAAGCAAACATCGTCTCTGAAAACAGGCGTGTTGCGGTCCAGGAAGTCACTCGCCAGCTCCACCATGACGGGCAGCTCTGTCAGCTCCTCAAGGATCTGTCGGGTCTGAAAGAGCGAGTAAATAAACAGTTGAATCCCCGTCACTGGGCTCTACTCAAACAGGGATTTCACGTTTTGAACATTAATGCTGTTACCCCGTTTGACACAAATTGCTATCATCAAGCGTCTAATTAAAATTTTATGGTGCTACTCACAGCCACTGCAGCGTGGAAACTTGTGCCGCAGCCAATCATGATCAGTCGCCTGCAACGTTTAATTTCTTTCAGGTGGTCCTTCAGCCCTCCAAGGACCACTGAGGAAACCAACACAGTAATACTTGTTAAACCAGGACATGGCAAGTTAAACTGCTTCACACCTCTAAGAATATAAATCAGCCACTGGAAACAAGTCAGTGAACATCTCTGTATAGGACGGTCTACGTACTAGTGGTGACTAGTAGAATACATTATGCGTGGCAGATATGGGGCAGCAGTGATGGGTTATATTCAACAGCGTTGAAACAGATTGTCAAACTATGGCAAAATCCGCTTATGTGACATTTAATACACAACCTTAACCTCTGAATGTAGGACAGATTATCAATGGTCACCTGTGTTGGAGTCAAAACAAATGCGACCTCTCATGGTGTTGACCACTGACTCCGGCTGTTCAAAGATCTCCTTCTGCATGAAGGCGTCAAAGTTTCCTGGATAGAGGAAGAAGATAGTCGTAAATCGTATTATCTGGTTATTATCTGGTTACATGACGAATGTGAGGTTAAACATTCACAGGCAGTGTTTATGTTTTCAGTATTCAACCAGCAGAGGGCGACCAAGTCTAAGTCTGTTCACTAGATTGGTAGCACTGTTCATATTGTGCCTCGTGAATCCTTTTTTGTTACAGCCTTATGTCCTACTATTGAACATAAAACAAAGTGGTCTTTTTGGCCATAAACTGACCTTTCATGATCTGCTGCATCTCCATCTGTAGGGTCTGAATTGCTCTCACTGGATCTTCACCGGCCTGCCGGTTCATCCTGTGGATGGAGAGTTTCCCTCCGGTCACGACTGCGATGTCGTCGTCCTCCATGTACAACACCTTGTTGGTGTGCTCAATGATGGCACTGCGGGTTGAGAAAGACATGTTACTGAATGTTGTGGAGAGGAAAGAAAGGAGATGTCAATAAACAACCTGAGCACAGGTAAGTGCTTCCTCACCTAGCGTCAGATGCAAAGTAATACTCCACAGCCCTTCCATCGCCCACAGAGTTCATGTCATTGGAGCAGTCGGGCCTGTTATGGCTGTTCTTCTCGTGGACTTCCTCCTTGTAGCGACCTGTAGGGTCAAAGAAGTCAAAGGTCAGGACTAAAACGCTCAAGATGTGCTCATCACCTGAATTCTTCCTCTAAACGTCCAGATGTGGTCAGGTCACTGCTACTGAAATGGGTTTGCGTACACATGTAAAATCTTTTAAATCTACTTTTAAAATTGAAAGACTATTAAAAATGATGAAAGAACATCCAAAATTTTTTATACTTTAAAAACAAACACGAGCCAGAACTGCTACGGATTCTTAGCTGCAATTTTGGTGTCATGCTTCCTTCCTCTCCAGCTGTTCATCAGATACAGGCTACACCCTCCTTAAATTGTTTAACTTCTCTTTTGTATTGTGTCTTTCTGAACCATTCAAACATATAATACGAAACACACCTTTGAATAAGATATGTGTTTGTTTTTTGTTTTTGTTTTTGTTTTGTTTTTTTACTGAAGGCTTAAGGTCTGCTTAAGGTAATCCAGTAACTTGAAAAGGATGTGTGGAAACCTTTTCACTTTGACTTACTATATAAAATATAGAAAAGAAAGCTAAAAATAAGTTGAAATATTTTTAAGCCATTAAAAAAACTCGACAGCATCTCTTGTGGACTTTGGATTATTTTCACCTGAGCCATAAATAACCAAGTTAACAGATAAGACAGTGACTTAAGCAACATAAAAAGCAGGTTGTTGTGGTAAATTATCATGATGGTCACTTCTACGCAGCATTCAACAGTTGCACAGTTTAAAGACAAACTCCCTCTCAGACTGTGTTTCTTTCTGATCTAGATTTTGAACTAGATTCCTTTCAGGAAGCTTTTGAATAAGACTGCTTTCTTGTACACAGAAGTCCCTGGAAACACTTAAAGGAGGGGGAAAAAAGAAGGTTTTTAAAAGAATTACTGCGCAGCTAAAAGAAGAGGCCCATAACATCTTGTATTACTTTCAGATTTAACAAAGAGAATCCTTTTGGCAGTTACTGTGGATCTGTGTAGGCTACATCTGAGGGAATCAGAGCCACATTATGCTGAAATCCACGAAGAAAACGAGGGACAGATACTCCCTTGATAGTATGTTTAAACATTCCTGTAAAAAGTTTAAAGGCTTAGGTTTCATGTGGTGCATGTTTAGCGTGTGAGTGAAGCCTGATCGTGTAAAATGAAAGCTTCATCACAGTTGATTTGAAAGGGTTTTTACAAAGCCTAATAATAGTACCCCTAGTAATAATCTGGTGAAGCCATTGACACTTCTTCTACAGTAACAGTTTTATATTTTTTTTTTATGGCACAACAAATATTTACTATACCCCCATTTGAGTTGCTCGAAACTACCCAAGGAATGAGTTCAGCATTTAAAAAAAAAAAAAAAAAGACAAAGAACATGCAGAACTAATGACGCATTGTTAACATTTGAGGAATTATTAAGATTGATTGTGACAGACGCAGAAAGATTTTAAATGCTAATGCACTGCTGATTTCAACCTCCGTTTGCCTTATCCTTTAAAGATGTGTTTAAAACAAAATGGTAAAGCAAAATGCTATTATTCAGGACTTCCTTCAATTTGAAAATGACAGTGATGTCATTTTCTTTTATGCTCCCCTGTCTTTGCATGTCAATAAAACTACAACTGTTGTTCTACGATTGCGTAATTATCATTAATATATGAGTAATAAGTTTAATAATTTACCACATACTCTCTCTAATTTATAGGACTCTGAGCTTCGTATACTGCTGTCAATGTGTAACAGCACATCTCTGTCAGAACGCGTTTAGGCAGATATTTAAGGTGCAGTGTAAGCGGATAATGGCAGACGGAGAGAGGGGAACAGAGCTCACCACTGTTGTACTGGATGGGGATGTTCTCGGTCGACAGCTCGTGCTCGCTTCGCACACCAATGAGCAGCGGACTTCCTCTCCTGCGGAGAAGAGAATGAAGCGGGCAGAGGGGATGGGGAGAGGGCGAAGAGGGAGAAGGAGAGATGTGTGAGTGAGGGATTAGGTTTTTCCAGGCGCACAGCAATGTCAGACATGCATTCTCATGTGATGCTTTGGCATCCTGTTGCGTTGTGTACAACCAGAAGGCACTACCTACAACTTCTCTATGTGTTCTCCTCTCTATTCTACTCCCATGTGCCATCACATATTCAATATTTGACGTTTAATAAGATTATGTACACAATCCTAAGTTTGAACCTGTCCAGACATTCTTCATTGTTTTTCTGATTTAGAAAAGGCTAACAGATCCGTCTTTTAAGGTGTGGCTACGCTGCTCCAGGATTTGCTGACGGCGCACTGCTTCCTCATTGGCTACTTTTTCCATGTGTGTTTCTCCTATTGGCTGTGGAGGCATTGATATGCAGGCACTGGATACAGGTGAACCTTGAAATAGAAGAAGCCTAAACACCTGTCAAGTGATCACGATGCAGAAAGCGTAACAAAACAAAAAAAAAAAATGCGCGTCATGTCGGCCATTATCACAGGTCTCTCCTCGCTACTCGCCTCGCTCTTGTCCGGATCCGTCTGCTTTGAGACATTTCTCTGGGGAAGTGCTGATGCACAGGCGCTTGTTGTTTTAAAGGGTTTTAAAGGGTGTGGGGCTTAAAAAAGGGAGGCTTGCAAACAGGAACATATGGTCGCTATCCAATACAACATTTGCACCGATGCAGAGAGGGACGGCAATAAGGGACCGGATGATAGATAGATAGATAGAAATTAAGGCAAACTCGCAGAAGGACAGGGTGGTGCGAAGAGGGAAAGCAGAATAACTACAAAGCAAGGAATTGTCAGAGGACATTAAGCTGAGATGATGAAAGTAGAACTCCTGCTGGGAGGAGGTTGAGCGTCACTAGATAATTACAAACATTCCTCACTCCGTCCATCTTGGCAGGCGACGCTGACCAGTGAACATGTAAACTGCAAAACCGATGCCACGTATCTCGGCTATCAGCTATCTCCCGCTTTGTTTTCTACACAAACCACTACAGCACACAGCAGACAGATCAGATGGAAACGAATTCTGTCTTCAGCGGCAGCGGGTGAGTGACAAGAGACGCGTCACCGACAGCAATGCCACTGACTGACAAGATATTTGCATAGAGCACAAGTTACAGCCCTCTTATCTCTCTTTGCGTATTTCTCTGCCTTCCTGCCCTGCTCCTTTTGTCTCTCCCTTATAACCTCACT
This sequence comes from Mugil cephalus, assembly GCF_022458985.1. Classification (NCBI taxonomy): domain Eukaryota; kingdom Metazoa; phylum Chordata; class Actinopteri; order Mugiliformes; family Mugilidae; genus Mugil; species Mugil cephalus. The sequence goes on along the minus strand of NC_061774.1, from coordinate 14,533,128 downwards.
CCCGGCGCTCCACCGATCTCCCTTATCCGTGATCCGTGACAGTGAACTGAACCAGGAAAGGTTTAACATGAAATAAAATGATGCAGAGTAATTATCTTATGCAGCTTAGGCACACTTCCCGGAGCTGAAACAGGAAACTCTCTGGTCTGAGTAATGAGTTACAGAGTAGGTAGTAGGGCCAGCAGTCCAGGGGCCAGAGGCCCCAGGAGGGAGAACCTGAATTCAACCTCTGGTCTCAAGATGCACATTGTGCTGACACATGGAGCCAGACGGGAACTTACTCATGTACACGCACGTACACGCAATTGTATAACGTTCCAGTGTCACTTTAAATCAGTGGAATCTAAGATAAGCCTCAATGTGTAAATTCATGTGAGTCTCCTAAAATCAGCTTTGGTATTGCTTCATAGTGGGAATAACAGGGATGACTCATCTCCAGTGGGGCTAGCTCATTGAACAGAGACTGGACCATAAGTGAAATGTCAGGGCAGTGCGTGGGTGCGTGTGTGTGTGTGCGCGCGTGTGTGTGTGTGTGTACACAAACCTGGTAGACACGGCCTCTCCAGGGTAATGACGGCTTTTAAACACCAGAGCGAAGGCCCCCTCCTAAGCAGCGGAGGAAACAGAGAGTTTACATAAGCTTGATGAAAGAGAGCTCGTAAATAAATGTCGAAGTGGGCACTTATAAGATTTCAAATGGTAACGGGAAGGTGGTCGCGCGTTCTAGGAAAGCGCACAGCATTTAAGGAGAAATATCTTCTGAACACAAACAAACGTTCCTCTGGGCCCTGTGAAAGTTGCAGCGGATTGCGGGGGGTGTTTAACAGAAATAAGACCTCTGTTGTACAACACTGCTGTATTTCGACAGAACTGAGTGCAGGGCCGCCTGCGGTGGTTACTAGAGGCCGAGCCGACTGGGTGTGTGTGTGTTTGTGTTGGTGAAAGGAGTTGGGTGCGTAAGCAAGCATGGAGCAGGAGGCGAGGGAGGGTGTCATTGTTGTGAGGCAGTATTTGTATTGTGCAGGCTATCTGGTTCCCATTACTCTGAACCCCAAATGGCCGCTTTTTTCCTTCTCTTATTCCCTCGCTCCTCTGAGTGTGAAGCTTTGAGTCATTACTCACGCAGTGGAAAAGTGAGGCTTGCTCCATCTCAGTTGAAAAAAAACGAAACTTTTTCTATGAGTGATGACGCGACTCGTTACGCTGTTGGGGCGGTTGCCATGGAGAATGTTTTTGACACAGTATTTTAATAGACTGGAAATTTAAGCAGTGTATGATCAGTAAATTACTGTATGTGTGTGTGCGGCTGGTCAAAGACTGTGTGTCAGTTTTACGACACTTAGCGACACAATATTACCCATCGTAGTTACAGGAAGCTGGCTGTTAAAATTTCCATCGCTGTAGCTGAGGTTAAACAACACACCAACGTGAAACAGAAGTGGAGAAATCACTGCTGGTTGTGCTACGAAGTGGGTTTAGTCAGTGTTGCCGCTGTGCGAGCCGCTCACCAGCTGCTGAATGACCCTCTCCACCAGCGTGGAGAAGGTGATGTTGTCGTCCTCCCGGTTGTCGTACACATATTTGATCAGCTTCGGGATCACCTCCGTGTCTGTCTCGGACTCAAACTCATACCCTTTGGTGATCTGGGGAAGGTACAAAACGCACTCAGGACCACAACAAGATTGATATGAAAGAAAGATAAAAGAAGTTTCCATGTCGATGCTGATAAGAGGGAAGAGGACCCAGCGTCAGACTTTGTATTGTGGATTAATAACTATCTAGAATGACAAGACGACATCTTCAATAACTCCTTAGTTAAAGTGATGATATAACATACAAACATGGGCCTGTGTAGTAATTTCAACGTTGTCTTATATATCATTATGACTGTCATTTAAAGGTTGACATGAATCTATCGTGGAATTGTACTGGAAAGATGAATCAGTGAAATAGATTTGTGCACATGAGGAATGTGTGATGACACGGTCACTTACCAGGTACGCCTTCAGCTCTTTGTAGTTGGTGATGATGCCGTTGTGGATGACGACAAACTCTGACAAGTGATTGACATGATTATCATGAGAGGCTCTACAAGTTTCAGTTTCTTTGACATGAGCAGGCTATAATTAGAGCTGCCACACCTTCAACGCTCAACAAGTTGCCGATATTGTTGTTATTCAAAACAGGTATGTATGATTTAAGCAAAATTATTCCTGGATAGGCTGCTGGACCGGCAGCCCCCCCGCCCCCCCTCCCAGTAGGACAAAGAAGCAAAACACGCCTCCAGGCGTAAGGGATATTTGACCAGGAAGGAGGGTGATTTGGGATGGGCTGGACCACAGTGAAGGTAAAGCAGCCAACAAGTGTTCAACACCCATGGGAATTGGCTCAAGACCATTCCACGTGACTACACCATAAAGTCAGTGTTAGCCACTTCTAAGAATTTTGTTTCTGTTCTTTCCTGTATCATTCCATATCAGTTCCTTTGCAACTACGATGTCTTCAGTATTATTTTAGTGTGCACAGTAGAAAATATTAAAACTAAAGTCAAAACGAGTGAGAAGGTGTGTTCAAGTTTTAAATTGCCGTTGTTTACAGTAACCTGGTTTAAAGCCAAGATACACAGTTGACACCACACCTATAACCATAGTACACCACAACTCTTTTCTATGCTTAATTGAAGCCATTTGTGCTAAGATGCCGTGAGTTAATTTACCATTTGACTTGTCAGAGCGATGAGGGTGGCAGTTGAGAGCGCTCGGCTCTCCGTGTGTGGCCCAGCGAGTGTGAGCGAGGCCGAAGTGCGTGCACAGCTCTTGGTCCAGGTCCACGGAGTCGTTCTCTGAACAAAGCACAACGCAAGGTGTTTTACTGATGTGAGCAGGAGTCAGGGGGATTTGACAAATGGACAAACACAGCACAATATGTCCAAGGACGTTTCACTAAATACAGCAGTCAGAAAACAAAACCAGCGTTATTTGCACATAAATGTGCATAAACCTACTGTATAGCTCCTCATCCAGAGCCTTGACTTTGCCTTTCTTCTTGATCAAACAGATGTTGTTGTTGCCGCTGTCACTGGTTGTCTTGTTAGGGCAATCCACAGCGATACCTGCAAACAGATGGAGGGATGATGAAGGAATTAAATCATCTATTTTACTGATCATACCAAATGGCTGTTAGTAAAAAGGCCATGGCAAATCTGGCCTTCATCAAATTATAAATATATCAAAAAGTTAATAATGATGGCGTCGTAAAAAGTCCTTGGGAGTGTCTTGGGATTTCAAAACACACATAACTATCAAAGGTGTTATTTGCTATCAGAGCGGGCAAACAGGCACACGTGTGTCTATTTGCAGCCGTCGTAGTACCTCATCATTATGTGGCTTCATCCTGTTGGACCAGGATGAACAAACAGAACGTGCGTGTGGGTGTGTTTTTGTGAAGCATTTCTAAATGCTGCACTCTTCTCAAATTATGGCAAGCTCCTTAAAACCTAGGGATTGTTTGAAAACATGCGGACAGAACGTTCTAAAAGGAGAACCATGTAAATGTCACGCCCTCTGAGCAATTGATATATCCATTGTCTCTCTGTGCCAAACTATGTCAGGTGGACTTTCTGGAAATGCAACAGCTAAAGGCAGTGGTGGACTACCCCACTGCTTTCAACTCGAGCACGCAGATGAGATCTTTAACTCTTATTTAAAGTGAGTTATATCTAAGCAATATGTCTTATTTTAGGGTCAAAGCTGTTTGAAAAGAAGTTGTAAGTGGCACCCGTTACACCGGTTTGTCCTCATTCTAGTAAAAGCTGACATGTTCTCAATGAGATGCACAGGAAGCATTCCAAAGTAGCATGATTATACAGCGCCAATCGAGCAAGAAACCGTTCCGGGGCTGTCCGTGGCTTTCTTTAGCCTCAAACACAATTCGTAGAAGTATGTGTTTCAGGGCTGAGTTGAAGTGGTTCAAGTCCAAACTCTGTGAAGCCGAGTGTCTCACCTGCTGAATCGTAGCCTCTGTACTCCAGCCTCTGCAGTCCCTTCACCAGCGTCTCAAATATCTCCTTTCTGGTGCGAGGCACTCGGTAATTCAGGTAGGCAAAGATTCCTTTTGGGAGAGGAGAAACAGGAACACAATTTGAGATGCTGAGAGTGTGAAAGCAGGACGTGGCCACAAAGAGCGCGGTTCTTTTTAATGTATTCATCACAGGATCATTACATTCGTGACATTAAAGAAGAAGACGGCCGGTCACTGAAGCCAGAGGGGTTGCTTTGGGCTGTGTTATACTGTGTGACCTTATTGAAATAATGCACCTGGAAAGGATAATAATACACAACAAGCAGAGTAAGCATCACCACACACATAACTTCACTCAACATATTGTGGGGACATAAGTTTGTTTACACACATACACTGGGGACCAAAAAATCCCACATCATTACGTTGTTGCACAAAACGTTTTCTAAGTATAGGGAGTGTTACTCGGGTTTGTTGTCTCTGAAATGGTGGAAGCCAGCTCTGTGTGAGTGTGTGTGTGCGTGCTTGTGTGTGTGTCAGTGTATGCGGTGTGTAGGAATGTTCCGGGCAGCTCCGCTCCCACAGGCACACAGCTGGCCATTGATGGAAGCACATTGCGCGCAGTGTTGGAGCAGCCAGGTAGACGGGGTGAGGTAAACTCCCACAATCTCGCACTCTTCCCTGCAGACTGGAGGTGAGGCCGAAGAACTATCAAAAGGTTTACTTCTCGGCTGTAAATTACGTGTTCGAGTCTGAGTCGCGGTAAGATGTCAAAAGGTGCGAGATTACAACCGGGATCTCAGCGTCACGGGAATTAAGTTGTGACTTTCCAATGTGAGACACTTCATGAGGACATGATAACTATCCAACCAGTATGTATCTGAACCGTAACCGGAATGACTTTCCCATCCTGTCGTTTACACCCTTAAGAGAAAACATTGACACGTAGCAGATATCCACACCGACCAGAAACCTTTAACAGTGGCCCGTGTTGCACTTCAAGTTTAGTAGCATTGTTTCGACTAAGGCGAGGCGATATCAAAAACTACATGACACTACGTGGCCTTGATCTCTCTGGCTAATTTCTCTCTTTATCTCTTAGACTGTAACATGGGTATCGTGATACTGGCCACTGTCCCCCCACTGCTGTCCGGCCAAACGACTCAAGCTATTGTCGTGCGCAACGCGCGCAACTGTTTCCAGCAGCTTCAAGAAGTTGCAACACACCGAAAAGTAAACTTACCGCACATGTCTCAGGTTTTGTCGTCGTCGCTGGAGTCGGTTCCGTGACTTGTAGTTTCCCTGTTATAAAGTGATGCTTCTGCCTCTCTCCAATGTCAAAATCCACAAAGGCTCCGGTGCACTCCCCCTATTTTAAATACTTTTTCCTGGAGTGCCAGTGGCTCCACCTCCTCGATCGTACACCAATGTCATATTATCCCTCTGATGCAGTGAAGTGCAGTGACGTCCGTGACAGGTGAGGCGCGGATTTTACAATTGTGGCACCCAATGAATGAATAGCTTGGACTCGCCATTCAGTTGGCAATTGGCGTCCACGCTTACTGGTTATCTATTATGTAAGCATCCTTTACGCATGCTCGTGTAGGTATAATGTATATATATTTGGCCAAAAGGACAATGTCAAATCTATAGCTGTTAAGAGAGAGAATGTCATTGTCCTTGTCCTCACAATTCCACGGTTCATTCATACTAATTAAACGTGAGAGGAGTCTACTCAGTGGAAAAAATACAAACGGAACTATTTCAGTTTAAAACCAAATCGTCGCCTTAATCAAATGCTAAATATTAGTAACATTGAGTTAAATGTTCTCTCATTTGATCCAGACTTTAAATACAGAGACTGTTAAACAAAACAAATAGCAACATTTAATTGGCTCACTAGCGCCCCCCTGCATTCAATGTCAGATAAGATTTCACACATGAAATACATTAACTCGGCTACGGGAAATTACTACTCAAGATAAAAGTGTGTACAGTCATTTTATTGGTGAAAAACAGAGAGATGGCCGCAGGCCCCACAGTTTATGAGAGCTCAGCGTCACTCCCCGTGTTTACATCAGAAATTATATAAGTTCAGCGATTTTTACCACCACCAATAAATAAATAAATAAATAAATGTACTACAAGAATTACATTCATATCACAGACCACTTGCTTTCAGAGGGACACACAACAGGAGGCGGTGATCTCGATCAGACTAAAATCAACCGGCACTGAGTTCTTGTTTTTGATGACAAGTTTTTGATTTTGATTTGTTTACTTGCTAAACGCTAAATGTAACTTGGTTCCTCTTGAAATGTGTTTATGATGCAACACCACGTAATAAAGCCTAACAATGATAAATAAACAACAATACTTGGCAATGAAAATACTGATGATAATGTTCTTATAATCACCTTACTGTGCATATAAACATATATAAACATATACAGTGATCAGGCATAACATTATGACGGTTACCCCCCACCCCCCAAAACAAAATAAATAATAATGAGCAGTTGCTATGAAATGAATGAGGAATGGATCTTCTTTGTAAATGACAAACGTAACATTTATAAGGAAGTGTTCATCAGTCACTGGAATCGCTCATGAGTAAAGAATGATCAACGAGAAAAATCTTTGTTGACTGATCTGGCTTTACTCACACAAGGAAAATAAGCAAATAAAATACAGCAAACAAGGAAATCGGAGAGACAATCTTACAGGTTCAGAGAAATAAAAGAATCTTGGTTATGCAGTATGACACTATACAGGAAATACTTGACTAATTGAGAGCTATTTTTGTATTTAGGTACAGAAAACACTTTCCCAAGGAACCTGCAGATGGAGGAGGAAATAATGTAGAGTCCGGCAATGGCACAGGAGGGGTTATGACGTGGATGAAGCTCAAACAACACACAAATTTTTTTTAACGTTATCGACGATAACCTTCGACCTGCGTCTTTATTTTTGTCTCCCTACCAGCATGAGATCTGCGTGCTGCTCGAGGGTTTGGCTCAGTAATGATTACACGATAAAAAGCTAAACATAAACAATTCATGTACCTGAACAAAAGCAGGTTTAGTTATGATTCATTCCAATTCTCATATTACAATAAAACACGGATTATGTAGTGCTAACATTACTATGTTAACAAACTTTCAGCTTTGGTTTCATGGTATCTTTTCAACCCTACCACGCGGATTGCTTCTATTGCTTCCAGTTCTTCTGGGGCAGAGGTCCTGCCAGAGCTTTGATTTGATACCAAGGCCCCTCTATAACTATTAATGAACTCTACTTAAACTAACTGACTGGCAGATTTACAGAGATGTATGAAGGTTTACACATTAAATGGACGCTGACAGAGATTAAATTCTTGTGTAAACAGTTGGTGATCAATTGACTTCAATGACATTTTAACCAAGTAAAGGGCAGTTCCAGAAACTGCTCACCTCCGTCTGTCTGTATCACATTTGCATTGGTAACAACGGACGCTGATCGAGTAGGAGGTGTGAAGAAGTGACAGAGTGGTGGGAGATAAAGGATGTAATATGGAGCTCTAATGGCACCAAAAGCCAAAGAAAAGTATGAAGGTTGCTGATGTGTTTCCACTAACCACACCATTTTCACATTTTCACAGTCCAGGCTAAGGACCCGTGTCAGGAATTTGTCAGTGCCTGGCCAAGCGGCACGCCTCACCTCACTTTTTCCAAACAACCCATATGTGCCAGAACAGGAACCGTTTTGAAAGTCTCATGATTGTCTGAAAAAAAAAAAAAAACACGGGACTGTTGTGCATTTTCCTGGTCATGTGGAGCGTTCCGGTGAGGTGCATACTGTATGTGCGTGTCAGGGAGACAGCGACACGAGCCAAAAGAACCACATTCCTCGCTTGGCTTGACGGATTAATAAGTATAATTACGTGTATTTGTGACACTGTCATTCAGAGATCCACCCCAAAGATCAAAGGTTTCTTAATGATTATAGTGATATAAAATGATGAGAAAACCAGCAAGATTTGTCAGGGAACTTCAGAGAGCTTCATCATTTCAATTCATCTCCAGGGTGAGCCTGTTACCTTTGGTCAGTTAGGATTTATTATTTCCTTGGTAATATGTTGTAGCACTTTGCAATGTCACGAGTATTTGCCCTAGAGAGCCAACTAGACAACTAGAAAAGTCTGACAATTTCAAGTCATAATAAATAAATAATAATACTTGGTGATGAAAATATTGATGATAATATTCTTACAGTTACCTTACTGTGCATTTAAAGATATACAGTGAATAAACTGACCATCTGGTGCCAATTCAATGTTTATATGAAACATAACCAATGAAGCATCCACTGTATCAGAAGGCTGATGAGAGCTTAGATGGATGCCCGGCCTGTGAATCACATTCAGAGTTTTTGCAAACATCAGGACCGATAATAAAAACCGTCACATAAAAACATAAAAACGGACAGAGACACACTAACCCGTCCATAAGGAAACAGTGCAGCTGGGACTTCACCTTACACAATATGATGGACTTTGGACAATACACGTCTATTGAACTGTATTAAATTCATCTTATGAGAGAGAGAGAGAGAGAGAGAGAGAGAGATCGTCAGATTTCTGGGTGTGTGAGGTTTATCAGTGAATGTTTGAGGTCTGAGTGCATCATCGTCCTCTGGATGTGGCTTGGGTGAGCCAAGCGCCTCCAGCTGACTCTTCAGACACTGTTGTACGAGATTCCCCTCTCCCCACATCTGGTTTGTGTTAGGGCCCGGAGGCCAGTGCAGGAGGGCCCGAAAAGCCTTCCTCTGTGGGGGGATGATGGCAGGACATGACGGAGCAGCACAGAGACCAACAGAGGCTGGGAACTGGGTTAAACAGGGAACATGGATGGACGGATAGATGGATGGATGGATGTGTGGGTGGTTAGGTAGGTTGGTAATCTATAACGATAGAAATCGTTGGTTGATTAGAAAATTTTTATATGTATTTTTTTAATATTCCCCCACAAATTTAATGAGAGCCCATTCATTCCCCAGGTGTAATCCCACGCATGTATGTGTCTATGTTTATGTTCACACATTGACATGAAAACATAAATATATGAACCTGTGTATTATTTGAATTCTTTAATATTGAATGCAAAATGATAATAATCATGTATATTTATAAATTGCTTTAGACCAAGGTTAATAAAAACATATATTAGCACATATTGCTTTTTGCAGTTTTGCAGATGGCTTCTGAAACAAAACAAAGAGAAACAGCTAAATAAAACAGTACACAAAGGTCTTCCCACACCACCTTATCACCTCCTTCATGAGCACAAACCACACACACACACACACACCGTAGTCCACGTCTTAAATCGCCACAGAGCGCTTACTCTAGTTCAGCTTACTATTTTAGTTCTGAAAGGAAATCCCAGTTTAGCTTGCCAATGGAAAGCGGGGACTGAGGACTTCGTCACGATAGTTTCAGATCAACAGGAAAGAGGCCGGAGATAAAAAGGAAAGAGGTTGTGAGGTCAGAAAGACATTTCACACACCTTATCTTTTTTCTCGGACGAAGGAGAGTGATTTAAGTGCTGCTGCTCTCAGATACTACCCGGACTACGGGGGCTTGTCAGGGACAGATGCTCTTAACGAGTCGCGTATTCACCGCTCATGAGTTCCAGACGTTTCTTTTTTTGTTATGTAACAGAAGCACGGTCGTTTGATTTTGACCTATATACACTGTGCGCGTAACCGTCGGAGTGTAACCCTATCCACATGTAGTGGGCATGAGTTTCACGGCATCACTGAAGGCGGACCATCCACTCTGCTCTGGTCCTCGTGGAACCACCCACCCCCCTAACCCCCCCACCATTCCACTCGCTCCCCTCAGCTTGACGGGTTCACCTCTGGGCCAGCTCACTGTGAATCAGCCCCAGATGTGTTTCTGGAGTGGGATGGCGTGCCGTACAACACCGACAACCCACCCAACACACGTCAAAAGGGCCCGCTTTAAAAAATCCCTCGTCGAATATTGTCACCAGCTGCGTGAGCAGCCGCATTAGCCAGCGCATTACACCATCACACATCGCCCTGATAGCTGCTGGCACGGATAAGAGACGCTGCGCATTATCTTATCACTCTCCTTAGGGCACCTTTGGGATGGATGCGAGTTAATATTCCATGTACAGCCGACAAACTCAGTAAGACGTGTTCTTTTCAGCTGAAAATAATTCCTTTTCGTACGTATCAGCAGGTCAGAGGAATTCCCGGCATACCCTCGGAGTCACCTTGATACGAAAGTGCTTCTCCCACTCCCGCGTGTGTCAGATAAATTCTCACACAATCTTCCTCCTTCCGTATTCTGCAATTAGATTTTTAACTGCCTTTTTTCCCATGAACCTGGCACAGCAGAGGGAGGAGATCTTTCGAATGATTGCGCTGTTCGTTCTTGTAAACTGATAGCGGTAGTCATTGCCGGACTGGTTAGTCTGAGTTGAGTCATACGCCGTGGAATATGTAAGTCGTCTCGGGGAGGAATCTGGACGGAGCGGTTTTTCTAATTTTTTTTTTTTTTTAGGACTGGTGTCTGCCTTGGTGCGCGGTCACCGTTGCACATCTGTGAGTAAACCAGAAGACAGGGGTTTGGGTGGGCGGGCGGAGGTGGGGTCCACACAGAACCACGTCATGTCAGACCCAGCGAGGGAGCCATCTGCATTATGTCATGACTGCTCGAGCGCTCCACCCTTTACTCTATATTTTTTTTAATTTCCTTGTGTGTCCCCCCACCCACCCACTGCTGGTTCTCTTGTCTTTGCTGCACTGCTGTGTGTGTGTGTTTGTGGTTTAGTGTTACCCACAGTAACGCAGTACGGCTGTGACCAAACCGAAATGTGAGCCACGGCTGAACATCTCCATCTGTGTTTTTGCAGTTCGCTTCTTCCACCAGATTCCTTCTTTCTTCATCGCTGCACTTTCTTCACCTCTTTGTCCCCTTTGCCTTTCATCTCGTCCATCTATCCATCACTTTATTTGCCTCTAATAACCGCCTACCTCCAGCTTGGACTGTGAGTTCTTTGTCGGGACTTGTCGTTCCCACTTAATGCTCGGCTTCTCTCCCACAGCACCACCTGAAAACCTAACGTGGCCCAAGCGCCTGTAATTAAGCAGTGCACCATTTCCCTCGGCAGCTCTGTGCGGCCAAATCCAAATCCTGATCATTTTCCCGGCTTCTCAAAACGAGTCGACAAAGAATATAAATATCTCGGAATTTCACTCGGTTGTGTTTGAGAAAGAGACACAAATGGGGGCAACGGGCACGCCCTGCAATAAATCTACCGTTGTCTCTCTCTCTCACACACACACGATAAACAGGGCATCATAACCGCTGAAAGCTTTAACAAGGCCATAAACTCATCCAGTCCAGCCTGGAGTTTACAAGCTCTCACCGTTTTCCCCCCCTGCCGGCTCCTTCTCTGATGGCCTGGGTGTTTTTAAGCCGATGAGGAAAAAGGTAGAGCAGGAAATAAATTCCAGCCATTGTGCGGAGTGGCACGATTGCCGCAATAAAATCAGCGTCTCTTACAACAGCACACGACTAATTAAATCAGTGTGTGCACAGCAGATGGACTGATGGACTGCTTCACAGACGGACGTGCAATCACCTTTGCCAAATTAATTTCCAGGTTTTATTTGGGGGTAAAATATGTATGATACCTCCTTAATGCTTAACCTGCTAGTTATGCGTCCGAGTCGGACTAATCCCATCATGATAAACAAACTTCTAACTGCTGAGATGGACAACTGCACAGCTCCTAATTTAATGTTGGACTTATAGTGCCATCTGCTGGCCACAAGAGTCACAAGCGTCACAAGAGACAGACGTAAATAGCATTACTCATCTTGCAAAAATACAGTGTTTTGATTGGAAACTTTTTGACCTGGCATTCATGTGGTTGTTACTTAGACTTGTTCCACCCACCTAATCCGCACCAGACACCCCACGCCCCATAGCGATGATGCTCCTCGATGGCAGCGGTCATCCCAGCAGGATGCAAGCCTGACACAGATACACACACAAAAACGCTTTGTGTTGACCTGGCCTCCAAATTCACGAGCATCTGTGGGACGATCCAGAGCCCCCTTCCATCAGCCCATAGGATCCAAAGACCCCCGCCAGCAACATCCTGTTGAATCGAGCTGTACAAAATACCAGGAAGATGGTCATAATGTTATGCCTGATCGGTGTATCTTGTAAAAGTGCTAGAAAATTGAATATTAATGATAAAAACATGCAAACGTCTTATTCTTAACTGTACTTTTGATCCATAGTTTAGTAATGAATGATGATAAATGTGAAAATGGTTTGTAGTTACTCTTTCAGGACTCACAGCTTAAGTTTGTTTAGTCATTTAAACAAGTTAAACACAATTATTATTCTTAGTTCGGTTTAGTTTTATTTCTAAGGAACTGTCCTTTGTCATACTTAACACTCCAACTTGTTCAGCTACTATAGATGCTTGATATAAAACACTAGAAAACTAAAAGCACAAGGCCGTCAGTACATTCATTAATAAAGTAACCCACTCCCACATGTCTCCATGAAAAGAAAAGAAATGAACTTCTTTTGCTTATGATGCGATTTATTTACAGATGTAAGTGGGAGGTGATCTCCCTTGTGCAATTGCAGGAATTCGTCAACTTGTTTCAAATAAAACAGCAAGAATTCTTTGACAGATAAAAAATAAAAATCAAAAACTGAAAATGAAAACGAAAACGACCACTTCAATGCTTAGTATTTTTACAGCTCGTGAAACTAAAATTGCAGTCTTATATAAAAACTGTACTCGCCTACTATCATATTATTAAGCAGGACAATATGAATACAGTTCAATTGAAATAATTAAAAAAAAAAATCAACTCGGCAGTCATACTCTTCCACATAATAATAATAATAAAAAAGCTGATTTTTAGCCGACAATGGTGCCAAAAGCAAACACGCAGCAAGTTTGAGGCACGATACCAATCATACACCACACTGCACTCTGCATGCCAACAGAGAAAGCACTGACACAACTACGAATCCGAGCTTTTTTTAAAATTAAAAAAATATATACAAAAGAGGCAGGCGTGTGAGCATCAGGAGTTGAAATAGCTGGTCTGTTTTAGCATGAGACGCTAGGCTAAACTGATCTACTTTTACGGAGGGTCGACGAGATATTTCAACTTCAGTCTCACGCCATCGCTGACGATGGAACGAGGACAGCAAGGCAAAGCATGCTGACGCACCCAGTACGCGAAAGGACAAAAACAACACAAAAGCAGTACCATCTTCAGGGGCAAAAACTAAGTTGCTTCATTTGGTTTATTATTTGGATCGGGGAGTTAGAAGAGACAGAAGGGGTGACAGTGTGGAGCGACAGAAGCCTGCCACCCGTAAGCGCGGGCGCTTCGGGTGGAATTGCAGTGCAGCGATGTCTCTGGGGCTGGTGGGTTAATACTGATGGTGGCTCTAATTCCACTCAGCCTCAGGGAATTTGCGGGGAGGGAGGCGGAAGAGTCGGAGGAAGACGGGGAAGCAAATGAGCACCTAGCCGGGGGAAACACTACAGAGGAGTAAATACGCGGCTGGTCCGATGTCAGAAGCCCGAAGGTGTTAAAACGTTCATGTCCCGAGGTTTGAGTTTGTGTGGCCGTGGGGGTACCCGCTTGGCTTCCACGCCTGGAATCTCAATCTTGGGGGGCATGAAGCTGGCGGGATCCTCCACCTTGAGGTTGATCTGGGTGTTGGTACCATCCATGGTGGAGGACTTCGGCAGGCCGAAGTAGGACTGCAGTGAGAAGCCTGGGGGGACAGAGATGTGGCAGATGTTGTCATTAATTACTCAAATTAAGGTTTTTTTTTTTTTGCAGAAGTCCAGTTGTTCTCTGACTCATCTTTCTACAGTGAGGTTCAGGTGTGCTTCTTGGAAAAGACGTAGTTTGTCTAATCTAATCATGTTCATGAAAATGCCCCCAGTGATTTAAAATAAGCAAACAGGGCACATCTGTGGCGGTAGGACTTTAAACAGTAGGACTGTTTCAAATCCACCTCATTTGAAAGATGTGATATTGATCTTTAAGGATCAATTTTTAAAATATAATAATTTCCCTGCATTTTCTTTTTAGAAATCTTGCTACAGTCGCACACGACTGGTTTTGAAGTGACTCATCTCATCAGGCTGTGCAATGATTTTTTGAGATGACAAATCTGAAAGGGCCGTCAGCCCTAAAAGCTCGGATCTGATGACGAGAAGAGCTGGACAAAAGCATAACCATACGCAGTATCGATTCAGTAAATCACTAACAATGCCCAGCCCTATATGGCGATGGAACAATCAATGTATCCAAAGAAAAAAAAAAAAAAAAAATGAAACCAGTGGCCTCACCACATTTTGTTTTGCTGCAGCCTATTTACAGGAACATGAAAACGCTGCAGTGAAAATGCAGACTGGTCGTAAATCTCTCACCTGTGCTGCTGTCAGAGCCAGGATCAGTGGGGGACTTCTGTACCACAGACCGACTTCCAAAGAAGCTCCATCTATCTCCTCCTCCTCCCTCATTGCCTCCCATGTCAGCGTGGGGGTTGGGACTGTCCGGTACAGTTAGAAACGGTGCAGAACCCAGCTGGAACCAGCTCCTGTTCTCCCATCAAGCATGTGCAAAATGTGAACATGCAGGCCAACACAACAAGAGACGCCATGTGGCACCTGCTACAGGGAAATCATGCGTGCAAGTGTTGCCAGCAATGACAAATGCCTACCTGCGACTAAGAGCTGGTGATGAGTGGGGACTAACACAAGGGGTGACACTGGGGGTAACGGAGGGGGTGACAGAAGGGGTGCCACTTGGGGTGGATTGTGCTGATGTTGTAAGCCTTTCCTCCTTGAAGTCCCCGCTTGGCATTCTCAACTTCTGCAGATGAAAAAAAAAAAAAAAAAAACAAACAAGCAAACAATCAGTGAGTTTACATGCAGAGCTAAATCGAGCTATGCTCAAAATTTGTCTTTCTGAATACAGTCCTTGTCCCAGTTTACATGCAGCGGAGGAAATCGAATATCTGACGGGAACATGTCCTCCTCCTCCTCCTCCACACTAGGTGGCAATGTGTCTTTTCGGTGGGATAACACCATCTTAATACAGCCCGCTTTCTGGTTGACCCATTACGTCATATAATAACCAAGAGTCGTTCAGGCATTTCAAATAACAACCAGACGTTTAATAGTGCAGCTCTTTTAATCTCCTACATAATGTGCGCGCTATTTTTGGTGCAGGCAAGGTATGCGCTATTCCTGAGGGGGTTCTTCAACCGGCTCTGTTTACCGTCTTCAAATGCGACTGGCTTTCTTGGATGTTTTTGTTCTGGGGTCACACACCAGCTGAGTAGCTGCGGAGCATGCGTATACGTGTTATCCGACTGCGGTTTGATCAAGTGTATATATGGCGGAGAAAAACAAATTCCAATCGCATTATCTGGGCGTCTCAATTGGATGAGGAGAACTCCGATTTTAGTCGGAGTAACGTGTTTACATGCACTTAAGTTGTTCAGCTAGAGTCCGATTAAGGCAATAATTTGTTTTTTTCACGTGCATGTAAACGCACTGGATGAAGGAATGACCTCCACTGGCTTACGACCAAAAAAAAAAGCGATAGAAAAGACAGCTTCATCTTAATCACTATTATCATATGTTTTATATATCATCATGTTCTTTCTGACATAACTGAATCACAAATATTAAAACCGTGACATTTCTTCTGCTCATCAATTTTAAATGAAGTACATGTTTGTGATGTCATGGTTCGTCAGAGACAAGGCTCCCCACACACACACACACACACACACACACACACACACACACACACACACACACACACAACACAAAAGGTCAACAGTGTTTCTCTTGACCTGCAGATCAGAAATAACAATAACAGTGTGTGTCACAGAACCTTAAAGTCTATCACTTGTGACTGTGTGAGATTAAAACTATGATTTGACAATGATCCACATATTTATTAAAAAATATATTAATATATTCTTGTGGTTTTTATGAGTGTTGCACCTTTATGTGCAACGAAGCTATTGTGACAAAGCAATTTCCCTCACTGATCATTTAAGTCCGTCTCATTTTAAAACCCATCTTTATCCTTTATTCCCTCACTTTTCTTTTATTATTATTAAGTGTATGTATGATTATTTTGCACCTCTGTACAGCACTTTTGTCAACAGAGGTGGCTTTTGAAAGTGCTTTAGAAATAAACAATATATTCAACTTTCAGTGTGTTAAACTCTCATGTTAGTTGTAAATCCTAATAAGAATCAAAATATACCGTATGCTCGACCACAATTGCCTTAACACTTAAGTGTATGTCACTATCTTTTCTTCAATTTTAATTCCCTTTCACTGCAGGCATGTTCTCATCCACTAGTTAAATATCCTTCCAAGTTCATTCCAAAAGTGTTGATGACGTCCCACTTTCTGCTCACAGCAGACGCCATTGTGCAAGTGAAGAGGAGAAAGTGTCTCTGGGGACTTTAATCCCAATCCCTGGTGTGTTATTTGGGTCAATATCCTGTAAAGATTTCACCACTCTCTTGCTCACCTGGACTTGAGCCAGGACATTCAACAGCAAGACCCGAAAACATCAACGCAGACAATGTTTCAATACAAACTGAGCATTGTACCAGTCATTCCAGGACAATATATTACCTATCAGATAAGATAAGACTTCATTGATTCCTATTGGGGAAATTCAAATGCTACTGCAGTATAAGTCAAGAAAAGCAACAGTGACCAGAAATTAAACAGGAGAAAAACACTACACAAGAACAACATAATAGTTGTGGATAAAGTGACTATGGAAATAGACTATAGTGTACAGTGTGCCTAATGTTGGCAAATGAGTGTATACTTATTAGAAATACGTTTTCCAACCATTTCGATTAACACAGAGCTTTCGATTAACACAGCACGCCAAGAAAATCTGAAGCTTGTATGAGGCATGTTTTGCATAAACCCAAGATTTAAAGGGCAAGTAGAGCTAACGCCGGCCCCAGTTTAGGCCTTCATCATAAACGTGATGGTTAATAACTTAAAACATAACAAGGGCCATATCATAAAGCGAAGGTCTGACGGAGGCATACTACTGTCCTGTAGATTGCAACCAACAACCCTTTGTCACAACTAAATGAAAGCCCTCTACCGCGATAGGAGCTGTTGGTTAATCAACTCGAAGATAATAACCGTTATGCTAACATAACAGCTAACGACTCATACATACGGTAATTGGGCAGCAAATCGCAGTCTTTTTGCTCATGTGTCAGACATGGGTGTCACAGTAGTTTACCTACAGTTGCCACATACTGACCAACACCAGTTAAAGCTACGAACAGATCCAAACAAATCGGTTTGATTGTTCCGGTTAGCTCTAATGCTAGTTTCGCTAGCTAGTCCACAGAATTGCTTCGCTAACGGCCTACTCTGGGACGGAATGTACAGACATCTGCAGCCAAATATAAGACTTTCTTTACGCACCTTTTTATGATAAGCTTCCTCTGGCGCCTTTGTCCGACGGATCCTTTCATTTCGTCCATAATTTTCTGTTTAAGTCACGATTATTTCTCTAAAACACCGTCGATTTAGTGTGAACGCAGGGCAGCGGGCCTCTTCTGGTAGGAGCTCGCTGATTGGTCCGTTTTAGTACATGGGGCGTTGCTCGGCAACATAGCGCTTGTTACGTAATTTGTTTACCAGGGTGTTGGTGCATGTTTACCCTGCTGTTCATTTCAAATTCACTGTTCCAAATTTGGTAGCCAAGGACCAGATATTACAATTTCCAAAGCCTTACTGACTATTTAGAAAATACTGAAAAAAGGTTTAAACGTGTCTAATGTATGCTAAGAAGTTTGTGTGAAAAATATAAAATTGCCTGAATATTGCCAGTTACTTTTGTAACTTACCATTTTTGCATTGTTGTACTTTTTCTGTATATATTTTGTAAGCAAACATAATAATAAATGTTTACCCTGCAACAGGCTAAGATAATATGGTGTTATTATACAAAAGTAATAGTTGGTGCGATTTGCCTTTTGGTAGGAATAAAGTCCATCTATTATCCTCACAGTGTGACTGAGGACTTGTGTGTTCAGCATTATAGCACAGGGGAACAGGTCAGTTAATCAACGTCAGCAAGCCTGTCCTAAGTGGACTGTGAACAAATCTATACAGAGAAACAAGACCTTTGTCCACACACACACACACACACACACACTAACAGGTAGGGATCTGGACCCGTTCTCCTCAATGACTCCATTTTTTCTAAAAAAAAAAATATTTACTAAACCTTTCCTGGAGGAAAGATAAAGTTCATTACGACAATTATGAATCTGGCTCAATCCTGATTTGTTGTGGTATCCCAACCCAACTTCTTTGGGTAGGCCTACACCTCATGAGGTCCATGACAATGAAGGTCTGACCTATGACCTTTCAACCAGGACTTGAGCCAGAAAAATACATAAAGCAATTAAAAATAATCCAAGTTGCTGTGCTGTCTACCATACTTCTTGAAAATCCAAGACTTTTTTTCAGTGATTTATCATAGTGTTAAGCAGTGACAAATCTTTTCACCACTCCTTTGTTGCACATTTGTTCATACTCACAGGCAGTGTGCCATCACCCAGTCGGTGAAAGCGGGTATCCTCAGCAGACAGGCCTTTATGAGGACAATAGCCAGCGTCTGTCAGTCCTGCCTGGTGCTCAAACTTCTGCAGGTTCTCATGGGTTTGCTCTGAGTAAAGACCATTAGTCAATATTTGAATACATTTTTATACACTCCATTATCATGCCTTTGATACATTTAGGATTATTTATTCTGAATCGCGAGCCAGGGCAGCCAACATTAACATGATTCTGCATTCATAATTCTGTGATATCGGGAGAAAAACAGTGACTTTTTTTTAATTTATTTTTTTAACTATGTCTTAATATGTATCAAAGGAAAAAAAAAGTTTAGTCAACTTACTGATCATAAGTGAGCTCATCAGAGAAGTGGCTTTGGCTTTTACCGCAGGGACTGGTGACCTGGGTGGTGTTGGTGCCTCAAATGTCACTAACCTCCCACCACTTTCCCTTTCCTAGTCACACAGATATATAGCCTACTGTTAGGATTAAATTACAAACTAGTTACATAAGAGACATGTGAGCAAATCAAATGTGTCCAGGCACGTACCTAAACCGCAACAACAAGTTTAACACAAACCATTACAAAGAACGTCTCTCAACTGACTAGTTTGCAAACAATGAGAATTAGAAAGCAAATTTACCTCTGTAGTGTTTCTGAACCTGTGCTGTGGGATGACAGGGTCTTTCCATAAGATGTTGACAGCCAAGTCTGGAGGAGGTGAGTGCATGGGGGCATCCAAATGCTCGTCATAGCTCATGTTATGGCGCATCATTCCAATAGGAGACGATAAGGCACCGAAAAGACCGGGCGATGTGCCAGACTCAAGGGCTTAAGAATGGGAGTGGAGAAGTGTAATTTACATGAGAAAACGATTCCTTTGACAAGTTTACCGTGAGCCTTTGCATTACCTGGAATGTCTCCCTGTCTGGAGGCCATGGTGTACACCAGATACGAGAGGCTGACCACGAGGCAGAGGTCGAGGTTTCACCATATACACTCCACTTGACGTTGCACTTGAACCTGAACACAACATCATATGACATCACACAGGGTTAAAAGGTCATCAGTTGCATACAAACTCCTGCCCTTTTGATAAAAGCTAGTGCAACGCAATGTTGTCTGTCCTGCCCGAGGAGGTAATTGTTAATTGCTGTACAAGGTAATCAAGGCCAAGGCAAAGAATGTACAGTTACTGTTCATGGTGCACAGTGTCCAGTTTCTGACCTACTCCAAATAGAACCAGGGAGTCAGGTTACAGCAGTGTCATTCATATCACTTAATGTCCTTCTCTCACGCCACCTTCTCCTCCGCTCATGCGAGGCAGAACAAAACACTCCAAACGCAGGCATTTTTTTCCCACACAGGGAACTGAAACTTTTAGTCTCGCACAGAATGGATCTTGTCCTAATTCCCCTTTCCATAAAGGACATAAGAAGACTGATTAGTACATTCATGCTGTAGTGAACCAGTTATCTTGCTTCTTATCAGTCTGGTCTGAGAACACTTTCCACAGACATCCACTCCCATGCTTTAATAATGAGGGATATGGCGCAGTCTGCAAAAAATTACTTGAAGACTGAACAGATTGCAGTCTGTCATGCATTCGTTTAGATTGGTGGCATTTTGTTAAAACCTGATCTGCTTTCCAGACAGCTGTCATTCAGTTGTTTACGTCAGCACTACAGCTGACGGGGAATCCAGATGCAGTGACTTGCAGAAAAATATTGAACCCAGTCTTTCCTTGGGCGTCTGGGAGAAACGCCTAAAAACTGCTAACTAGTCACACCGTCCTAACAATCACGCGACGAGCCTATGTATCCGTCTATGTTAGAAGAGAACCAAAATCTGCCTTCATTTAATTATCCGGGCGTTTGCAGCGTTTGCGTAAAAGCCCAAAAATCGCATTAACGCTTACCTCACCTGTCAGTGTTTTCCTGTCCTGTTTGAATTACTCCGCAGCTGCAGTGATTTCTTCGCCGCTGTCACGCCGACTCGACAGACTGAATGAAGGATCCCAGCATGTTTGCCCGCCGGTTGGTTCATCCATGACTTTTGGACGTGGCGAAAAGCAAACAGAGCGCACGGACGGACGCACAGCGCCAATGTACACACCCCTCAGACAGCCGAGCCGACGGAAGTGACCGGCTGAAACTCAAAGCCTCTGCAGAATGCTTGGCAATGGCAAGAGCGTAACCCTGCTGTTATTGTGCTGTGTAATTGTAGCCCAAATGTCACCTAACACATGCTAGAGCTGATAGACCTCCATAAGGCAGCTTGCCGTCAGATTTGGGAATAAATAAAGAATGTTTAATTGTTCTTTTTGTTATGTAAAAGTTAATGAGAAACATTTAGATTTTAGTCCATTTGGACCTTGTTGAATTGTGGAAGTGGTGGTCTGTAGTGAAAAGAGATGAGTAGGTTGCGTCTTTATGACTGCAGTCTTTCTGTTGCCTTCTTGAGAGGGCAACTTTCACTTTGAAACCAACCTGATGTAATTTGCGGTGACATTTGGGCCATCACAAGGTTTTGCAGAAACCAGAGGCTGAGCTGAAACCCCCAGAGTCAGCACCAGGGTGACGGTGGCAAGGAAAAAGTCCCCTTAAACAGAAACCAGCTCATCTTCTACAGGCAACGTGTGTGTGTGTGAGAGAGAGAGAGAGAGAGAGAAAGGGGGGTTCAACAGAGGAGAGAAGTAAGAAGACAAATTGTTACTAAAACCTAAACACCCATGCCTCATGATTACGCGATACAGACAAGGGTATATAATACTGCATGGTGCATGATACCTGCCTTGCTAATAAAGAAACTCTTGTATGAATAAACAGAAAACAGCGATGATAGTCATTTATATTACTAAGTGACTAAGCAGAGCAAATAATTATGCATGAGTGCCAAGAGCCGGTGGTGGTGGTGGTGACAACAGCCTATAGGACTCAGCAGTGCTGAGCCGCCCCTAAATGGGGCCCCTTGTTGTCTGCAAGTTATTGAACTCAACTGCACTTGTAACCACAGAGTCTGATGCAGCTTTGGTGTCGTTTGTGTCAACTCAACACTGACATAATGATAATACACAATAATGTACGATATAGAGACCCCAGAAACAGTGCATGTGTTTCTTGTATTAGCGGGACCGATCCACAAGGTAGCACTGTTGATACAGGAGCAGTGTCACGCTTGAACCTTTTGAATTTCCCCAATGGGATCAATATAGTACCATCTCATGGTACTCTCAAACAGTCACAGCCTCCTTGATTTTCTTTTTTTGATTTATTAAAAAAAAATACAAAATTTTTATACAGCAGAATTGAAACATGACACAGTATAGCAGAGACACACGCTGCGTGTGCACATCAGTATAAATAGAGCATAGATATAGAAAAAGTTTTTTGCATTCTTTATGTCTTTGGGTAAGAGGTCCTCCAGGTTTTTTGTTCGTCCACGGAGTTAAGCAGAGGGAGCGATGCGAGTGTTGGTGCTGCCAGCGGTGGTAGAGGTATTTTTCCTGTGTAGCAACAACAATAAAACACTCATTACACACATTGCAGCGTGGTGTGTTCTGCATTATCTCATTTGTGAATTTATGAAATGTCTATTAAACAGTCATTCAGTGACTGCATGGAGAGCTGTTGAAGACAAGGCTCAGATTCATGTATTAAGGTATGCTTACATGATGCTAGTCAGGAGTTTCTTCACTGCCATCAACTTGGGGTTCAGACAATAGCGAAGGCCGCTGTTCATGGTCACCCTGTTGAAATGGATTACAGAAATAAATTCAATTACTTTGGAAGTGATTATGTGTAAAAGAGTTAAAATGACTATTTCAGTAGACTAGCATCAACATCAAATTTCAAAATAAAAGATTTCCACACAAAAAGCACAACTTACACAATCTCGACTTTATTACAGAAGATGGTAGCCGGGTAGATCTGGACGTCCTTTATTGCAGACCTCCTGCCGATGCCATTTCTGACACGGTGACACAGACACTGCTGCCCCGTCTCATTCACTAGAAAGGAAAACAATGGATAAAAGGTGAATCTTCGGACTGCAGTTGACATTATAATAATAATAATAATAATAATAATAATAATAATAATAATAATGAAAAATAAATATCAGTTCAGTAATCAGTAATATCAGTTTGTTCTAAATCATGAAAAAGTGATAAAGTCTTACATTGAGCTTTGGAGATGCAGACCATGACAGCCAGGAGCAGAAACACCTTGATCATGCTGGACATTGTTGGTTCTCTCTTTGGTCACGATGACACTGGTGCTGAGTTAATGCGATGAAGATTATGATGTTGCAGAGGCAAGAAAAGATCGCTGACAGGAGTGCTGTGAGGTACTGAGGCTTGAGGGTCGACTTATATACACTCTCTTCAGCCTCATACCTCATACTTCCTGTCAATGGAAATTTTCTGAGACTGGAAAGTGAAACTTCCGAACGACCAGCAAAAAACCACCACACTCATCCACTCTCCCTTAGCTCTGGGTTTATCACTTGATAATTTCCTCAGGTTTTACAAAATACTTACACATAAGTACAGAATAGGTACAGAAGAGAGAAGCAAGAAGACAAATTAACACATGCATCTGGATAAAACACCCATGCCTCATGATTACGCGATACAGACCACAGAGTAAGAAACTCTTGTATGAATAAACAGGAAACAGTGATGATAGTCATTTATATTACAAGTGACTAAGCAGAGCAAATAATTATGCATGAGTGACAGGAGCCTGAAAATGCAACCTATCATTACATAATATAGAACAAAACAATGTTGTGACCAGCGATAGGAGAGACGGCGTTAAAATAAACGGCGTTACTTTTTTCAGTAACGGGGTAATCTAACTAATTACTGTTTCCATCTTTATAACGTCGTTTCCATTACTGGAAATTAAATGGGTCGCGTTACTTGGTTCTCAGCCACGGGGGCCACGAAGCTGATTTTGGCGAGGAGAGGAGGGAGGGGCGAAACAACCGGCTTTCACGATAAGCCAATCACAGACAGTGTCCAGTTTATACACAAATCACACCCAACTAGCGGAGGTAAGTGGCAGCAATGCTGAATGTAAAATGCCTGATAGACTTTATCGTTGTAGAAGCTTCAGCTCGAAAACAAGTTTTGATCTTCTCCCATAAAGACCGATCTCTGAAGGGCAGAGATTGTTGTTTCTTTCTTTTTTTTTTCAATCAAACAAATCAAATGTGTTGCTACACGATCGTAATTGGGAGCGCATAGGTGAACGGCGACTGTGCGACTGTGTTTATATCCAGCTTTTATAGCAATATCTCCCACTTTAACGATCATGGCAGCGCTCTGCATCCGAGAAAAGGCGGGATTTGGCGGCAGATGACGGACTCTGTGCAGGACACAGTGATTTATTCTAATATCAGCAGCCTTTAGAAAGAGCGGGGGTTTGACGGGTCCAATCTTCAGGTCATCAACAAACTGCAACTTTATCTTTCATCTTTGTCGATGACGTATGAGGGAGATAGAAACAGGCTGTTTTGCCGATGTGAAAGCGGTATGTGTCTACCAGTTGGGGTTTGAGGTGCAATAAATATGCAAAGTTCTGTGTAAGTATGTTTCTGTGCAGTTCTACTCTATGCAACTGGGTTATGAAACCGGCTGAGAAAAAAAATCAAATTATTAAACATATTTAAACTGAGAAAAGGCAAGAGTAACGAAAGTTACTTTCCCTGGTAACTAGTTACTTTTATAGTGGAGCAATTCAGTTACTAACTCAGTTACTTTTTGGGAGAAGCAAGTAGTAACTATAACTAATTACTTTTTAAAAATACCGTGCTCTACACTGGTTGTGACTGTGTGGTGGTGGTGGTGGTGGTGGTGACAACAGCCTATAGGACTCAGCAGTGCTGAGCCGCCCCTAAATGGGGCCCCTTGTCGTCTGCAAGTTATTGACTGCACTTGTAACCACAGAGTCTGATGCAGCTTTGGTGTCGTTTGTGTCAACACAACACTGACATAATGATAATACACAATAATGTACGATATAGAGACCCCAGAAACAGTGCATGTGTTTCTTGTATTAGCGGGACCGATCCACAAGGTAGCATTGTTGATACAGGAGCAGTGTCACGCTTGAACCTTTTGAATTTCCCCAATGGGGATCGATAAAGTACTATCTCATCTTATCTTAAACCAAACAGTCACGATTTATTAAAAAAATACAAAAACATTTTTATACAGCAGAATTGAAACATGACACAGTATAGCAGAGACACACGCTGCGTGTGCACATCAGTATAAATAGAACATAGATATAGAAAAAGTTTTTTTGCATTCTTTATGTCTTTGGGTAAGAGGTCCTTCAGGTTTTTGTTCGTCCATGGAGTTAAGCAGAGGGAGCGATGGGTGTGTTGGTGCTGCCAGCGGTGGTAGTGAACTCCTTTGGTTTGGTTGTGGTATTTTTCTGATTCCCCCTGTGTAGCAACAACAATAAAACACAACATTACACACATTGCAGCGTGGTGTGTTCTGCATTATCTCATTTGTGAATTTATGAAATGTCTATTAAACAATCATTCAGTGACTGCGTGGAGAGCTGTTGAAGACGAGGCTCAGATTCATGTATTAAGGTATGCTTACATGATGTTAGTCAGGAGTTTCTTCACTGCCATCAACTTGGGGTTCAGACAATAGCGAAGGCTGCTGTTCAGGGTCACCCTGTTGAAATGGATTACAGAAATAAATTCAATTACTTTGGAAGTGACTATGTGTGAAAGAGTTAAAATGACTATTTCAGTAGACTAGCATCAACATCAAATTTCAAAATAAAAGATTTCCACATAAAAAGCACAACTTACACAATCTCGACTTTATTACAGAAGTTGGTAGCCGGGTAGATCTGGACGTCCTTTATTTCAGACTTCCTGCCGATGCCATTTCTGACACGGTGACACAGACACTGCTGCCCCATCTCATTGACTAGAAAGGAAAACATGAGATAAAAGGTGAATAATCTTGCGACTCCAGTCGACATTATTATATAATAATAATAATAATAATAATAATGAAAAATAAATATCAGTTCAGTAACCAGTAATATTAGTTTGTTCTGAATCATGAAAAAGTGATAAAGTCTTACATTGAGCTTTGGAGATGCAGACCATGACAGCCAGGAGCAGAAACACCTTGATCATGCTGGACATTGTTGGTTCTCTCTTTGGTCACGATGACACTGGTGCTGAGTTAATGCGATGAAGATTATGATGCAGCTGAGGCAAGCAAAGATCGCTGACAGGAGTGCTGTGAGGGACTGAGGCTCGAGGGTCGACTTATATACACTCTCTTCAGACTCATACCTCATACTTCCTCTCAATGGAAAATTTTGAGACTGGAAAGTGAAACTTCAGAACCACCAGCAAAAAACCACCACGCTCATCCCACTCTCCCTTAGCTCTGGTTTAATCACTTCATAATTTCCTCAGGTTTTACAAAATACTCACACATAAGTACAGTATCATGAAAGATAGGAAATGGAAAGAAAGTAGTAATTTATCAGAGCCTAAATCTGTATGTACCACAGGACTGTAAACTGACTATTAAGTAGGCAAATGGCAAATGGAGAATAATAATAATAATAATAATAATAATAATAATAACAGTAGATAATTTATAATAATAATGTTTTTTAATGTTAATATTTAATTTATGCTGATTTCATAAGGGATAAACATACAATTAAGGGCTGATATCAAAATGCAAACTATCTAAATTAAATTATTATATTTGGAACATCTTTTTTTCACATCAGCAAAGATACATAATGGATAATAGTCAACGACACAGCAAAACGTCTTGTCTTATTATTATCATTATTGTTATTACTGTCCTATTGTTTTACATCTTTACAATTGTCATTGCACTAGCGAAGACAAAATTAAATATAACACTGTTGGTCTTGGTAACAATAGCATACAATAATAAATGACAAAGAATATGTTAAAGCTGATTTGTTTTAATCATAGCATACTCCAAAGTCTCCTATTAGATAGAATGTATAAAATTAAATCTTGTGGAATTTTATGTACGTGCCTGTGATCTTTGCAGCATTATATGGTCGCAGTTAGCATGCATCCGTGGTTAACACCTTGAGTTTGCTGCAGCAATTGAAATGTGTGAATACTCGGAAAAAAATAGACCGAGGTTGTCTTTGTTTCCGTGGCAGCTGCGTGGTACATATTACTTCATGACATTTGTGGTGTCAAATAATCAGAAGCTTCAACCTCGTCTGGTGGAATATGACCTTTTTTTAAAAAAATGTTAGTAGTTTGACTGTCCAAATTATCAGAGGAGTCTCACGTGATCTGGCAACAAGAGACTTTAAAGAAACGCTGCAGTTTCCGTAGAAATTAGGGCTTTCACTTTTAAGTCCTCTTTCACTTTTCTGTATGCAGTGAAATAATGCCAGCGTTAACTTCTGTTTCCTTTTCTATTTTTTTCTCTTCTGTTTTGACCACAAAGCTAAAAGGAAACCAGAAAGTATGTCTGCACACACAAACTAAACAAGCCTCACGATAGATAATAAGTGAAGAATTCTCTGTCTAGTTTGTTCATGTTTGTCCATGTGTCTGGTCTCCACTGCTATTGACTGATCTGTACAACTGCACTGCCCCGGCATGAGATGAGTCTCTGTTGCTGGGTGCTATGTTAAAATGTATGATGTCTCTGAATGCTACTGAACTGCAGATGACATACAGGCTTGAACTTGAGGTTTACTACGTGGGAGGTTGGGGACGCAAATGCTGCCTTCCAATGGCAAAAAGTAATTTCCACTTGGATGGCAGCAGTAAATCGTATGCTAATATATTATTATTATTATTATTCAAGTATTTTCTTTATAATTTAAAGGGAAATGTTAATCCTGATTCTTTCTTTGCACTTTTCCATTTCCTATATGCAGATACCTGAACATTAGATTGTTAAGCTGCTAGGTGGGTTCTAGACACCAACAAATAAGTGGTTTTCTCATGACTTCCGACTCATGTTACCAATTGAACCCCATGTACTTTGTGTACATGACTTCCTGTGCTGTAGCAAGGCCACAAGCTCCACTAGCAAGCAGCAATTGTTATTGGTGTATAACTTTGTAAAATTAGCTGGAAGTCGTGAGAACACTGCTGCTGGGACCTGTTGGAGATGTGTCATGAACGTGGTATTATACGACCCCGTCTGAAGGCAGCATCACCCACAAACAGAATCTCTCCCGCATTGCATTCTGGGATATTCATGCAGTAGTAGTGTCCTGTCCCTGAATACTACAATAATTCCACAGAAATGTCTGTTACTACTGTCTTCTAGCTTTGATTTCAGATATACTAAACAAGCCTCACATTTTCACGTTAGCCCTCAAATGGGGTCGTGTTTGCCGTGTTTATATTCGACCCATGTACAGTGGGGCAAAAAAATATTTAGTCAGCCACCAATTGTGCAAGTTCTCCCACTTAAAAAGATGAGAGAGGCCTGTAATTTTCATCATGGGTACACTTCAACTATGAGAGACAGAATGGTGGGA
This sequence comes from Mugil cephalus, assembly GCF_022458985.1. Lineage (NCBI taxonomy): Eukaryota > Metazoa > Chordata > Actinopteri > Mugiliformes > Mugilidae > Mugil > Mugil cephalus. The sequence continues at coordinate 14,504,851 of NC_061774.1, read as the reverse complement.
AAGAATCCAGGAAATCACATTGTAGGGTTTTTAATGAAATAATTGGTAAATTCCTCTGTAAAACAAGCAAGATTTCTGGCTCTCACAGACCTGTAACTTCTTCTTTAAGTGGCTCCTCTGTCCTCCACTCGTTACCTGCATTAATGGGACCTGTTTGAACTCGTTATCAGTATAAAAGACACCTATCCAGGACCTCAAACAGTCACACTCCAAACTCCACTATGGCCAAGACCAAAGAGCTGTCAAAGGACACCAGAAACAAAATTGTAGACCTGCACCAGGCTGGGAAGCCTGAATCTGCAATAGGTAAGCAGCTTGGTGTGAAGAAATCAACACTACACCGTTGGAAAGGCCGATTACTCAGCCCAGCTGGACACTCACCTAAAGATAAGGAAACTAAAGAAAAGGAAAAAAAACAAGGAAACCACACGGCACGTAACAGGGAGCAATAATTAGAAAATGGAAGACATACAGTACAAGACCACTGACAATCTCCCTCGATCTGGGGCTTCACGCAAGATCTCACCCTGTGGGGTCAAAATGATCACAAGAACGGTGAGCAAAAATCCCAGAACCACATGGGGGGATCTAGTGAATGACCTGCAGAGAGCTGGGAAAAAAGTAACAAAGGTTACCATCAGTAACACACAATGCCACCAGGGACTCAAATCCTGCAGTGCCAGACGTGTCCCCCTGCTTAATCCAGTACATGTCCAGGCCCGTCTGAAGTTTGCTAGAGAGCATTTGGATGATCCAGAAGAAGATTGGGAGATCTCACATGATCAGATGAAACCAGAATAGAACTTTTTGGTAAAAACTCAACTTGTCGTGTTTGGAGGAGTAAGAATGCAGAGTTGCACCAAAAACACCATACCTGCTGTGAAGCATGGGGGTGGAAACATCATGCTTTGGGGCTGTTTTTCTGCAAAGGGACCAGGACGACTGATCCGTGTAAAGGAAAGAATGAATGTGGCCATGTATCGTGAGATTTTGAGTGAAAACCTCCCTCTATCAGCAAGGGCATTGAAGATGAAACGTGGCTGGGTCTTTCAGCATGACAATGATCCCAAACGAACCACCCGGGCAACCAAGGAGTTGCTTCGTAAGAAGCATTTCAAGGTCCTGGAGTGGCCTAGCCAGTCTCCAGATCTCAACCCCATAGAAAATCCTCTTAGGGAGTTGAAAGTCCGTGTTGCCCAGTGACTGTTGTGTCAAATTATATCGAATAGGAGACCCTTGAGATGAACTTTTGTTATTGACCAAATACTTATTTCCACCATAATTTGCGAATAAATTCTTTAAAATTCAGACAATGTGATTTTTTTTTCTCTCATGCTGTCTCTCGTAGTTGAAGTGTACCAATGATAGAAATTACAGGCCTCTCTCGTCTTTTTAAGTGGGAGAACTTGCACAATTCGTGGCTGACTAAATACTTTTTTGCCCCACTGTCCCCCTTGGTAACTATATAATCTTGGTTTCCTCCTATAGCATCGTCTACATCAACGTATCCGGTGGTTAGCTTCCTGAACTTCTTCATAAAACGGTTGTTTGTAGATTTCAACACCTCTCTAACCAGTTGTAGACTGAATGAAGTGGGAAGATAGCAACTGACAGGTTAGTCACTGTCTGACACTAATGTGCCACTGACAGTGAACACATGGCAAACAGCGCACATCTGTGAGTGCTACAAGTTTTGGTTTTACTTGCACGGGTTTTGAGATTTCTATCTCCTCTGAGGTGATGTGGGTGTCTTCTCACTGATGCATATCTCAAAACCAAAAAAACTTACCTTGTTGAAACTCAAAGAGGTACAGTACGTGTGAAAAGTGTACCCTTTTAGCACATTTCTGGGTGAAGTAAAACTGATGAATTTTGTAGATAATTTTGTGAATGCGTAGCTGCGTGTAACACCTAAAGGTATCTTTAAAGAAATCACAAATCTCATATTTGATTAATAATGAGATGAATAAATGGGGAATCTTAAACCTAAGATCACTTCATTAAATAATGAAATAAATAAACAAGTAAATGAATAAAAAGTGAAACACAGGCTGTGCTAATTTAAGACACAGGGGTCTTCCCTGACAGTGAGGAGCAGCGAGAGGGAATTTCTCCTGTTACTCCACATTGGGCAGAGTGTGATCAGGCGGTCAGCAAGTGTGACTTCTCTAAAACACTGTGAGAGCTGAGAAAGAGTTTACAAATACATGAGTCATACAGATCCCTCATTTGTGACTTATGCGAGGACTGTACGTTGACATATATAACCATGTTTTTATGCAGCCTGGTCTTTCCTGCTGCTGCTGCCACTTCTGATGAACTCCGTTTGGAGACGCTGCACTTAGAGAGGTTTAATATCTTATATTTCACTTCTGTGTCTATTTTAGGACGTTTCCTTGTCGAGGGCTGGAGAGCACATTGCGCTCCTTCGTATATTCCGATACGGCACAGGAACACACGGTGGTAACCCTGCGGTGCAGCTCTGAGTGTTAGTACAAAAATATATGAAGACCAAAGTCAATGGAAATAGTTTTTTTTTTGTTTTTTTGTCCATCGGGTTGATTGCAGGTGGGCTGGACGTGGGTTTCAATATGCAAGGGGTTTACCAACCATGTAGCAAGTACCTTTAAAATGCACCGTTTTTGTGAGGAAGTGTTATTTTCACTAAATACCACAATGTATGCTGCCCCCCCCCCACACCCCCCCACAAACACACACACACACACTCGTGGAGGAGAAGGCCGGCAGGAGCTCACAGCGTCAGCAGAAAGCCTTCCTCTGCAGACTCTCTGCCACGGCCTCGTCTGACTGACTTCTCATTTCACTGTTTCAGTGAGTTTCTGAAAATCTATGATGAAACTAAGAGTTGTGTAAGTGGTGGAAAATGAATGACGACTGGATGACGACTGGAAAAAAGGCAAAGTGAATGACTGTACACGTTACTTTGAACAAATGAGTAGACTTTAAATAGGCACTGTAATACAATCGGAAAGCTTTGAATTGTAAGAGGCCCATTGCTTCAGGCCGCCGGCACAATCACAGCATTGTTTTCGATGTCGCTCAGATGGAGGTCAAAAGGGTGCGAATGAGTTTCATTTGCAATTTTTTTTCCAGGATTGTTGCTTTGTGTGGCTTCCAATGCGGCTGATTCCTGCCACAGCATGGTTTCTTATTCCCTTTTCTTCTTTTATTGTTATATATATTTTTTTTTTTAAGTCTCACATTACAGTGAAAGGATGCAGCTGAAATCAACACGCTTTAGTTTGTTTCAAAACAACAGTTTTTCACAGAAATGCTCTCACTCACATTAAACAAATGAAACACTAAACATTTTTCGTTATGTATAGATTATATACTCTTGAGTTCACGGCCATCTGACGAGATGGTGAGAACAAACCTGATCGCTGGCTTTTGGTGAGGTAAGTGTGAAAAGTCTATATGACTGCAATATTTGCTGCATATTTCCTGCCCCAGAAACATAATCTTCCTGTGACACAAAGTGGTTTACTGGAACCATCGATGTATATGTTTCTACCCTCAGTGCTGACTTTCCACTCCGCCACTTTTTGCCTACGTGCCACCGTTCTCAAGTGTGCTTCTAGGTATGTGCTTTTAAGGAGAGTAGTTCACACTGTTGTCTGTAAAGTCACTGGTCATGCCTCATTGCTCACTGCAGCGTGCTTACAGTAAGCATGATATGTCAAAGTAAAAGGGAAGCAGGGAAATCGCAGGTCATGGGATTCAAAACAAATACGACAAACCCAGAGTTATGTTTAAAAGCGATTTCATCACCAAACTTCCAGTGCTTTATGGCCACTTATTTTCTAGCATTTTTTTCCTCCAGATTCCAGATTCCATTGGAAATTTTGAACCTGAAAACTAGCTAGTCTTTCCAGTAACATATTTCCGTTGACATTTCCACTGACATGAGATTTGTCTGTCTGTCTGTATGCGGGCCATTCCCTCGTTAATCCTTCATAATTTTAGCAGGTTAAAGGTCTGGAGTTGATTTGGACGTTGTTGCTGTGAATCTACAACGTGCATTCAAAGAAGATCTCAATGAAAGTGTAACAGACTTTTCTTAGGCTGAACCCCCCCCCACAAAATCCATCAGAGGGACAGCTGAAATGTTAGGAGTGCCCAAATCATCAGTTTGGTACATTCAGAGAAAAAAAAAAGAGCACAATGGTGAGTTAGGGGTCTACAGAAAACCGCAGTGTCGGATCATTGCAGGACCCTTTCCACTACGAAGAAAAACCCCTTTACAGCATCCGCCAAGTGAAGAACACTCTCCAGGAAGTAGATGTATCAGTGTCTAAATCTGGCATAAATTACCATTTCACTTACTTAAGACCAAACTTAAGACAGAAAGACCAGCTATTACTTCTGGGCCCATGAAACGAGGAGACCCAAGTATTTCTTTTTAATGCATCTCAGAGAAAGATAAGATTAAGATCTTTAGGTTTGGGATTAGTAGGACCTAAAATGTAAAAAATAAAATAAATAAATAAATAAATAAATAAGCATCATCTTTGAACTGGAAGTAGGTTTTGAAAAAATTAGGTGGACACAGGGATTATTTCACTGTATATTACAATTTAAGTCACTAATGTGTAACAAAATATAAAACTGCTTATTTTAAAGCAAAAGCAGAATTGGGAAATGGTGAAATCCCAACGTCCTCCAACGAGTAATTGTGAATTTGTTAAATTCGCACGTCAAATCAAACTCAAAAATTAAACCTGTAAGTCTGCTCTCAGTTGTTTAATTTCAGATCCAGCGTGGTGGCACGTAGAGGCCAAATCACAAATCATGAAGATCTGTATTTTCATTTTTATAATTCATCTGTATCTGCAGAAGGAGCCACATTAAATATCTTAATTTCTCTAATTCTCCTTTTGAATTATGCCGTGAAATAGAAATATATTTGTTCAAATAAAAACCCAATTTGTTAAAGAAGATCAAAAATAACATTTTCAAGGGAATAAAATGTATATTTGCAATCTGCAGCCTTGTCCTTTAGTTTTCTTCAGGAATATTTCAGGAAAATTCTACTTTCTGAAAAATATAGACAGAATATATTGTAAATAATGAGTTTGCCCAAACTACAAGTGACATATATTCAGCTGTGGTGACTGCTGTCTGTGTAGTGGAGGTAAATTCATTTACTTCTATAGTGCTTGTAACAGTTTCCATTCACCTCCACTGTTTTGTGACGGATATTGTATTTACTGGGATTAGCCGTTGCCCATCAAAAGCTAATCTTGCCGGGGTTCACACATTAAAAAAATGAAATAAAATAATGACAACAAGAAAACCACAACTCTTGGTGATACTATTCACAGAGTTCTTTCATTCAACTAAACTCAATGTCAGTGAAATAATACTCATAAATGACAACAACAACCAACAACAAGAGTCATTATTAACAATCACCATCATTACAATAACAACAATTGAATGCTGACGCATATATCTGTGTGTGTGTGTGTGTGTGTGTTTTCGAGTTTGTGATTTTTCAAAGGGCTCCTGAAGCCTCATCTCGTAACCAAATCCAAACTAAAGAAAACTAAATCTATCAACCAACCACCAAAGGTAAATAATAAACTCTCTGGCTTTACTGTTTTATTTAATTTAATTTAGAAGTGAGTTCTGACAGTAGAGAGCAGTTTAAAAAAAAAAATCCTGCTTCCTCTGTTGTTTCCACCACAAAGCTTGCGTCACAGAAGCAAAAATGGGGGGTCCTAAAACATTTCCATTGAACTCTCGTTAGGTTCGGGCCTCTGATCCTAAAACGACTGATTGAAAATTACTACACACTCTGCATCACCCTAATACTAAAAATACTGCAATAGATTGATCAGTTTACAGGAGACTGAAGGTTGTGAGTCGGTGGTGGACTTTTTAGTGTAAACCGTTTTGTGGTGCAGTGAATGACACAAGCCTGCCCTCTAGAGCCTCAGATTTTAAATCACACCCAAATCTGTGCCCCATTGTTTTGAGTTTGTTTTTTTTTTTTTTAAGTTACTCGAAAAGGAAACGGAAACCTCTTATTGATCATGGATGATTTTTGCTTGGTGTAAATACTTTAAGAATCTCCCCTTACTTGTAATGTAAAAGACGCATTCATGTGATACCACCAGTCAGCTCAGCGCCAGATTATTTCCTGTGTTTTTTTTTTTGTTTTTTTGTTTTTTTTGTGACATGCAGGCGCTTGTACCAGGAGCAGCAAATGCGCTGCATGTTGTGGTTCAGCGGTTTTCGTCTCCGTGTTTCTCCACACTTGTGTTGCAGGATCCCACCACAGTTACCATAGAAACTCCATCGCCTGGCACCGGCAGAGCCGTGAGGGGAGTTCATCTGTGAAGGGTTTCCACATGCAAGAAAACACGCATTGTGGCTCAAAGGAAAAACAGCGATCGCGCGGTTTGGCTGAGAGTATCAAAACATGGGTTTATTTATTCGCATTAGAGTCACCAAACACTGGAAGATATAAAAGGGACATTACAGATTTGCCCATTTCAACGACTTTGTATGATCACCAGCATACATCAAGTAACAACGGTTATATAACATTACAGGTGGACAACCATGACAGAATTTACTTTCCTCTGTGTGTGTGTTCAAACGGATTACGACGGTTTCTTTAAGGAGTGTCACAGCCTGATTGCAGTTTATATCTCAGCAATGGCGGGCAGCATGCAGGCTCGCACGCGGGCCTCCTTCCACGCCGACCTGCACTCAGAGATCCACTGGGAGATGAAGGATTGTTTGATGGTTGGTTTCAGTCTCTCCCCCTCTGCTCCTCTGTCCGCCTGGCGAACTCTCCCGGCCTCCGATCTCGACGGGCTGCGTTTTGGGGAGATGTTCGAGACGGAGGAGCCGGCGGCACACTGTAATTCGGGGCAGCTGCTCTTGCGGTGGCGTGGGAAATCCGGGCTCGAAGCACGAGGGATGCTGTGAGCCCTGGCGAGGCCCTGGCTCTCCCACAGAATTCCGTGACGCCTGACGAGCCTTCCCTCGACGAACGCTTTCCCGACGCCTCCCGAGAAGGCGGAGAGGTTATTCTGGTGTCCGTAAAGATACTCCAGAGGGTCGGAGTTGCCAAACGTCAGCTCCCCGCTCAGTTCTTTCCCTTCCGATCGCTGCACGGCGGAGGCCTGCGCCTCCTCTTTGGGGTTGAATCCAGAAGCCGTTAACGCAGTCCCACTGAGCCGCGGCGACCTCTGCCTCTGCTGAACGGCGTCCTGCTGCCGTGCGGGGAAACCGTCGGCGGAAACGTCCCTGCTGGGGAAGGTGGGATGGGCCAGGTGGCATATGGAGAGGAGGTAGTCCTCTGATGAGACCGCCTGGCTGTGACCAGCAGTGTGAAGTGTGTTCGCCTCGTTCAGGTCCCTCACCGTCTCCTCGCTGCCCTCTCTGATTGTGGGCAGCATGAGTCTTCTCTTGGACAGAAGTCGGGAGCGTGGCCTCATTGCTGGAAGAAAGGCGAGGAGGGAGAGCTCATGTTTAGAGGAAAAACAACATGTGGGAAGTGGATTTATCCGCAGGGAATAATTATCATTACCTAGTCAATTATTATGATTCTGTTTTACACTAAATTGTACAGATTATTTTTGCGATAACTCCATCTTTTGAGAAAGTGGTTATTGTGATAGCACTGGCTTATCATTATTATTATTATTATTATTATTATTATTATTATTATTATTATTATTATTATTATTATTATTATTATTAATGAAGTGAAGATGAACTAAAGAAGCTCAGATTGAAACAATGATGTGCGTTAACCCGCGGTAATAAAGGCTGCGGCTGCTACGATGTGGTTTATTAGAACATGGCTATGAACCGTCTAGTTACACAGTGGCCTGTTTACTTAACAGCATTTCTGAGACTTACAGCGGAGGTTAGTCCTCAGTCCAGGATGTCCTCCCACATGTGCGACAGAATCTGTCCACTAAATCTCGAAATGAAACTCAGCATTTCAGCATTTGCGAAAATAAACACCGACTGTTTACTCTGCCCAAAGCCCTGACTGGACCAGAGAGTTTTTCCGATGACATAATGTGCATCTGGATATTGCTCAACTAATACATAACTGTTAGTCACCTGTGGGATCTCAAAGTGTATCAGTCAAATGAAACCCTCGTTTCAGACACCCAAAGCCCCTGCTTACTGTTGGAGCGGCAGTGCGAAAAGCCCAAAACACAAACAATTCCAGCGAGGAGCGGCAGAAATAGGAGACTATTTTGAATGCCGACTCAGCCGCGCGAAGCCACAGGGCGAGCGTGCCTATATTTTCTCATGTAAACCCACATTGTCACAGCCCAGAGCGGAGCCCGCGATGTATTTTCGTCCCAACCCCCGAGACAAAAATAGCGCACGCCAAACCAAAATCCCAGCCTCTCCCAGTTTCTTCCAAGGTGCAACCACTGCTAAATTTAGACCACACCTTTGGTATACAGCTGCTAAAAATGGCTCCATGGCTAAGGCTGCTGGTCCGTGGCACACAACAGGCGCCCTGTGCATTCCTCACCTCGCGCTTTTTCGATCACTATGGAAATATCTGCTCAGTTTGCCTCTGCTCACCTGCTTACAGATGCTCTTTGTTGAGTCCGCTTGATGTTTCCTTCCCTTTCCTGTAGTTGCACTTTCAAAAACCAGCCCGCATCTGCCTCTTCCCCTTTGTTATTGCTATTATTTCTTTGGTGTTTCCATCAAATTGTGCTGCTCGTCCTTGATCGCGCTCTGGAGCTTCAACCGTCTCTGACCAGAGGCAGAGGTAGAATGCAGATTTATTTTCTCCTCATATCCCTCCTCCTCCTCCTCCTCCTCCTCCTGCCTCGCTCTCGCTCTCTCCCTCTGCCTAGCTTACTTTAGCTTTGCCCTCCTTCCCTGGGTCTAAAAATAGACATGCCATCCATTTCCTCAGCCCCAGCGCCGTCTCTGGCTCACTGTATCGATGGAGGGAGAAAGAAAGGAGAGGAGGAGGAGGAGAGAGGGAAGGAGAGGCGTAAAGAGAGAGGGAGAAAAAACAAAACAGACTGAAGGAAGTGGGAGGAGGATGCCTGATTCTAAATGAGCGCAGTTAAACGCCCTGTAATTGTGGTGATTCTGCCTTTGTGAAAGCGCACGCGCACACACACACACACACACACACACACACACACACACACACACACACACACACACACACACACACACACACACACACACACCATGGATCTGTAAACATGTTTGGCCTTATTGTGGAAAGCATGTAATGCACATCATGCAGAAAACGCTATATATATCCAACCCGAGAGTTTTGCAGCCCGTATGTGAGCATGTTTTGTATTTTTTTCTTTTAATGAGTGTACACAGCACGTTGCAGAAGTCACACGACCACTGACTTTTGGAAATCTTTGAATTGAGGCTTCGCGCATGAATCAAAAACGTGTCCGGACTTTTCTCGGGCCTTGAGTCACAAAGGCTTCTTCATTTCGCATGGACCAGACCTCGGTTTAGATTTAATCAAGACTCAGACAACCACCACAGCAGAGATCACACTGACTTAATGGTATATATATAAAAAAAACAAAAACACATCTATCTAAAGTGGCACCACCGAACAAACATTTGAGCTGCTGTTAAGCCGAATTTGGAGCAGCCGGTAAAGAGAGTCACAAAAACCAGGAGACTGTCTGATCTGCGGCTTTGTGTTATTTATTGCTCGGCTTCGAAAATCGGGGCCACAGGTGGCATGACGGCAGCTTTTCATTTCTCTTTCCGGGTTCCTGATTACTGTTTAAAATAGAGCCGATTTCCTTTTTTTTGGTTCAAAGCCCGTTTCTCACGACACGAGCCGCTCTGACGCCGCGCAACGTGAGCAAACTGTTTGTTTTTAAACCATCAATCGTGACACGACTCGGGCTTCTGACCGCCGTGACATGTGCGTAATGTAACGGTTCCGTTCACTTAAAACGGGGCCTAACGACTAAAATATGACTCGACTGGAACTCTCAGTTTGGTGAGTTCAGTTGTGACGTTCATGAAGCTAAAGGTGATCAAATTACAGCAGTTGGGAAACTTTGGAGTGGAAGAAACTAGGAAGGAAAGAAGGAGCCACTAGATATGTTACACATGTCAAATATTAAATACATTTTAATGATATTTCTCAACAAGTAAAAAATAAAAACAGATATTTTTTTTGAGTCATTCCCTGGATAACTCAGACCCTCGTGAACTGCATGTGTGTCCGTGTGTTGGGGGCACCGTGACCCCCGGACGAGTCCAACGAGCCATGCCGCCTTTGCATCTCGCCCAAAAAAAGAATCCGGCCTTTTATCTAATGGATATCTAATGGACGAGTCACGAGGAACTAGTCTTGCTTCAAAGACACATTCACTCAGCGGCACGTGACTTGTTTTCAGTCATGCCCCGCAGACTCCCAGGCACCACACTGACCACATTCATCGACGTGCATTCTGCTAATGACAAACACCAGGCGCATCATCAGCCCGGCAACACAAGATCACTCTCAGGAACGGCCGTGCTGCCGTTTGTATTTGTGTGTGCGCGTTTGCAAAGACATGGCCGGTTTATCGGGAGGCGTGTTAATCCAAATCAGTCCTGTTGTTCACTGATGGCTTTCAGCTGAGCATCAACCGAGAGACTAGAGGAACTAATGTGAAATGTATAGAAAGACTGACAACTGAGCGCTGTCATATTTTTAGACAATGTAACCGTTAATATTTTACTGAGAAGTCATAATAAAATGAGGTGCATCTTTTGTGTTTTTTAAAGGATGCTGTGTACACACGTCTGATAAATTGAGAGACAAAAATATCAAACAAAATTAAAAAAAAAACAAAAGTCAGGAGGGCCACGTTTGGTGCAAACCTTCTCTCTGACTCGTCCAGTAAGTCCAATTAGAATTGGATTGATAGGGAGGCTAATGTGTAATGGCTGTTAAAAGCTGCATTGTGCACTGGTGCTAAAGGATGGAGAAATGGAAAGGCTGAGATCGTTGAGTCTGGTTATTGATTTTTATCACCGAGCTTCCAGAGGGATTCTGAGAAATCCTCTGAAGAGGCACAGAGGGGCAGTTTCCTCAGAAAGATGTTTGCTTCCAGGAACAAGCTGTTTTGTGGTGTTTGTGGACGGAATAATGAAATCACAGAGGGTGAACAAAAAAAAAAACAAACAAATAAAAAAAACTACAAAAACACACATCTGTCAAGTTTATATTGCCAAAATAAATGATTGTAATCCTGATTAGTATTGTAATCCGGCATTAATTGGAGGGCACTTTAATAACCCCATCTTTTGTGCTTGATTACATATTGAACTGATGACAAGGAGTTGTCCTAAAGGCCTCTATCGTGAACTTAGTTTGAGTTTGAGTCAACACTGAGAGCCTTAATGTCTAAATCTAAAAATAAAAAACACAAAAATACAAAGAAAAGCCAGTTCTTAGCCCTACAAATGGGGGGTAGAAGTTTAAAGAACCACAAAGTGTTTTTTGGCAAAAGTCCAACACACAGCAGAAACATGCTGGGACAGTGTACGCCGACCAAGAGGCAGGAATAATGTTGAGGAACATCTGTGCAGAGCACGGCTGAGTAAAGTGGTCGAGGGCATCAGAGCTAAGATCCTGTGGGACTTCATGTTCCAGACTATCGAGCTGCTCCTGTCCAACCAACCGAGACATGGTGATGGATGACAAGGAGCCAAAGAGGGCAGTTGTCATAAGTGACAAACCTAGCTGACTTCGACATCAGGATGACTAAGCATGAGAAGTTAGAAGTAGCAGAAAAAGTAGGAAAACCTGGAACAGATGAGGATCATAGAGGTCCCAGTGGTTAAAGGAAAACGAGTAGGCCTGTTCCCCCAAACTGGAAGACAGGCTCGAACAGAATCAAGGTACAACATCTGAGCTCTCTGTGCAGAACTCTAAAGACCTAAGGTGCTGGGTGAAGCTCACCTAAAAAGACAGACTTAAAAGCAATCAGGAATATCTTCTTAACTATCAGGTCCATATGCACGACCCTGGTCTCTATGGACAGAACAATAACATTATGTAACATTAATCTGTGATAAACTAAAGGAGAAATGTATATTCTTATATAATAAGGCATAATAAGTCAGAATAAGCCATAATCTTATTCTTATGGCCTAAAATGTCTTATTGATTAGATAGTAGAAAATCATGCACAGGGACGGCACTGAACTCATTCAGCAATCATTTGACTAGAACTGAAAGAGTTTCTATATATACCACAAAGCACACAAACTCTCAGTTTGGAAGACCAGTAGTAGAAGTACCCAATGTGTTTTAACTTTTTTTAACCTTCACATCATCAATATTAACCACTGTGCACATTATAGAATCCATAAAAGTGTTGATATGGTACCGGGTGCAGAAGGGTCAAACTTCCAGGCCTCTGGTAAGAGTCTGAAGAAGATGCATCCTAGACATGGTGGTGACAGGGAGTCTTTTTATGCACTGTATATTCATATATCAAAGCTTATGTGTTTTACAAATAATAATAATAAAAAAAATCTTTCATTCAGTTATTCCCGTCAGTGACACACTGAAAGTCGCTGTGTTATATCAGTAATCATCTGCTAATGTTGTTTCAGGGAAACTGCTCCTTTAAGTTCATCCTGCGCGCTCAAATCTTACAGCGTTCAGAGACAGAGGATGTCATCACAACGCATTATTTTGCTTCTGAAGCATCCTTTAATTGATTGCACGCCATAACAACCAGAATATTATGGATGTGAAACCAGTAAAAGTTTGCCTTTAGTCTTTTTACTCTGTAAAAAAAATCTATATTTACTGCTATCATATATCAGACTTTGATCTTAGGTCATTTTATCTAGAGCTCATACATCGGGAAATCAAAAATTAAATAATCCTACAGGCTTTGCAACAAATGATGTGTTTCAGGGGCATCAGTGCAGCAAAAACATTGATATCAGACTATGAGGTAATTAGGATGTTAGTAAGGTGTTATTCAAAAAGATTTCTCTGTCTTAACTTTTTTTTCCAGGGTCTTAGCTTTGGTCTGTACTGTGTTTACAGAAGTCAACATGGGTCAGAAGTCCAAATTCCTCATCTACACCTGCTAACTTTCAGTAAACAGTGAGAGCAGGAAGCTGGGAGGGAGCATGCAGAATGCACCTGTGTCGGGTTTGACCGTGAAGACTGGGGCCGTAATTCAACTGATAGCGATTGTTGATTCACCGAAGATCGAGGCAAGTCAGTGCAGCTCCATGGCAGACTGACCTTGTGGAGGAGGTGGAATAAAATTACGCTAGAACAAAATTAGGACTATTAGACTATTGAATCGGTGTCGTGGTGTCACTGAACCTACTGGAAACTAAAACTTCACACAAAGGCTTTTAGAGACGATTGCACTCAGACCCCATGAATGTTTCTCTGCTGGTGTGTTTCTGTTTTCTGCAGCATGTGACTTTGCTTTGAACCCTTTCAAAACAGCCTTTTCATTTCTGCGCCCTTTCAGTTCAACAAGTCATTTGTCTGAATAGATTAACGAGCTGAACAATGACTCAAAGGTTAACAAATATCGACGGATATACCCAGCTGTATACACATATTCCTCACTATTTTGAACTCACTTTACCACCCACACAGGAAGACATCGACAGACTTTATATAAATATATATATATGTGTGTGTGTGTGTGTAAAAAAAACATTTGCATTATTTAGGCCTACATTGTTCATGTGCATGCCCTGACTGTACGACAGTTAGCATTATTGACCACGCAGTTTTAATCTGCAGCCGTGTACTCCTGATAAGGAATGAACTCCAGCCTGAGGATTCATGAGAAAATCTAATATTGCAATGGAACCTTTCATTAGTGTGACAGGAGCAGTGTAGACACTACGCTGAGAATGCTGAGGCCAGCTTTGGAAAAAAAAACTAACAAAAAACAAACAGATGAATTCCAGTTTGTTTTTCCTAAATGGTATGCGTTCCATATTGAAAGCAAGCACATCAACATGTTTTGTTTTTTTTTGTTTAACCATTAATAAGCTGGAGTTTGTAACAGTTTAACATTGGTGCCACAAGTGACATCAGTTGGAAGGCATATTTCTGGTGCAGATATCCATGCAAACTGTAATGGTTTTATTAGATTAAGGTTCGGTTAGATGTCACTCCAGTACAACAGAACTGAACTTAATTAGTGCTCAAAGCAAAGGAAGATTACCTTTAAAACGTTCACTGGCAACGTGTCTAAATATTGTCTTAAAGTTGTTATTTTACAGTTTCGGAGGGCTACATGAGTACAAAGACGAATACACTTAACAGAATTGCTGTGCTCTGTCTCCCCCTACGTGCCACATTTTGTATTACTTTGGGTTTTGGGAGAGGCCTAAGGAAAAGCTCGGAAGGCTACCACTGATATTTTTGATATATTTTGCTGCTTAAATCACTGCAGCAGTCACGCACTCAAAAGTTGGGTGGTGTTTTATTCCTCTAGTCTGACAGAAGGTACTGTGGCATTTATCATCTCAACAGAAAGCACACAACACTGGCAAATTGCAAAATACCACAGGCACTTTAATAAATATTAAACATTAACTTCTATTTCATATGTACAGATATTGTACAGAAAAAAAATCTGCAGTTGCTTTTGCAGTTGCTGCAAGTTAGAGATGTACAAACAATAAAACTTTTAGAAAAGACAATAAAGTGACCCTCAAAGTTGCTTTTTTTATACAGTTAATATAAACACATTTTATTATTTATTTTTTTGTTTGATTTTTTTTTGTATGTTCCTAGATAAATGAATGCATGAGGGACATTGCTTGTAGCAACACTGACAAAAAAGCACCATTTTACTGACCATTGTAATAAGATAATCAAAACACTTTTCTCTTTAGTTACTTTGTTTCACCACTTAGCTTCATGAGATATTAGAATTTGTCACTGAAGCACCACATGTTTGACAATGCCCCTCATCAAACTTCCTGAGAGATAAGGAACTTTTTGGAAAATGTTTACAATGCATTTAAGTCAAAAGAAAACTGACCTCCTGATTGTCTGTAATTTGCATATGGCTTTCAGGTTTATTCGATATTCAGTGTTGGCCACTTATAAAGGAAACCAGTTCATCTAATCCTACAGAAACTGTTATTAGGAAATTGAAAAGGGATCAAATATGTCCTTGGGGAAGCTGCAGTCCTGGGCTGTAATGTGATATCGGATGGAGATTTGGACACTACGTAGTTGACTTTGTTGCTCCATAAATGCTAATGGAGAAAATACCAATACCAAAATACCAAAGAAGAGCTTGTAAAGAGTCATCCTGTCTGTTCCTCATTATTGTGTTAACATACGTGAACCATTTTCTTCAAATATGCATCTCTAAAGGGCTTTCTTTAATTCAGAAAAACTGTTCAAACATTTGTCATAAACTCTCCCTGCAACTGTCCTGAAACGGAGATTCATTTTATTTTTGACGTGGTTAAGGAGTGTTTAAGGAGAAATATTCATCTCTATAAGAGAAATGAGAAGGCTTGGTCTATTGCGCTGTGTGGCCTCTCTTCATCCTGAGGAGAAAGTTCCGTTTCTCTTCTAGAAGCTCCTGAATGCGTTTGTTCTTGGTCCGTTCTCTGAGGTTGACCCGGCGCTTCGGGATCAGGTTGTTCTGAGAAATGTCGCTGTCTACGCCAATGATCCTGTTGTATGAAATGTCGATCGAGTTGTTCTCTCCGGTCTCCTCTGCTCTTCTCGGAGTCTTTGCAGTAGAGATGGTCGTAGTGGGATGGATCGTGGTGGAAGGTGAGACTGTAGCAGGGTCTGAGGTTACAGTGGGAATAGGTACACTCACAGGGATGTACTCGGACAAGTCGAGCCAAGGTGAGGTGGTCAGATCTGTCATGTCCTCTCCGTTTATGGTTGGGATCACCACGGTGAGGCCATCATCCAGCACCATGGTGTCACTGACCCCTCCGTGGTTTCTGTAGGACGCTGTGATGTCATCCCCACTGAGGATGGTTTCGCTGGTTACTGTGACATCACCGCTGCTGGTGATTGGGACATCACCGTACGGCACGGTTCCACTTGGAATTGTGAATTCCTCAAAATTTCCAGTCGGTGTTACAAGGTCATTAAATGTGCTGGGTGTTGTGGCTGGTAGGTCTGTGCTGTTGTTGTACCACAGTGGAGTTTCTGAGGAATCTGTGATTGCTGTGTTGTTACTGATGTACGTGACATTGATTCTGGACTCAGGAAATGGCAAGCTTGGAGTAGTACCATACACTCTATTGCTGTAAGAAATAGTAGAGGAAAATTCCTCTTTTGGAGGATCTTTACTTGTATAGGGAGTGAGAGTGGTGTAGTAATAAGAAGGTGGTTTCTTTTTCCCATTAGTCTTCTTGGCTTTATTCTGGTCAACCTTAGCCTGTGAGCCTGGGACACTTTTGGGTCCTGGTTTTGCTTTTTTTGGGATGTTTGTCTTTGTTTGAGATTGCTTGGGAACTTTTGTTTTTGGTTCAGTGTTCTTTTTGGGATTAGACTTGGGTGGAGCCTCTTTTTTAGGGGAAGGTTTGTTTTTCCTCTCTTTATTGATCTTTATTGGAATAATCTTTTTGGGAGTGGTGTTTCCTGGAGTACTCTTTTTGGGAGCTGTATTGGTGGGAGTCGTTTTTTTGGGAGTGATTTTTGATGGATTAGCCTTTTTAGGAGTAGTACTGTCAGGAGTAGTCTTTTTGGGGGCAGTATTTGTAGTAGTCATCTTTTTGGTAGTCGTTTTTGGTGGAACATTATTTTTGGGAACAGTATTTACTGGAGTAGTTTGTGTAGGCATACTGTTCACTGGAATAGTCTTTTTGGGAGTAGTCTTTTTTGGAGTACTCTTTTCCGTAGTAGTCTTTTTGGGGCTACCCTTTTCTGGAGCAATCTTTTTAGGGCTATCCTTTTCTGGAGCAGTCTTTTTGGGGCTAACCTTTTCTGGAGTAGTCTTTTTGGGGCTAATCTTTTCTGGAGTAGTCTTTTTGGGAGTAAACTTTTCTGGAGTAGTCTTTTTGGGAGTAACCTTTTCTGGAGTAGTCTTTTTGGGGCTGACCTTTTCTGAAGTAGTCTTTTTGGGAGTAACCTTTTCTGGAGTAGTCTTTTTGGGACTAACCTTTTCTGAAGTAGTCTTTTTGGGAGTAACCTTTTCTGGAGTAGTCTTTTTGGGACTAACCTTTTCTGGAGTAGTCTTTTTGGGAGTAAACTTTTCTGGAGTAGTCTTTTTGGGGCCACCCTTTTCTGGAGTAGTCTTTTTGGGGCTACCCTTTTCTGGAGTAGTCTTTTTGGGGCTAAACTTTTCTGGAGTAGTCTTTTTGGGAGTGCCCTGTGCTGGAGTAAATGTAAAAGATGTGGTTGTTTTAGGAGTAGTGTATTCCAAAGTTATCTTTTTTGGGGAAGTGTTTGTTTTCTTTTTTGGATTGATCTTGGTTGGTACTTTTGTTTTCTGACTAGTTTTTAGTGCCGTATTCTTTTTTGGATTGGGCTTTAATGGGATAACCTTTTTTGGGTTTTTCTTAGGCAAAATATTCTTTTTAGGCTTGGATTTTAATAGGGTGTCTGGTTTTGTACTATATTCTGTTGGATTTGTGATTGCTGGAGTGGTTATTGTTGTTTGGCCTGGGGTAGTTATTATACCAGATGTTGTTGGGCTATTTGTAGTGCTCTGTAACATTGCATCTGTGTCTATGTCTGGGGCAGGCAGAGGCATGGGGTGGGTAGTAAGACTGGGGAAAATTGTGGAAAGCGTGGTGAATGGCATGGGAGTGGTGGTATGTGGAACAGGAGCATTGGTGGCATCTGGTGGATGGGTGGTGAGCGGTTCTGTGGGACTCTGTGAAGTTGGGGTGGAATAAAAGGTTGTCGTTGTAAGGGCTGGAGGTTGAGTCGTGGGCAAGGCATTGATGGTAGAAGCAGAAATGGTGGTGATGGCGGCGTTGGTGGGTTCATGGGAGGTGAAGAAAGAGTTCAGGATGCTGGTGGATGGAGGGGCTGTGACTCTGGTTACTGGGGTGGAGCTCAGGGTGGAGGTGGGTACAGTTTCTGTGACATTGCTGCAGGACTTGCAGCAAATGCGCCAGTAGTCCGGTAGAGAGCAGTAGCGCTTCAGCACCTCCATACGACAGAACACAGAGCGGTCTCCATGACAACGCTGGCCTGTGAAGGAGAGAAGAGAGAGCTGAGACTTGGCGCAGTCAGGGGTAGAGACTGTGAAGAAGTGTGTGTGTGTGTGTGTGTGTGCGATTGCTGGGATATGGATTTGTATGTTGAAGAATGTGCACAATAAGATAGTGCTCTTACATTAGTATTATTCTCTTTGTGTTAGTCTATATATACATGCATGTCTCTGAGTGTGTGTGCGTGTGTGTGTTGACTCCACACCGTGCAAAGTACAGTAGTATAGCCAGACCATTAGCAGAGGATATGAGTAGGAAGAGGAGAAAAACTCAAACATCAAGAGCAGTCATGAGATTAGTCCAGAGCAACTGAAATGGAAAAAGAAGGGTTGCCAGTCTCCTGTGTTTCAGGCTGGAATTATTCATCCAAAACATCTGACATCCAATTCTGACCGCAGCACTTCAGATGTGCAGCATTCTCCAGTAAAATATTAAACCTCCTAATAAAAATGCCAATTGACTTGCAAGCTTTTTGTACCGTGCAGTACAAAATGACCATGCCATTTTTTAATGCTTTCTCCAACAAAGTGTCTAACCAGTGACGATTCCTGGTGAGAGAAAAATCACACTTTTTAAAACATTTTTATTGATACAACTTTGCTGTTGAGAATGACAGGAACTGAAACAATGAGATGTACGGCCCCTCCCCCCCTGCTCAATATATAGATATATTTTTTTTTTCTTAAGAAAAATAATTCAACTGTATCGAAAGTTACAAGTTCACAGTCACTTTGGTAAAACACTTGATTACTTGGAAATCAACCAGTCAATCTGTTTATCGATTGAACAAAAAACCCATGAAGTACATAAATGATATTTGCTGTTTAAATAAAATACATAATTTCCATGATGATGTAAAAACTGGAATGGCACATTAAGTGTCATATGAAACATTTACAAAACATTAATAAAATTTCCCTGATAAATCAAAGTGCATATAGACGCAGTGCACGTAGTCCATCTGAATGTTTCTTCAACGTTCGCCAAACGTTAGCCAGCCCCACGCAGCAGGCCAGTGAAGCCACAAAACAGTTACCCATAGTATAGAATATTATAGAAGAAGATAACAGTCATGAACATTATTAAATACAGTCAACACCAATGTTATATACAGTATCGCACTGCTAGGTCTGGCTTGGTCTCATACAGTCCAACTCCAGCCGAAGGAAACCTTGGATAGCTCGCTACATAGTCACAACAGAAATATGTGATCACAATACAATGACAAGTCTGAAGTGTTTTTTTTTTTTTTTTTTTTTTTTTTTGTTGTTTTTTTTTTTTCGATGCCATATGTGTCTATACCCTAGGCCCTTTGTAAACCCTTCCCAGTAGTCGGACATTGGTCCGACGTCACCTTGGTAGGTTTGATGGTTGGCGGGTGTGAGTTTGTTAAGTTGGTTTGAAGCTGCCTCTATTCCGAGTTAAACTTTGAATGAGTAAAGCCATCTCTTTCACAGATAAATGCCATTACATTCAATCCAAGATAAGGCATTGTTCATGTGGTTAATGTTCATCAAAATAAAATGAGATCATCGGACACTCTCAAATCAAAGTTTATGAGGTATTTCTGTATCTGATCGCGATGTGTAACAAGCCCGAATGATGAAGCACCCTCTCACGCATGGAATCACAATGACTAACGAGACCGGTGTCTTATTTACTCGCTCATGCACGCCTGCGCACAAGACACAACTCCTACCATGCACGTATACACGTGGACAAACGCATAAAATGCACACACGCACACATGTATACGCGAACACACGGGTGGCGGATGCAAATGTGCATGACAAAATGTGATCCTATCCTTAAAGAAAACAAGAAGCGACAGTAAACCACTGATCCATCTGAGAGAATGGAGAGGCAACTAACTGACCAAGTCCTGCATAATATAGGTCTAACCCCTTCCCCCCGAAACACTTTACCTTTATTAAATATTCATCTGTATTCATGTAAAATCAATAAAAAAATACACATAACAGTCAAGGATCTAAGCGATCAATAGCAGTCCAAAGGTTTTAGGCAAATAAGCTACAGCTTATTCATGGTAAAACATTATTAATATTATTGTTACTCATATAGATTTAGATTTATATGTATATATAAATACAAATATATTTATAGATGTATTTGTTTAAAGTCTGCAAGCACAAATAAGCTGCATTTATTGAACTTTTGTATAACAGTCAAAGAGAGGATGGCTGATGATGAGGTGAAATGGGAAGCAACCTCAAGTGGTCAGACTACCCTGTTTTTTTTCTTCCTTTTTTTTTTTAATTTTTTCTTTTTTTATTATCCTTAGCTTCAAGATTCTTCCCCTCACAGTTCCCTCCCCCAAAACTCAAAAAGGTTTACTCATGTCACTTCCTGTCCCTGTGCTGAGTTCCTGTCAAACTGAGAATGGAACGTAGAATGAGACGCCATTCTCATCCCCGAATGGAACCAGGATGTCGGATGAGCACTTTAGCAAAGATGTCCTCAGATCACATTCACAATAAAGCTTTCATATTTTTTTTTTAATATATATATATATATATTTTCTTTATAGATATTTATATACCTTCTCTGTTTATTTTCACACCTGTTTCTCTCCACACTGACAATGCGCTACAAAAAGAAAAAAGCGCAGCTGCATCTCAGGAGTGGTAACCCATGACAACACGCAGCTAGCTCGCGCAAAAACATGGCCGCCAAAATGCAGAGGGGGGTCCCTCGCACATGAACGGCTCTTTGACACGTCTCAGGAGGTGCCAGTGAAAACCGGTTTCGCCTTTGCCGCTTCAAATCCTTTTTCACATCAAATTTTTTGTTGATCTTTTGAATTTTTCAACTGGCCAGCGGTTACAACACAATGCTCCACAAAGGAGAGAGAGAGAGATAGAGAGAGAGACAGAGCAAGAGAGAACCAACTAGCACACACAGGAGCCAGAGACCTCCCCCCAGTCAGAGCCGTCTCAGACACACAGAGAGAGACAACATCCCCCCCCAAAAGAGAAGCGAAAGCTTTGCCGCTCGCTCACGGGCGTGGGCACAGGCACGAGGCGTAGGGGAGGGGCAGGTCAGGGGGCCAGCCGGGGCCGTCCCTGCAGAGACAGGAGGACAGAGATGGGCAGGGCCCAGCAGAGGACAGACATGCAGCTGCGGCTGCCGCTGTGGAGGCCAGGCTGGGAGCTATAGAGGGAGGTTTTACGTGAGGAAATCTTCGGGAAGTTGGGGTTGGGGCGAGACAGCCACTGGATCAGGATGTTTCCGTTCTTGTTGAGGTCTGACGAGCCCTCTGCGGAGACACGAGGAGAGAGCGACGGCATTGTTAAAGCACTGTGGAAGTGTTTAGGACATAGGTGTCAAACCCATTTCTCAAGTGGGCCGGAACCAGTAACATAACAGAATAATAACCTATAAGAAAAGACAACTCCAGATTTTTTTTCATGTGTTTAAGTGCCAAGAAGAACAGGTAAATTAGGAAACTGTTCACATCTTGTTACCTTAAAAATAATGAAAAATAAGTGCAATTTGGGCACATTTTTGTCTGCTGTTAAGTCTGGGGTCTTCTCTTACTAAAACACTGGACAAATTAGGGTAAACAGTTATCTTCATTGAGAAATTGCAATCTTCTATGTAATTTTCGCAAATCTTTGCAAATTCATGCTCAGATTAGACCCTCTGGCGGGCAGCTTTTGGCCCGCGGGCCATATGTTTGACACCTGTGGTCTTCAAAAAGGGGGCCCTAGGGGTTCTGTGGAGGTACTGCAGAGGGGGTCGCAAAATCTTTGTTTTGTTTTTTTTAAGATTTTTTAATTTTTCCCTACAAATTTACATTTCTTTAAATACACATTGACAGGGATCCAACATATTTTAGTAAAGGGATAAGGCGTCGCTTAATAGTGAATGCAGAGTGATAACAATAATGTGTATTTATAAAAAGCACTAGGCCAGTTTTAATAGAGTAGGTAGGGGGTTCCAACTTAATCTCTCCGTCAGTTTGTGGATCCTTGGCCTGAAAAACGTTGAAGACCCTGGTTTAGGGAACTTAATGATGGCGTCTGTACTTTTCTTTATCTATCTGCTGGTAACAGGGTCAGTAAGATGTCTAGTATTATCCCAACCTCTGACAGTATCACCATTTATATGTTCTGTGTCTGTCTGTGTCAGGTCCTCTGTAGGAAGCTGTCATTAAGTCATTACTTTTAGTGTTTTCTATCAGACATATCTAAATGTTCTGTTTGCTCATTTGTAACAGCACTGTTTAAAACATTAAGGCAGGTTTGGCAGAGCGAATACATTTCAATGTCTTCTTCAACGCAGCAGATTATTTATGAGGCAGAGCTCGCTCTACACTTACTGGGACATGGTTCCAGGCGACAGACTCTTATGGTGTCTGGCTTACTATCCAGACACAGGCCGATGGTGTTGTCCCTGGTGTGGCATAGAGCCTGCCTCTGCTGGGTCCCATTACCACAGGTCACCGAGCACTGGAGAGACAGGACACGTACACACTTAAAGCAACCCTTAAAACCCCGGTAAATATTGATAAAAACATTCACAAAATTAAAAGCGGTACAAAGTCGTGTAAAGTCCATGAACATCGTGTAAGCAGTAACAGCTAGGACCGCTGATCTGTTTCTCAGAGGCCTGTCGAGTCTGCCAAGAACAGAGTTCCGAGGAAACTGATCTAAAACCTCCATCGTCTGACGAAAAGTATTTCCATCCAAACTAAATATAATTCTCCATTCTTCTGTTTGGCCTGCGTACCTGCGACCACGGGCCAACTCTCCACTGGGTGGGGCAGGGGTGTCGGTTGCAGGGTCTGCGCGACTCGGGGCGGTAGTCGTTGCAGTGTTTGTTGTGGATGGAGCGTGTGGTGTTGTCATCGGAGGGCTGGACACAGCTGACTGAGCGGACCTGCATCCCCGTCTTTCCGCACGGTTTGCTGCAGTTCTGCCACTCCCCCGTCACCCAGCTGTAGAATATTACAGGGGAGGGACAAAACAGGGGTTCTGAGGCCATTTCAAAATGTCAAAATGCGGAGGCAAACAAACACAAACGGGGGGAGAAACAGGGCAATCTGAATTCAGAAAAATATACTATTTATAGATTCTGTTGTGATACGTACACGGGTGGAGGGCAGGGCTTTTGATTACAGTCTCTTGTTTCAGCTCTCGGTTTCATGTTGGACCTGTTACAGAAGCTTTTATTAACCATCTTGCTGTCAACTTTTCTTCTGCAGCCGTACCGCTGGTACTGCCTCCCTGCAGTGTGAGGAGGATGGGGGGGAAATGTAAGAAATGGGAACAATACGAAAAAAGTGGCTTCAACATTTTCTCTGTCATGCTCTTTTTTTTTAATTTATTTATTTTTTTTACCTCCACCGCAAGGTTTGGAGCAGATTGACCATGTCTTTGGGGCCCATTCGTAGGCGCTGTCCTCCACCACCATGTTGTTCTGAATGCCACAGTCACTGTCCATGTTCATCATGTACTTGTAGGACAAATTCACGTCCTCATCCCCATGTAATTTCATCTACAAAACGAAAAAAAAAAAAAACGCAATAAAATCGACGAGTGTGAGGGGATTTTGATTCAGAAAATATACATAGTGAATTTAAAGTAATTGTTTACCATGATAAGTATTCCGTGTCTGAGAGGGCCAGTGGTCTGCAGGGTCTCTTTGTTGTTGTCGTTCTCATATTCCCACTCTGTACCCTTTTCTATGACCGAGTGAGACTGTGGGGCATGAGACTGTGAGCACTCGCTTTCCCCATTTAAGAAGAACAGTCCCGATGCCACGTTTTTAACAGCTGTAAAGAGGTGAGAATGTGAACTGAATATACCTGTGTAACATACAAATGCGAAAACTGATGTATATATATATATATATAAAAAAGAAAAACAAGGTAGGGAGTGAAATACCTAGAACGTGTGAGGTCGGCTTCAGCTCTTGGATCAGTAAGTGTCTCGCCCCTTGGGGGATTTCAAGAACTTTGAGGAAACCTGAAATGGGACACACATCTGGTTTGTGGTTTCAGAATCAGCCCAAAAATAGCTCATTTTACAGTTTCCTGAATAAAAGCCTGAGCTAATCCAGTAAAGAGCTCTTACTCATTTGATCCAAATATCCCTTTCTCACAAGTTAAATCCCTGCAGTGTTGAATAATTCCATCCAGAAGAAACATCCGGTTCTGGGAAATATTGCTGTAATAATGTAGCTGTAATCTTCCCGACATCAAGTTTCGCATTTATGTTTAAAAACATCACCTCATAACGTCGTAACTTCTTGGCAATCCACAAGTTGGATACAAGTGCACGCAGCTCACGAGAATTTAGGGTCAATTTTGCAAATCTTCCTCTAGAGGGCGATGTTTAATTAAACATAACAACAGACAGTCCAGTCTATAAACAAAGGACACCGGCCAACAATTTCTTCTCCACTTGCCAGACTGATAGTTACAGTGTAGGCAGTGCGCTAACGGGCTGAGTTTAGATTTAAATAAAGTTCACTGTGGCCGTTCGTGTGTTTACCTTGCTTCTTGGCAGTGCGCGTGATCGTGTCTTTGAAGGTTTTGCAGCTGGAGTTGTCGCCTCCACACACTCCACACTTGTCCTCCTGCTTTGAGGAGCCGACCACGCCGTCACAGCCCATTTTCTGATAATGAGAGCATGGAAAGTTTATCCCGTGCGGGTCTGAACACATGCAGCTGTCGGGACCTAACCCCACTCACCTCGCACTCCCCGCGCACACATACACTGTGTGGGTCCTTGTATGAGCAGCGCGTGCCATCCAGGACCATCCTCTGCATGAAGACCACATCCCGCGTCTCCTTGGACTGGCAATGCAGGTTGCAGCGTTTGTTAGCTGGGGAACGATCACAAAGCCGCGTTCAGAACGATAACGACAATTTAAGCTACTGTCAGCGTGTCATGCTTCCAATACATCTTGATGATTTGATGTTTGCAACAAACACGTGATTTTTTTTGTTAGTGTGTGTGTTCTGAATGAGCTTCCCGTGAGTTAGCATGACACAGTGTCTCATTGTGTCTCTATGAGTGAGTCATACTACAACTACGTGAGCCCCCAGAGACAAAACCTGGCAGTTCATCCCAGTGAGAATGCACACTCCCACTTCATCACCATCATTACACGTGGCCACAATCCAGGGACCTCGTCTTATGGAGCTTTGACACCAATAAGCTGCTGAATTCCATTATGTGGCGAAAGCACGTTCCTGCCACGTTAAGCTGAGAAGGCGCACAAATAATGTACAGTGTGAAATACTTTTTCAGAGATCTAGATGAAGGCTCCTCTGCCGCACGATAACAAATGCGAAGGCCTCAAACGTCACAGAGATGTGGAACTTATTCAAGTAAGTTGAATATGTAGTCTATAGTCTTAAGACACACTGTACATCCTTTGAGGCTGTAGCAGTTTAAAATACAAACAAATTAACATTTTAGACCAGGGGTCGCTTTTCCACACCCCCACACTGATGGAGAGATTAAGTAGGGACCCCCCCACCTACTATATGTGTTCTATATTAAACTTGGTCTAGTGCTATTTCTAGATATACATTCTTATTATTATCATTTTGCATTCAGTATTAAGCTATCCCTTCACTAAAATATGTTGGATCCATGTTAATGTGTATATATAGAAATTTTAATTTGTGGGGGAAAATTAAAAAATGTATAAAAAATGTTGAATCAACCGAAGATTTTACCCCCCCCCCCCCCCAAGGTTTTGAGTTTCTCTGTAGTTCCAAATTGTCGACTGAACGGTCATTAAAGGGTCGTTTTACACTCTTTGTGAGAAGAAAGAGTTAGATGAGGTTCTAAGTGAACCGGCCTCACAGTAGATGTTTCTTTTTATTCTTTAAAGTGGATCACTTGACTCAGGAAACTGAGGCATAAAACTAACAATTTACTGCTTTTTTTTTTTCTTTCCTCACACTATCTGGAACACAGGAGATGACAGACTTTAAATGGAATTCAAATTCTCCTCCACATCTCCCCCCTCCCTCCCTCCCCAATCTCTCACACACACACAATCAGGTGCACATGTGCTCGCACAGACACGGAAAAGTAATTTGTGGTGGTGAAAGCTTTGACGAAAATTATGGCATTCCAAAATCAGAACGGTCCCTCTCAGCTGACTTTGCGTGGCGCGACCTCCCTTTAGATAAGCAGACAGCTTAACGCTTTTCTCAAGGGCTGCCCTTTACTGGGCTGATAATTCAACGCAAATCAAGAGGACAGCGACGTCTCTATTTGGAGACGAAGTGCAGGGTGTTAATAAATTTAAAAACTGAAATTAAGAGCCTTATAATCTTAGCACTTTGTTGATAGCGCTGCCAGTCTAATAGTTTGTCCATATGTCCCAACTGGACAGAAAACAAATGTGGGGGAAGAGGGAACGCTAGTAAGGTTCGAATGACATCAGCGAATGGGTGGGGAATGAGAAGACACCAAGTTCAAAGAAGATTGTTTTTAAAGAGAGTTTCAAAGACATGGCTTGTTTTTATGGAAGGGCGTAGTCATACCTCAAACTCAGCAGGACAGCCAGATGTCAGTGACCATAACCGAACGCAACCTATACACATATATATATAAACCCTCTAAAAGCCAGATGCCTTCAAAAAAGTGGTTGCTTCCGCTCTCAAGCTTAACTTCATATTAACGGCTTCTACAGTATGTATTATCATCGTTTAAGGTTTGTCATTCTCACAGTATCTCAACCAAAGTGCTCCTCATCCGAGCGTGCACTCACGGTCTGGGTGTTCGTAAGGCAGCCACTTGTGCTTGTTGCTGTGTTCATAGCGAGGTTCCCAAGCGTTGCACTGCTCTTCTCGGGGGTCACTGTAGATGTCGTCGCACTCGTTGGTGTTGCACATCTGGAACTGGTAGGTCGCCCCAACACAGGTCCGGCCTCCGTTGGCTGGTCTGGGGGGAGGGAGGGGGTGGGGGGGGGCAAAGGGCACAAGAATGTTTAGACCTGTAGACACGGGTTCGTGTTTCGCTTGTGAAACACACCAGCTTTTATTTGAAATCGTGTGCAGTTACCACTTGCACAAATTGTCGATCTGCATTAACAGAGCTAACTGAGTCCATTTCATTATCATATTGGGAGTCAGTGCAACATTTATCAAACGCCTGCTTTTAAGCTCCATTAGAGCTGAATTTTGTTGGCCGCAGTCTGCAAACCTGCGATTTCTCTTCTTTACATAAGTAGTTTTAATACCTTGGACTGTCACAGTTGCGTGTGCGAAACTGAACTCCTCCACCGCAGGTGCGGGTGCACTGCCCAAACTCACTCCAGGGACCCCAGTTCCCATCCTGCTTTATGATGTCAGGAGTCAGCCAGATGCAGTGGCCTTTAAAGCAGTGCTGCAATTTGCAAAAAAATATACAAGAGAAATCTGTTATTTGGACAAAGCGGACAATCGAATTATTCGTTTGCGGCAGCGTCCAGCGCAGTTGTGTATAAATACCTTCCCGTTCCCACACATGGTTCCGTCGATAGGCGGCCCTTTCTTGGTCTTGCAGAAGAACGGATTGTCTGGGTGGCTGCACCACAGCTGCTTGCATGGGTCAAATGTGCGATACTGTGGGACACAGAGAGACACTCCCTCTTACAACCGGAAGCCCGAACACAGAATTTCGCGCACTAGGTAACAAAATGAGAAAGCTGAGATGAGACTTAACACTGAATAAAGGAAATGAATTAGAGATGGGAAGAGAAATATCACAACAACAATAGCCACGACAGTTTTATACCCAACGATAACAACACCGACCTTTTGCTGATTCACTGCACTGGACACTACTCTCCACTGAGAAACACACAGCCACTCATGCAAACTAAATCGATGGATGATTGAGAGAGACACGACTCTCGTAATGAGACAGCCTATGGTTTAATTGCGTCACAAGGGAGGTCAGAGGGCGTGAGGTTGAGAAGTCAAAAGGTGAGGTCTCAGAGACCTCTAAAATGCCCCTGGACATGGATCAAGGACCAAATTCTCCTCCTTGTCCGATATGAACCATAATGAGGATACCCTCAAAACAACCTGCAGTCCAGTGTCTGACGGGGGGCGTGCCCTCCTCCCTCCTTTACACAAACGTCTCTACCCACCATGACCCCCGGGGACCTTTACAGGTCAGGGGGCAAATCGCAATCAATGGCTGGACTGTGGTAGGTAATCGCCAGTTACATCAGACTGGAGGATCCTAAAAGCTGAAACATGGAAAACAGCCTCTGTTCTGGCGAAGCTCTTTCTCTTAGATGGGAAAGACATCTTCCCCAACCTTTTCCACCCATTTATAGCCATGAGAGTGCCAATGTAGTGAGGCTCTTCCTGCCGCCAGTGATTTAACACAGATTTGCAGGAGAAGACTCAGGTTAGCGTTCAACAGCTGGACTGCGCCGCAGCCACTGAACCAAGTCTTTTTGAAGGATTTTGTTGCCGCTTTCTTGCAAAAATGTGAGCGTTTTAGAATCCTGCAGACTAACATCCAAAACATGACGGTGGGTAGAATAGAGAAACAAAGTAGTACAGTAAAAAAAAATAAAAATAAATAAAAAAAGTAAGGAGCAACATTACAGACGGTTACAACTTTAGAGGACAAATAGGAAACGAAAATCAGAGAAAATAAACGACGGGCCACAGTCATGTCTTCCGGGAGGTGGGGTCACCTTACCTGCGTTCCTGACTGGCCCGCCTTTTGTAGCTGAGGGGAATGAGTTTGACAAGAGAATAGAGGGTGATCTAGCAATGTGTGCAAAGCCCCCGAAACAAGCCCCTAGTCAATCAAGCAACAGCTTCTCAACAACGTGCCACAGTGGCTTCACAGTCATGGAGCAGGTGAGGGGGGAGGGAGGGAGGGGGGTTACTTGGGGTAGGTAAAGATGGCAAGATGCTGCAGCTGGGTGAAGCTCCTCTACTGTGTGCTGGGTTTTGTGTTTTCAAAATACTGTTTGTGACAGGTTCATGTAAAGGCACTGTGGTGTCAAGGGAACTGCTGTGTTATAATGAATAAACTGTTTCTGTATCGTTAACATTAATAAAAAATAAAAAAAAAAGAAAGAAAAAGCTATCAAAACCAATTACCTGCTTTTAAGCAAGATGTCAATCCCACCAGAGGCCGGGAGAGGAAACAGAGGACATCAGAAGAATGTGAATAGCTGTGTATGTGTGACTCTCAGTCCATTACAATGTAGATCAGAGATAGACGTCAGTACTAAGATCAGTTATTGAGGAAAACCTTCAGAGCACCCAAGAAAATGTAGCCTGTATGTATATATATATATATATATATATACACACACGTATACAGTATATATATCACAGTGAAATTCTGAATTAAGTGGACACACTGACTTCAAAGTGAGTTTAGCCCAAATTCCAAAACTCCTTCACAGCGATTCGAAGGTTGTAGTAGTAGATGTAGCTGCCTTTAGGTTAGTAGGTGTTAGTCAACTAGCTGAATGAATGGAGGACTATGGAGATCTCTTACCGCGGTGCACATTGTGTAGCCCACACCGAAGTCAAAACGACATTGCTCATTCATGGAGTAGTGCAAACCAGGAAGTTGAGGCAGCGACGGCCAGTTGTGGTCAAAGGGGTCGTCACGGAGACAGTCATAGGAGCTGCATGAGGAGTCAAACAAGGTCTCCATTGACTGACCAAAATGTCAGAGCATGGCTGTAGCAACTAAGAATACGTTTATTAGCAATGACTCTAATGTTATTTTCTCAGTTAATCTATAAAAATAAAAGCTTAAACACAAGTTTTGATGTTTCTGTTAATGTATTGTTTACAGATCCCATCAGAAAAGTAATTAAAGAAAATGTAGCCAGTAGTGATTGGAAAAGGTTTATTAAGCTGTAACTTTTAAGCATTTTGCAAAGTAATATTTTTTGGGGATAATAACAACTAAAACACAGCAACAAACCAACTAGAAGCAAACTGGAAACACCGATGTCAGTATTGACCTTTAAAAGCCTATACAATCAAAGTGATCTCTTTGTGTGTGTGTGTGTGTGTGTGTGTGCGTGTGCGTGTGCGTGTGTGTGTGTCTCACTGAAGGTAGCGTCCCAGCTCCTGCATGCTACATCTGGACCAGTGAAAGCGGTGAAAGGCAGCTTGCACCAGTGGAGCCATGATGCTGCCCATGTGCACCTCGTCTCCACAGCGGTTTCCCTGGCCATCGTGCTCCATCCCGAGCCTACACAAAAAGAGACAGAAAGGACGGGAGTGGAGATGAACCCGGTGGGATAGATTGAAAACATATGGAATGAGAAGAGCAAGAAATAAAGGAGGCAGTCTGTGGCGACTCACAATATAGTCATTGGGCATTTTGCACCAAAACCCTAATGAATCTTTAAGTGGCTTGAGCGCATTGTCACCATGGCCATGAACTTACACGTGTCCGGTCTCGTGCGCCACCACAAAGGCAGATGAGAAACCGTCCTCATGGTTCAGAGTGCAGCTCCTCACTGGATGGCACATGCCAGTCACTGGAGCGTAACCTTAGCAACCAGAGAGAAAGACAAGCTTAAAGATAACAGTACGTAGACTCAATGGCGTAACCTACGCATGTAAGCCTATGCTTTGTGCTAGCCATTTAAACTTGTGCACTCGTCAGTCGGGCTCATTTCTGTTTCTACTTCCTGCTTCACTTTAAACAGTGTGCGGCTGAAACTTTTGCAGAAATTTCCCTGAAGACGAGCCACACAAATGTTTGGATCTCTGAACCTCCTCATTAACCTTTCCTCCATGCGTTCCATCGTTATTGATACAAAACAATCGATTCGAAAACTGCGGAGACGGAGGAGCAGCCGGAAAATACTACAACGGAATCGCAGCTCTTGCGGTCTGTGATGTTAGAGTCTGCGTAGGGCCTGGGAGGGGGTCAAATTGATGCAGAAATATAAACTGCATAAGACTGACTGTACTGAAAAAATACACAATGCAAAAAAAGCACAAAGGAGCCATTTATGCTCGGTTTAATGCATTTTTTAAAAACATTTTATGCTATATGCACACTAATCTACTACACTACACTAAAAACATGCACTTATTCATTCTTTTTTTAAGCTTCGCAATTATTCAATCTCTATAGATTTTCTTGAACTCAATAACAGCAGCAACATTGTTTGGTGATCACCATTCGATGCCTCAGTTTAACTCCTCATACTACAAGCACAGATCAGGTTTAACAGCAAGTCACGTCAGTCAAACATACATGCGTGTGTGCGCGATGCACACAAAGTAAAGAAAAATTGTGTTTGTGTGTCTAATCCCTACCCTAAACCGTGGACTTCCACCTCTACATATGCCAATCTCCAACTCCCTGTGTGCTTGTCTGTCCTGTACTGCCTTTAATTGTGGAGCTGTGGCTGGCCCTTCGCTGTCTATTGATTTTCTGCTACTGAAGGCTGAGCCCAAGGGCAGCTGAAGGGCTTCTGGATAGCTAGGCCACTGCCTTTAGAGGCCTCTCCCCTGGGCCTGAGCGTTAGCCTGTACTCTGCTGCACAGAAAACCACCAACCAGCAAACTCACGGTGCACTGTGCGGCTAAAAGGGGAAAAGGAAGGAAGTGGGGAGTTTTCTACGCGTGCATACTTATGACTCTTATGCACACTTAATGTATGTATGTTTAACAGCTTATGAAAACTAATACCCTGCATGCCCGTGGGACCAAATTCCTGTCGCGTGAGGAAGATGGCGTGGTCGTGATACTCGGCGTCCCTCGTGTCTTCCTTCTGCTGCAGGAAGGCCCAGCGACACACGTTCTCCAGACTCTGAGACGGGTTCCCCAGCTCAATGAGACTCATGGACTGGGACAACAGACACACACACATACACAAAGGGCGAGAGAGTGTAAAAACGATGCAAAACAGGGAGCTAAATATGCTTCTCATACTGATTCGATCCCAACCTGTAGGGGGCAGTGTCACAATGTTATATGTTGCATACTGTATATTGTCAGCTGCTCTTGCAAATTGCTGAGGTGTGTAACACACTCGCACCCAGAAACACACATGCACAGGGATGCACAGTACACAATAATAATAGGATCCTAAATTTATGACGTCAATAATGAATATGAAAATAAATAAAGGGTTGCTTAATAATATTTGTTTATTGTCTATATAACTGGTAAAGCCAACAAAGATGCCTGCAGTTCCTTCATCTCTCATGGTCGTCTTGGTTAGGGTCTCTGCTTGAGCTCCCCTGCCTCACTATTATTATTTCCCCTACTTCCTTTTCACACACGCACAATGCACAGCTGAATCAAACAGTGAGCTTGTGTAGTGTGACTGAGCTGCACTAAAGACATATGGCCTGCCTCTGCACACATGATGAAGTGTTATGTCTGTACTGTGCACAAACACCCCCCAGACTGAGCGCACCGTGCATGTGTGAGGTTTTTTTTTTCTTTTTTTCCACGCACATCAGTTGCTTCTGTGCACGTTCCCGTGCATTATTATGATCTCTAAACAGGTCTTTGAGATGGCGAGTCGCGTGTAAATGTTGTGTCGGGAGTGGGTGTGTGAAGTGTGGGCGTGTGGGTTCGCTCGCATCCAGGGTCACATAGCCAATCTGCAGGCTGTCTGGGCGCAGCTCTGTTGCCACGGTAATTGGGAATGATGGACAGCCCGAGCTTGGGCTGAAGCTGCACAGGGGCTGGCCCAGAATGACCAATGTGGTGTACTGTGTGTGTGCGTGAGAGTGAGAGAGCGTGTGAGTGTGCGTTTCCAGAGTCCAGAGTTCCACTGGGACTATAGACATGCAGAGAGAGGAGAGGAAGAGATAAGGCTAAAGCAGCATAAGTGTATCACAGAGCACCTATCCAGCAATAAACTCATTGAATCATCCGTCGGGGTAATCCCTGCCCTTCTCCGTTCCTGCCATATCCTGCTTTATCTGTCTCTTTCCCCTCAGCACTGTCATACAGATAGAGTTACAGCCAAGAAGAAAAGGATGCTACCCCCATTGTCCGGTCTCTTTCTCTCTCTCTTTATGAATGAGGGAGGGCTATCATTGATTGTTTATCTTTGCCTGGACTTCCCATGATTCTGTGCTGCAGTCCATTGGGAGGAACGCTGATTGCATAACGGGCAGAGTTTCTGTGTGCTTTGGTGCTGAACTGTGAAGGCGTGCGACTTGAAAACACTCCCCTGGGACGCTGCATGCTTTTAGTTCCTCTTTTGCTCAGTCCACTGGAATAACAGGCTTCGGGCATTTGCGTGTACTGATGACTGTGCATGTGTGCGCGTTTGTTTATGATTCTGAGTGTAGGGCTTGGCTGCGCTCACTGTTGGTACTTAAAGCTACTGAAATCCCAGTATCAAAGATAGAGCTCGTAGAGAGACGGGGATTCAACTTTCCTGGATTTGCAACTCGAGCAGCTCTTCAGTAAGTGTTTTTTTTTTTTGTTTTGTTTTATCAGGTCTTACCTTGCCGTAGCCCAGCATTATAATCCGTACCAGCACCACGTTGATTTTTGCTCCCAAAGACTGGTCATGGTAGATCTCATTCACCTGGTGTCGAAGAAACACAAGAGCAAAAATGAGTTGAGAACACCTTTAATAGGATGTAAGCAAGCAGTAAGTTGCAACAAAATGACTGGTAACACATAATTTAATCACGCTTTATACATTCTTAAGTCCGTGCTTACAAATGTACACATAATGTCAAAGTAAGGATTACAGAAATAGGCATTCACACGTTCCAGCATGCAGGAACAGACAATTTCTGTCCAAAGGCAGAAAAGTGATGTTCAAAGTGTTTTTTTTCTCTATCTCAGACTATTTCTAGGGGACTTCCTGAAGCCAAGTTAAACTTCTGCATCATTGAGTATGCGATGGTCCCAGGAGGTCCCACAGACATACAGTTTGTCATGAGATGTGTGATGTGTGATCAAAATGGACACTGAATTTGAAGAGAAGCTGTATGAAGAAATCCAAATCAATGTAGTGTATTTATTCATTTAGAGAGAAAAGAACAACGCGTTTGTTGGTTGCATGTGTAGGTGACAATCCACTAAGCATGTGGGAACTACTACATTGTTGCATTGAACATAACTGAGAAAACTGTTGAAATGTTCTCGCGACTGCTTATAAAGCAGTCTGATATATGAGTTAAAAAATGAGTGATAGGGCATTAGACTTAAGCATGCCGGCGACAAAAACGACTAAGAGAGAGGAGAAGGAAGCCAAATCAAGAGAAAGGGTTAGCTGAGGGCAAGGAACTCAGTTTCCCATGAGCACAGATGAACAAGAGATGAAGACGATGCAAAGGATGGAAAGAGCCTAATGCAAGGAAACAAGGTAATGCGTGACAAGGGAGATGCAGAGAGCACTCTACTTCCACACACACACACACACACACACACACACAAAGCCGGAGAGAGAGAGAGAGAGAGAGGGGTAAATTGGCACTGGAGTT
Source organism: Mugil cephalus (assembly GCF_022458985.1). Lineage (NCBI taxonomy): Eukaryota > Metazoa > Chordata > Actinopteri > Mugiliformes > Mugilidae > Mugil > Mugil cephalus. The sequence continues at coordinate 14,470,198 of NC_061774.1, read as the reverse complement.
GAGGCCTGCTGTCCTCAGTGGCTGTGTGTGGTGCCTAATGAGGCAAAGGGATGTAAAAACAGACAGCCATAATGAGATGGCTGATGGACATGCTGCGGAGGAAGAGACACACACACATACACACACACACGCACTCAGAGGTACAGGGGCAAAACTGCAGACACATCCAGCAAGAGAAAGGTATGAGGAAGAGTTAAGGAATGCTACGAATAGACACAGAGAGGCAGAGGGAAAGAGACAAGGAGCTGAGCACAGTGGAGAGAAGAGGCACGAGGGGGGGGAGGAGGAGGAGGAGGGGGGGGGGGGCTTGGAAAGGAGTGGAAACGATGCATTCTCAGAAAAACCAACACATCACGGAGCTGCTGTGTAGAGTTTTAAAAAATGAAGGAGTAAGCTAATTCCCCTTTCCATACGTGATGCAAATTAGACAATTCCAGCGTCTTATTAGGAAAAATCCACATCCAGTCAAGTCAGGGTCGTAATTCGTCAACCACAGTCTGTCTGGAATAAACGTATTTCATTGCGTCAACACGCAAACATGTCTGCTGTAAAGCAGAAACCGCTTTACAACACGTTCAGAAACCTCAGAATAAAGTCATGTTGATATTTGACATTACGTGGCCGCTTGTGTAATCAGGAACATGTGTCAGCAGCAGCAACTGAAGCTAACTTCCTAATGTAGTCAAAAAAAAAAAAAAAAAAAGAATTCCAGGGGTTTTCCATCAAAAAGTTTCACATTGGTTGGAAAGTTCAACATAATACAGGCTGTAATTAAGCGCTGAATTTTTGACCCTAAGCGGTGAACTGATTGGAGCATTACTCGAGGAGAAGAAGAGGAGGGGGACACTGATTTTAAACCTGTAAACCTTTTGCACAAGTTAAAACTAACACTTCCCAAGTGATGCTTCTGACAAAACACCCAAGAGCAAAACAAACAATTGAGTGTCCTTTACGATATCTGCATAAAGTTCACTTGAAAACCCAAAAACACACCCTCTTTTTGTACATTTAACATCTTCTCTCTATGTAAAATTTGGACATATACAGGACAGGCATTAAACTGAGGCACTATGTTTCTAGAAGATTAAACTGATATAGAAACATTTGGCTTTTTAGAGAATAATCAGTTCTTATCAGAGTGAGTAAAGTCCACCTACTTAAAATATGTGAGGTGCACGGTTTGCAGAAAATGCATTTTTTTTTTCATTTATGTATTTCTTTTTGTTGATAAATTACAACTTTATATATTAATATATAGTCGGTCATTAATGGGTCAAAGACCGACCAGAGACGTCAGGGTTCTCCAAGCCTTCCTTAATAATAATATTACATTTTTACTGTAATTACACTGAACTTGTCACAGTACGTCAGTGGTGCAGTTTTTCTCTCCACAAAGCGGATCTCTGCGCCTGGGGTTTACGAGCCGCTGCAGCAATTCCTTTCAGAGAATAACGCCCCACTGGCAGAACTGTGGAGTGTGTAGCAAAACCTTTACTTGAGATTTTCTGTTCGCTCAACGAATCGATTTGTCAGTTCAAGGCAGAATGACGACCGTCTTCTCATGGCAGATAAAGCATCTTCATTCATCTTCAGACTGTCATGGCGAGTGTACAGGAGCATATCTGATGTGTCTTTAGTTGATGTGACGTTATCCGTCTTTGCAGTCAACAGAATTTACCATTAGCCCATAAAGGAGATAACGCCAAGGTGTGCAAAATGGATCCATGACTCCATGAAGATCGACTCCTTCAGCTTGCAGATTTCGGTGGGCGGAAAAGTATGTTTGATGTAAGATTCTGGATGAGGAACGAGGATGAATGTCCTGAGATAGCTGCAGAAGTGCTAAGGATCAATTCTCAGTGAACTGGAGCTTTCTTCAGTCAACAAAAGCTAACAGACCTGACATGAGGAAATACGCCTCCCATCACTCATGAATGTGGTCATCGTGTTAAAATATGTGCTGTGTTCAAGTAGTTGTAGTTGTACGTCCCATCACCTCTCATCACCTGCTGCTGTGGACTAGGCTAGGTAGCTGGTGTCTGGTAGTATCTTTCTTCTGATTTTGACAGGGTTGGTTGGTTGGTTGAAGTGTAGTTGCATGTCCCATCACCTCTATTACCTACTGCTGCTGGCTAGGCTAGGCTAGGCTAGTTAGTAGCTGACTGCCGGTCTGCTGCTTGGTTCTCCAGTTGGACTAGGCTTCTAAATGAGTTTTGCCTTAGATCACGACAGGGGATTGTAACATCTGGTCCTGTGTATTAATAAATTTGTGTTTATCCAAAGAAAGTGGTATGATGCTAGTCACTGAAAATGAAAAGTCTGTATTGTATAAGAAGTGCGTACACTGAACAATTTGTCCAGTGGCAGCAGCATCATAGGACATTAGCATGTGAGACGGGGGAGGACGGGGCAAATATCTCATTGAGCAACCTTCAGTTCAGAGCACAGACTTGTGTTGTCTTCTCAGTTTAACCCTGCAACTGTGAGTGTGTGAGAAAGAGTGGGCCTGTGTGTGTGTGTGTCTGCTGTTTTCATCTTGCCTATCTGTCTGGCTACCTGCTGGTAATTCGGCCTCGTTCGCTAACGTCTGTCTCACTCCCTCGTTATCTTGGCAGGCTGAGGCAAACACGAGGAAGTGACAAACAATGACTCTGGGTGTGAGCTGTGTTTGCTTGTCTGAAGATGGACACGGACTCTTGGGTGGGTCAGTTTGCACTTGGCCCGATCCAGCCCGTTGCCTTGACAACCGTTAGGCCAATTAGGGGCGGTTGACTTGCAGGTGACCCCCAGCACCGCAAGTTTCACTCTAATGAGACGACACATTTGCTCGGGTACACACACACACACACAGGCAGAGACACACACACACACACACACACACACACACACACACACACACCTGCAGAGACAGTGTAATGTCCTTTAAGTTTCCCAACTTTATGTCTCCGTGCACTTTAACACTTGCGTACAGTTGGACACGTAACACAAAGATGCTGAACACTAGAAGACAGATATGCCACGGCAATTCATAATTCAAAACACGCCCACATGTTTGCCGAGATATGCTTACCCTTGCAAAAACACACATGCGCGCACACACACAGTATAGATGCAGTTCGTCTCTCATTTGCGCTGCTGGCTGTTCGCTGATCTGAGAGACGACACCGGATGACAGTACTCGGCGCCTAGGCTGGATATATCCAACACAGACTAAATCTTCCCAATTAAATGTGCATATGTGTTTTGTTATATGCATTAACTTATCACACAAAATTAATTGTGAAGACACTGGCAATGTGAAGTGCTGTGCATCAGTAATTGTTTAATTATATAAACTTTCAGTGGCACTGGGAAACATAAATAACAGAATGAAAATGGAGTCAAAGCAAAGAAATGTTCTAAAAGGGGAGAAGAAGGGAGTGTAGTTTTGACTGAAACCCATGAGCAAGAGCGGTTTATAACAGGGCAGTGAAACGTGGCTATGTTTGATCTACACTTTATTAATGTTACCTCCTTTACAATGTATTGTACTATATTGTCTCCAGGGCTGGTGCAATGCAAAATGGTCTAACCTTCCCCTATTTTTCCATTGGGTTTTATGCACTTTTTATATGTGTATACAGATGTGTCTTTTTGATTTTTTTTTAATAGAATTGTGTCTTTCCTGTGTTTTTTATTCTTTTATTTTTTTAATCTGAACAACCGCACAAGAGTTTCTATGTGTATAAGCACAAATGGCAAATCAAATTTCTTGAATCTTGACGGCCTCATGCCGTGCTACACCACTAACTATGAGTGAAAATGACTGTATTCTAATGTAACAGTCCTGCACTACATCTTCATGAACACCTGCAGCCAGAATAGTTTGGACTCTCCATTGGCAACATCTTAAAAGACTCATTGACAAATTCATCATCATTTAAATCATCAGTTAATTAATGTAACTCGTTTTGTGCTTTGTGACAATAACTGAGAGGTTGTTGCTGGAGATACCTGGGGTACTTTTCAGTGTCAAAACCACGCCCCCGGCCATTATAAGACCTGACTATTAATTCAATAACGGCCACTATTACAGGAAATATATTGAGGTTTTGTTTTTTGTTTTTTTACATTAGTCATGAAAAAATTCTATACTACGCTAGCTGAGCGATAATGACAATAAAAGGACAGGCTAAGTCTTGGAACTGAGAGGTCTGGACTTAAGTTTAAAAACTGAAATTACATTTTTATCATTACAAATAGTGAAGTACAGAAAAAGGAGTTGAATTACCAGGGACCAGTTCAAATGTGAATGGTACACAACCCTAAACAATATGTTTCCGCAGAGCTTTCATATGACGACGTGTTTAGAGAGTAGACATAATTTATTAGGCAATAAAATTTTGTCAAGAACATTTTGAAAAATGTGCATTAAAAAACACTCTCAGCTGCTGATGACACAGAACTGAGTCATCGAATTAAATTTGGCCAGAGTGCTATATAAATTAGGTAAGGCTTTGGACAGCTTTTCTATATCTTTTTTGTCAACACACACGGGAATATTTAAAACCTGAAAACCAGAATTTGAGCTCGGGGTCTGACAGTGCTCCGTACACACTGTATCTGTGACACTTCCAGCTAACAAGGTGTCTATTATTACCTGGACTACACCTCCTTTCCAGGCTCTTCCTGCCACTTATTAAAATGACTTTTCACCTCCTCCAGGAGCTTTGGTAAAGATGAGACTGAACACTCTACGATACTACCAGACAGCTGGAAATGACGGTTATGATACAGAGGAGGCATAAAAGTGCAGACAAAAGAAAAAGCTGTACATCAACGTGCCTCATAAAATTAAACATGTGCACGTACGGGCACCTATAAGGGCACCTCCCTTTTGTAGCAACTATTTATATCCATGGAGAGTGTGATTAACACTTTGTGGCACCTCTGGAAAGGTCTCGCTTAATGGGTGAGAGAGACAGGTAGACAGACAGATCACCACGGGCAACAAAGTCCATCACCATGATGGTCTCCACATGAAAATTACTGCATAATGACCACGGCACACAACATATTTTACATGATTTACCCTCACAACAAGATGCTTGTTTCAAGAAACCATTTCAGTCAAACTTTACTCACCTCCATTGTTTTTTTGTTTTTTTTTTCAGAAAACACTTCTGCACACTACGTGATATAACAGTTACTTCCTGATCTGATCGCACTTTTGGCTCACTGACACAACTTTCTAAGGCTGTTTTTGTAACCTGACCGGTGCAGAAAATAATCTGTGGGGAACCCTGTGGAGTTTTTGAACTCCACAGTAGTAGCGGTAGTGGTTGTCATGAACCATGAGCATCACACTGATCCACTGATTCACAGGTGGCACTGAACTAAATGGGAGAGCTGGTTAGTTGTTACATGTGATGTAGCCTCTCTTTAAATGTACTTAAATTCACTGAGGAAGTGGTGACTCCACCATATTTTCTGTTGACTCGTGATCCATCTGACTAGATATTTATTTTGATGTAGGTATGGTCCATTAATTATGCTTAATATTCTCTGTCCCAGTTTGATCAATTCACATTTTATTTTGACATTTCCTATTTAGCCTCTGCTGATTTCCAGTTATGATGCAGCAAGAATTGTGCTTATTTGTGGGTAGTAATTCTGAATGTAGTATCTATCGGTGGTTCGGAAAAGGTCACACGGTCAGATCTATTCCAAGTTCACTGATACAACTGAAAAAAAAGGAAGGAAACCACATGAGAAAGGAGTGGGAAGCAGAGAATTATCAATTTGACATACTCACTCACACATACTCAGTTGAACTCTATAGACAGAATGTAGTAATTTTCTGTGGGAGTGTTTTCATAACCTGCAGACAATAAATAGTAGTGTCCATTCCACACACACACACATCTTTCACATTGGTGGTTAACCCTTTAAGACCTGAACATCTGCCTGCGCATAAAAAAAATAAAATAAAAACTTGCGGTATTTGAATTACCGTAACTCACTGATGGACAAAATTGAAAGTGTAGCTGAACACTGGGTGATTACGGTAATGATGACGCACCACTGCTGTGGGCTGCGGGTTGGGGAGCAAAACAAGACCAGGGGGAGAACCAGGAAGAGAGAGTTGTTTGGAGGAATTTGTTGGTAAAAACGAAGTTAGTTATACCTTTGAGATGTCACACAGGTCTTCCAGACAAAAGCACAACTTCCCAATGTTCAGCCACACTTTGTCAATAGCGCAAACGATTGTGAGTTAAGGTAATTCATAAACTGTGAGCTTTAATGGATCACCAGCGGTCGTTAGGTTTTAAAGGGTTAAAAACTGACTTACATTTATTCATAGAAACTGACTCAGGTCAAACTCTAACCCCAACCGTAACTGTGACCCAGCCTTAGACTCAGTCCTTAGAAAGTAAGGGCTGGTAAAAATATCCTTACTTTCCCAAAACATCCTCCCTCTGACGGTCTAAAGCTCAAATTTGTCCTCATAACGATAGTTGTACAAGGACATTTCACGCATGCCTGCACACAGCCCACCTTGACTCTTGACAGAAGGGCAGAGATGAAAAAAAGTAAAGAAGCAGAGGATGGAAGATAGAGAAAGTCAGTACAAACACACACCAGGAGATCAGAGGAGAAAACAAACATTGCGTAGTCTTTATAGTAAAACCTACAGCACACAACACAAGACATTACTTGAAGTTGGCTGTTCAACAGACAAAAGACCCTTTTTTAAAACATGAAAAAAAAAAACAATTGAAGGTTTAAATATGAACACGGAGAAGTCGACCTGAAGAGCAGAGCTGTACAGCTTGAAAACAATTAAATTAGCACGTGCAAACATATCAGGATGCTGATGTTTTACTCCAGGTGAAAGGCAATAAAGACTATAACTTTATTACCATTAATATGTGGTTTGGCACCAACACAATTATAATATTCATGATACACAGGATAAGATGTTAAAATCCCTCAAACACATTTAGAAGTAGAGTCCAACTGAAAACCAACCAGCTACCAGCTAACAACCAACAAGAAGACACAACAAGAAGTGTGTGGCACATCATTGGGGTTTTCAAGTGGGCACTTCCCTTCACAGATGTTTTGTTAAGTTAGGCCAACGACACCTCAAGAAGGCTCAACAGTGAGATCCAGCGTCCTGGAGTCTCCCCCCTCCACGCTGCCACTGCACAACCATGTGACTTTCAACCACTCAGAGGTTAGCTTAGCCCTTTTTACTGCTATTCAACAAAATACACACTTGTGTCTGGTCAGGTGTCTCAGCTACCTCTCTCTCCGGGAAGGGAAGGGGTGGGACAAGAAAAGAGACTCTGATTCAGGTAGGTGATGAGGGGAGGGTAGAGGAATACCTCTAAAGTACCATTTACCATTACTAATAGACACAACAGTCTGAATTACCGAGCTAACGAATGCCAACTAAGACGAATGCTAAGATGAGAGAACCTGGTCAAACTCCGCTTTTCAAAAGTTATATGATGCCTCTGCAACCTGGTTAACTTAAAAAAAAATAAAATCTATTCGACCAAACTAGTGATGCAGTTTAGTGATGTTTCGTCCAGTCAGAGGCTCCTCTGTTACGGAGCAGACGCACAAATATTCCCTGCGGCACGCACATGATGAAAGGCAGCTTTCTGATGGGATGTTTGTCTTGTTCTTGAGTAGAAATAATTTGAAAACTATTAGTTCGCAATAAGTGTTTATAAAAAACTATTTGTGCCTTTCTGAACACCGCATTGGTTCGGCTCCACTCCTGCTATGAATACCTTCAGTGGACACCATCTTCCAAAATCCTTCTCCTCATCCTAAACGTTTCTTTCAGTGAATCTTCACACAAGCCTGCCGTGACTCACATTATACTTTTATAACTTCATTGAGGAGATGTTCTCATAAACTATCCTTGACAGGGAGGAGTAACAATGCAAGCAGCCGAGGTGCTGAGAGCCGGGGAGAGTCAGAGAAAGACAGACAGAGAAAGAAATTAAATAAAGAGCGAGAGAGAGAGAGAGAGAGAGTCAGACAGAGCGCACCCATCCTGAAGTGAGCAAAGCAAACTTTCAAGAAGAAAGTCGCCCAGATGCCACGCGTGGGAGGCAGCCCTTATTTATTTATTTATTTATTTATTTCTGTTTATCTGGCTGTCAGTAATTTATTCCGAATGCGCTGTTTAAAATACTCCTTCTCCCTCTGTCTCTCCGTGTCTTCTCCACAGATTAGAGGGGGGGAGGGGGCTGCGACGGGGTGGGGGTGGGGGGGGGGCTGCCGATTCCCTTCTCCTATATTGTCTGACAAATATCTAAAAGGGGAGGCAGAGAGCGCAGCGGCTCTTGTTCTCTCTCAAGCGCTGAACTGAGACAAAGAGGTGTGGTAGGATTTGTTGCTCTGCGCTCGCACCTGCTTAACAGTCGGAGGTTGGTTCCTTGCGCAGTGGGTCTCAATACGAGCAAAAGCAAACAGGAGCCCGCACACAAACAGGCGCGCGCGGGCACATGCGAATGCATGCAAACAGCACTCTCACCCCAGGTTTAATTTGCAAAGATTAAAGTCTGCACTGTGTTCATTATCACACCGACACACGCGGCACACGTGCGCGCGCGGGCGCACACACACTAGTAACAACAGCTGGGAGTGTGAGTGCTAAGTGTTGTTGTGGCCTGGAGCAGCACTACCTGCTGTTTCTGCATCCCCCCCACCCCTCCATCTTTCTTTTTCCTCTCTCATGCACACACACTCACAATGAATGATGACATGACACAAAACCTGATGAAATGATATGTAGGAGCCCCTTCAGTGCAGAGGGCTCACCTTACACACACACACACACACACACACACACACACACACACACACACACACACACACACACACACACACACACACACACACACACACACACACACAATGAAATCTCATCATATTCAGATAGAGAAAAAAGGATTACCCGCGGCTGATTGCTGGATGAGAACATGTAGGGAGGGAATTGAATCTTCATTCAGATGGTGTATGTATGTATGTATGTGTGTGTGTGTGTGTGTGTGTGTCTGCGATTTACTTTCTATTCAGCTCAAACGGAAAAGTTTCCTCATTTGGCAATTCCATTTTTAAACTACATCTACAAATATATAGTAGGGATATTTTTAGGAATCTGGGAACCTGTGTATCGAGTTTGCATTAACATGTTTTGACATGTTCATCTCATACTTGAAATCGATTTACTTTCAAAATGCCTGATTCGGTCACGCATTCCTACATTTAGCATGTGTGTGTTTCTGTCTGGACACTTACGATGTTCATCAGAGTCAGCAGGTACTTCTGGACGTGCTCCTTCCCGTGAAACTGCACCACGGAGTCATCAACGCCGAGCAGCACCTCGATGTTGTAGGCTCTGTCCATGCTCTGTCTGCGCGTCCGCCCTGCCCGCGTGTTGTTGATGCTCTGCTCCACGCCACGATACAGAGACTCCAGGTCCATCAGACCGCCAAGATCTGCACCTTGAGATAGAAAACACACATTCTGTCAATATCGAAATGTTCTGAAAAGAAAAAAAAAAACTTTTTCCATCAATTTTTGTGAACATATCACATTAAATATCACTAAGCTAATGTTATTCTCTACAAGGATAGCATATTTTAACATCTGTGATAAAACAATGGTGAAAACGAAATCTCCTCAATGGTCATGTTACTGCTAAAAGCCGCAGAGAAACTCAGTGGAGCTTGTCTGTCTGCTATGTCCAAGGTCATCAGTGAATTCCAAAATCTCCATCTCTGAGGTAACGCGATTGAGGAAACGACCAAGCCTCGATTGTCTTGGGACAGGAGCTACTGCCAGAGGGTTTGTGAGGTGCAGCTTAGACGATCAACCTTTGCTCAGAATGTACTGTCAGTTCAGGGAAGCTTAAACTGGAACAAATTACCCGTCAAGATGAAAGAATGTCCAACTTTCTTTTAAAGTTCAACTTAAACACTGGATCCTACGCAACCAAACCCATGTGCTGGTCCTTTTTTTGTATGTTCGTTGTTTGGCGACTGTGGATGAAATTAAGCATGCAATGCTAACTCTATATTACTGTTCCGACAACATTAACCAATTAATGACCATTGGAAGCAGCTGACAAAGTTAATTGGGGTATGACACCAACACAAAAAAGGAGACAGAAAATACTAAAAAAATAAAAATAACAGCACTGTCAGTTGAACAGAGATTCTAGAATGTTGTCACAGACTCTGGATTCTAGAATGTAACAGACAGACTTCTGTAGATGACATCATCAATATATACATGTTCTACTCGTTTCACTAGTTAATATTTGGTGAAGTTAATATATAGGCGTTCCTCGGCAACCAGAGCCTCGAACTAGCAACCAAGTGTCAGCTACAGAGAAATGGGCAACGAGTGATACGCTTTGTACAATGTCTTACGGGGCTTAAATGGGCGAAGTCTGTAGTGGTCTCGAGAACGATGTCACACATGCTAGATTCTCAAACGTTGTCACAGATGTCAGCGTTTATCCGTCGACTAATGCTAACACGTTTTGCATGTTACACTGTGATAACTGACACGTGTCGTTTGCAGTCGCATTCTTCCAAATCTGCTCGGCTGCTGTGTGCACGCTTCCCACTGTTGTGTCACACTGTCTCGACTTCCACCGTTACATCAAGCGTCACATCAACATACACATGTGTACTTGTTTGAGCGCTTCGCATAGCTGTGGCTCCTGTTTGCTTTCCAAGACACCAGTTGACAGAACGGAGCATGTGTGTCCCTTGTAACCAGTGGTAACGGTGCGGCTATCCTTCGCAGATCCCCCTCCTAATCAACCAAATATTTCTACTCCCGTCTGAATAAAAGGAACAGATGGTGCTTGCTAAACACATGGATTAAGACAGCTCTCTCACACAGGGGCTGCCCACCCTGCTCTTTTCTTGGCTTGCTACATTCTAGGAAAGAAAAAAAAAGCGGATTAAAAAGGGAACTCAATTTGAGGTTAATCCATCCAAAAGTATGCAACCAACAGCAGCCCTGATTTGTTCAGATCACTAATTACTTTACACACGTACGTCAGGCTACGTGCCGTTACGTTGTTTTGACATTCTTTGGATAAATTCTTGTCTCCAAGTTATGATCGTGCTTCTTTCTTCATTTTAAATGAGCTGGAGTCGGTGAGGATACGGAAGATAAATTGTCTTGTCTCCAGAGCCAAGGCCATCCTTCCCTCACATGCTACATTCCCTCAGCATCCCCCCCCCTCCGCCCCACCCACCCTCCCTCCCTCTCATTCTCCTAGTATCTGTAGGCAGAGCATGGCCTTGCTCGTATGGAAGCCATGGAAGGCCGAGTCATGCAGTCTTGAACATGTGGTCTCAGTGGATTCAACAGAGCAATACCCTCCCTGGCTAGAACCAAGGCCTACCACAAGATAGATAAAGATAACACACAACACATCTGAAAGAGTGATGTGTGTGTGTGTGCGTGCGTGCGTGGTCCATGAACAAACATTTCCAATTGGGCTATAAATCACTGTTCCAACAGGAGCTTTCATTTAGCTGAAGCCAGGATGTACGGGCGGTTAACTATAATAGATACACCGTGTTTGAGTGCACTTTATTTTGGAGGTGCTGCACGTCGAGCTCGCTGAACCCGCGGCGTTAGGGAACAGTTGTGGCGCCACTGTTTTGACGCATGCAGTTATAACAAGCGTTAAGCGGAGGAAAAAGTAAAGATGCCGGAGGAAGATACGGGGAAGACAAGGGGAGAAAAAGACAGATCTGCCACCTTGTCTCCTAATCAGCAAGGGGCTTCCTGCTTTCCCACTCCCTCTTATGCAACGTTTCCAAGACAACGGGCTCATGGGTAAAACAACTACCACGTGGTTCACATTGGCTCTGGAGTTGCTAGCAGAATTAATCTGAAAGTCTGACTATTATCCCTGCCCACATTCTAGTGAGTGACAGAATATCAGCACAGAAACAGACAAACAGAAGGTGGGGAAAAGAAAGAGAGTAATGTAGAGGAAGTTTAACATTATTTCGGCGCATACTTATGTTCTGTTTCATAGTACAAGATGGTAAACATTTCTGCTCCTTGTTAGCAGAGGAAAGTGGGTTTAAGGCGGTGTACTTCACAACAACCCCTGGCTCTTCCTTGTTATAGCTGCCTTTAACGAGCCTGATGTCATAACCTCACCATCTGCTTCTAAAGACAGGTCCGGGTATTTTTACCTCTTGCTTATGTAATGTTAAGACATAAAACGCAGGAACAACAACACCGTGTTCTTACTTTTAACTCAAATTAATTCAAAGAGACACAAACATAGTAGCAAACAAGAATTTGTTAAAAGCTGCTTAACCAGGTCTAACTTCTGAAACGGCTTTATTGCACCTCTGCCCTTGCTTACCCTTGGTGGAACACTATATTTTCTCTGGCTTCAGCTGTTTTTCAGAACAACTTTTTCAGAGAAAACTGTGGAGAGATTGAGGGAGGTGGTGAGGGAGGTGAGAGGTAGAGCTGAGGGGTGTGATGGATGAGAGAGAGACGAGAGGAGACCAGAAGGACCTTGGGTGTTGTGAGTTCCGCTTCAAGCTCCTGCAGTGATGGAGAATATCACTTTCCTGAAGAGCATCTGAATCTGTCTGTGTATCTGCGGGTGAAGCGCCAGGGTGCTGCTGTGTTTCTGATGACTTAACTAAATCTGTTAACTTGGCAGGGAGTTCATGATACGAAAGGTACTGCGATACTTGAGTCACGATACGATACGTATCGCGATACTTGAGTCACGATGCGATACATTATATGAGAATTCTTTAAATGCAGCTTAAAATACAAGCTGAATGTATGTACATCAGATGACAGTGATAATTCACTGGACAAACTGAGTCTAAAAAACATATTGATACAAATTCAATCAAATTCCAATCCCAGTTTATTGCACTTGTACAGAAAGTGGATCAAGTTTCTTGCCACTTAAATGTTTGAACGCTCTGCTGAAGAGATGTGAAAATAAAATGCTTATGCATACATATTGCTGAAGTACTCCTTTGCTTCGGATCAACGGGTAAGTTGCGCTGCTACTGCGCTAATATCTCATGGTGTCTCATTAGATGAGTTCGCAAGTTGGTCGTGTTGCCTGAATATCTAACCGGAGCGATGCACAGTTTGCAAACTGCGTACTCTTTGTCCAGCTTATTAGTCCCTACCTCCAAATGTCAGTTTTGAATTTTGATTGCGTTTCAAGCTTTGCCGCTACCGCCACGCTCGCCTCTGCGGCTTGTCTGTCCACTTGCCTGGCTCAGCACTGCAGTGTAGAGCTGGACAGGTCGATCTAAATAATGATAGTATCGATACCAAGGCCAGTATCGGTATCGAATCAATATTAGCGTGATGAGGTTGACACTTTTGTTACAGTTTCTCTTCTATACTTCCAGTAAATTAGTTCATGCAGCTTGTCTTCAAGTGTGTAATCTGTCTGTACTTGGAGGAGAAGACAATTACACTGGATGCAGATCCACTTCTTTGGTGGAAAATGAATGAGCCAACGTTTCCCTCTCTGAGCAGTTTTTATATTTATTATTACAATGTTGCTTTTGTTTGCTTATTTTCCTCAACTGACTACTGTTACTGACATTATTTTCCATTGTTGTTGTGTTGTTTATGTTGTTATATTTATATTTTTGCTGCATTGTTCCTTTTTCTTATTTTGCAATAATGACTTTTTTCTAAAACAATTTTGTGTAGTAAAAGGAGACCTATTTAAATTCTTAACTGTTAGATTGTTTCATATTGTAATTAGTTAAGAAAACAGGTTTATTTGCCTAAATATTTGCCCTGTAGTTTATCATAATCATAGTCAACTAATTAAAGGGAAAAATACGAAGTTATTTGACGATCAAAACATTTCACGAAAATGTATCGGTATCGGCAATACTAGCGCTGTATGTACTTGGTATCCCAAATTTCCCAGTATCGCCCACCCCTGCTACAGCGACACCTTGTGGAGTGGAGGTGCGGAAGTCACTCAACCACGATCGACCTGAACATTGATTTTTTCTTTTTCTTTCAAAATCGATATTGTACCGGAAGAAAAGGTATCGCAATATATTGCTTTGTCGATATTTTTTTTCACCCCTACACAATTAACCTAAAGTAGACTATATGTGACACTGATTACTTTTTATCTGCATGCAACTTATGATTATATATCATCTTCACCTCCTCCCGCAGCCTCCATCTCTTTACACCTTACCTGCAGCTTTCCTTTCCTCCTTCTTTTCTATCCACCCATCATCAAACCTCATTTACTTTTTCACACTCCTATCTGTATCCACACACACACACCGCAGCCCCCTACTCCTGATGATCACACGCAAACACTTTGCCCTACATGTACACCTCCTCCCACACGCTGCCCGTGCTCTCCCGGCGTTTTCATTCAGGTGGAGTAGAGAGTCTGGCCTTATTAGGAGACAAAGGTTCTTTGTCTTTCAACCTTTGCAAAATGTCAAGAATGTCTGGTTTGCCCGCTGAATACGAGGTGGTGGTGCAGCCGGTGGTGGTGGTGGTGGAGGAGGAGGAGGAGGAGAAAGAGGGAGTGGGGGTCAAGAGAGTAAGGGGAGAATACAAGCCACAACAAGAGGGAGCGAGAATGGTGGCGATAATTCAGGTCAGGACACATTTTACTAGAGCAGAGGTCTTTGGTTAAAGGTGAGTGCTTGGCAGACAGGCGTGACAAGTCCGCATTCAACATGACTCGGTGTGACCTATGATGGTCACTCTGGCCTGTGTCAGGAATACCGGCGTCGGTACGGATACGACACCCCGCGTGTGTTCAACGCGGTCTGTTATTTAAGTTATACTACATGTACTGTACGTTTCACGGAACTCAAATATAACAAACTGGAAAAAGTCAACTGGGGTTTCTGATGTAGCCCGCTAATATCTCACATCTAATATCTGGATATCAGATATGCAGGGCTTCCTGTTCCCTGTCGGGCCATTGTTTACAGTGAGACTAACACCTTGAGATGTGAGGATGGACTTGTAATTAAGTGGGAATGCCTAAAACTAAAACTTTTACCTGTACCTGAACATTTATAGTCAACACTGCTCAAACTACAAACAGAAAGATTATCCCTAGCCTATAGATATCTGCGTCTTCGTGCTGCCTGGTGATTATACTTCATGTTTTATGGATGTTTCATAAACCTCTATTACAGCCAAGTATGTGAGACTCAGAACCTTGTGACAAGTGATCGATGAAGCAAAACTCAACTCAGACAGTTGGAGGGGCTGCATCTGACAATTTCTGTTTTTAACTTTTTGAAGCAGATACTCCGACAATAAGAAGCGAAGCGAAAAAGGAGCTACAGTTTGAACTTACTTCTCTGTGCCTATTTTTTTTTCTTTTTCATTTGTTTCACTACTATTTCTGTCTCTTTTTTTGTGTACAAACAAACGAAACACTGAATTCGTCTCGGGAGAAAAAACTGTTATCCTTACATTTAAAGAGGTTCCATATGTCATCACCGGTGAAGCGTCGTTCTTAAACCATAACCTTGTACTTATAAATCTATTCCTACAGTTTAAGGTCTCACGTCACTACAGCAAACACAGTGAGGTTTTAGAAAATAAGGCTGGGGTGAATTTGCAAGTACGTTTATAAGCACGAGTGTTTAGGGCTGCTAAAAGACAGTCATGCATTATTAGCATCAGCTGATTTTTTTTTTCAGAAGACTGCTGCCTTGTTTCAGTTGTTGAAGCCAAAAAAGTCGCCTTTATGAAAATGCGACAATCACATTAACAAGATGAAAACTGGTTGCACGGTGGCTTTGAGGCTGTCTACCTACGCACACAGCTTGCCCCCGAGGGACGGTTGGAACCTTTGTGTTCATTTAGGCTATTTTTCAAATACAGTGCTTATTTATGAGTGGCAGGATGGGAGATGGTGAACTCATTAGTCGTTACCTGAGTTCAAGGCTGTGTCTCCACGGGGAGGCCCAGAAATCCACACGAACTAATTTGCTTACAGACACGTCTTGGTCACATAGCTCAGGTCATGAACACTGTGTCTCCCCAGTGACAGCTTTATGGGTTGTCAAGGTGATGAGTGGCTCGGACAGTGGAGCGTTAACGCTGCAGCTATAGCATCTGGGCAGGAAGCAACATGCATTTCTGTCCCGCACAATGTCCCTGTACTGAATGCTCATTATTTCTGAGCAGTCATACGACTGTGGAACACATACTGAACTACGGTCCCCATAATCACCCTGCTGTTAATTATTTAGGTTGGCAATCAGCAATCTAATTTTACATGGACAGCTCCCCGAAGACCGTAATAATTATTCATACATCAAGCGCTGAACTTGGCCTATTTATTAATAACTGCTTCAGGTTAGGGCTGTTTATTTTCAAAAGGGAATTTCGATATTGCTGATTAGATGTTTCGAGTGGTCGAGCTTTGGCTGAAATTTGTCCAAATATTAGTAACATTTCGACTGCTGCGTTAGATCTACCTGTGCGGCTCTGAAGAGGAGCAGAGGACCATTTTTTATTATTGCACGAAACGGCTTTTATAATCAGCAGGTGAGAGGGCCACCTATCTTCCCTGCTGCTCGGTGTGTCTGTGTGGATTTCTGGCGGTTCGGGAGACAAGGCAACCTTTAGCTCTTCCCTCTTACATAACTGTCTGTCAGTCAGAAGCACACGGGGCTGCTGGCTGCCGGGGAGGTGCAGTGGTGCACACACTCCCCCCCGTGTCCCGCTATGCCACAGTTTCATTAGTCGAGCTGAGGCATTCCTCAGTAAACTCTATAATGTATGCAGTTACCTACACGTTCATAAAGCAAAAGCAACAAATGAAATGAGCACTATGGAGTTCCGAACCTGTCAGATTGCACATGTTGTTGCATATGAGCCTAAACTGATATTTCTGCAGGGACGTCAATAATTACAGCGAAGGGGAACGGCGAATGTAAACATAGCAAACACGTCTCAAACCGCGGTAATCCAATCACAGCCGTCCACGGAGGAAATATTGCCAGCGGAGATCAATCATGTCCCCTAACTCTTTGTCTTCTCTCTGCGGTTGGATCCACAGAGCTCGATGTAAACGGTGGAGCCCCAGTGTTCAATAAGACAGTAAAGCCAGGCTGATATGAGGCTTACTTCAGGTCTTATCCAGTCTGAAACTGACCTGTCTGAGCACCTGTCTGCCTCTCCTTCTCCGTGTCTGTCCGCATCAGCCTCAGGACATTTAGAAAGGTCTCTTATGAAATCAAAAAATGAAAAACATCTCCAGCCATGACAGAGCAGCAGAGACACAAACCAAATGAACCCCAACGTGTACGGTAGGTGACAGCATTTGAAGTCAAGGAGCGACGTTCATCTACATCTCTCATCAGCCGGTATGCAAAACTTGCGCAGCTATAGATTTGTGCATCGGGAGTGACAGAGGCTGACAGCGAGGTCCAAGGCCCACCTCACAGAGCAGCAATAAATCTGAACGGAGACAGCCTCCTGCTGGTTTGAATGGTTTGTGGGCCCCTTGCCGCCTCTTTCTCCTCAGCCCTGAAACCCCTCTCTGCCTGTCAACCGTCTATCACACCGTGTATCCTCTCACGCATCAATATGTAAAAGTGATGAAAAGTTAATTAGTTCATCTTGCAGGAAATGCAGCGTGGGGAGAATTTGGTTTGTGTGTTTGCTTTTATGCAGTTTGAAAGGGTTTGAGATGGCCATTTTTTTGTTGATATTTAAGTAATTAGACTGATTGATTTGTCTTTGTCACTAGTGTGTACTTCACCGAGCTGCAAACACAACGCTGACACAGCATCACGTTAAAAAGGTAACATGGCAAATTTGTTAGGAAAACGTGGCTCATATAGAACTTAAGCAGAAACACACCAGGGTTAGTGTTTAGTTGTTGAAGTACTTGAATCGAGGTTTGATGTAAATAAATTATCGATGAATCTTGAAAAATCTAACTTCATGAGATTTAGTAACCGAGATAAAGGCACTGATGGATTGATTGTATGTATGTATGTATGAATGTATGTATGTATATATATATATACATACACTCCATTAATTTCAATACATATATGGATGGTATTGAAATTAATAGAGTATGGGAAACTAAATTTTCGGGTGTCATGCTGAATGAGGATTTGAGTTGGAAATCACATATAAATTATACAAAGGTGAAAACATAAAATACAGTTGCTACGTTACATAAGGATTCTTAGAGTCATAAGAATAATCAGTAGAAAACAATACAGAGATCCAACAAATCCATTATTCTGTCCGTTAAAATTGTTGATATTTCAAGAATTAGCAGATTAGAGTATTTTGCAAATCATGTTCAAAGCTCATAAAAAATGTTACCAATCAACATTCAGAAAAGATTTGAAAAAAGAGAAATAACTTTAAAGGAACAGATTTTTTTTTAAAAAAAAGGTAAGATTCAGGACTAAACTTATGGAACGTTATGTTTCTGTGGAAGGAATCAGATTGTGGATCAATCTGAACAAACAAACAAACAAAGAATCTAAATCAAAATTCATGAAACATGTTCGTTTGATTGTTGTACCCATTGTGCAGTCACGAAAGGTCTACAAACATTTATTGTTTTTGTTTGTACGATGGGATTGTGTCTCGAGAACTAAAATGGAAACGTGCTGTTTATTGCGTTGTTTTTTTGAAGTTGAAGTTCTCTGTAAATTGATTCTTGGGGTAAAAGGTTTAGATCATGAGACATTATTCTTCTCTCTGCTCCTTTTCATTCAGATTTGAGAACTTTTGTGTTCATACTGAAGTGTTTTAATCAATGAATGAAATGAAAAAAAAAAAAACTAAACTAAAACCATGCTCTGCTACAAACTTTTCTTCCACAGTTTGGAACTGAGCAGATATTGTACAATTTTTATTTTTTTTTATTTTTATTATTATTATTTTCTGTTGTTTGCTGTGGCTGAAAGCTGGGGCCGGGGAAAGTGAGTGAAAGGCTTTAGGCCAGACAACTAAAACAGTGAGGTGGAAAAGAAAATATACTCCTTAGAGTGGAGACGACCTGCAGAGTTGTTTAATAAGCGTCTATTGGTAGAATAAGTACTTTCAAATTCCACGTGTATAGTGTGTGTAGCATATAAGCAGACTAATCACTGATTGGTAATCAGATCGGGTACATGTTCACCGTCTCTCTGCAGGGACGGAACAGTACGTATTCAGATCTTACATAAAACGCATTGTGGAACCTACCAAAAATAAAACTTTCCACTCCGTGTTCCTGTCCTCCCTGCTCCTACCCTCCTTTCCCTCACGCATAGCCCGAGGCAATGTCCTGTCTTGTCCTGTCCTGGCTGTGAAGTACTCAAAGAACAGCCAACACCGGCCCCTTGAGACACACAGCACCACAGTTACTATGACAGGCCAGCCAGCCAAACATCTGTCAACCTGAGCACTGTAGGGATGGAGGGAGCCGAGGAGGAGGAGGAGGAGGAGGAGGAGGCTGTGCGGGAGAAGGAAGATAAAAGAAGAGAGAAAATGGTAGAAGCGAAGGGGGACAAAAATAAAGAAGAGGGAAAAATAATAGGTAGAAAAGGAAAAGGAAGCAGCGGCGACTGAGAGTTTAACTGTTCACATTATTAATCAGTGTTTGTGATCTAGAGAATGAAAGTTCAGCTCACAATCATAAGTAGTGTCTTAAGCCTGGATATGTTATATGTTATAGTTTGAGTTTCCTTTTCCTTTTTTTTTTTGCAGGGTTCCTGCTTTGAACAAATATGTATGTTTAAATCCTTCATTAGCCAGTCGTACAGTTTTTTTTTTTTTTTTTAAATTCTGTTAATTAGCAACATTTGGCACCTTCGGCAGCGTGTGAAGTCAGCTGCTGCGCAAAGGTTTTCTAAAACAGGCTACCAAACAGACTATTAACGCGCTACGAACTCAGGCTCTCAGGTGACACTTGGGTGACGCCTCGATTATTTTATGCTTAAGAAATAAACGTTGAGTCGTTAAAGTGGCGAGTCGCACTGGATCGTGTCCCTTTAGTCACTATTTCCTGTCTATTTTTAACCACTTTACTACCAGTCAAAAGTTTGGACACGCTCAATTTCAATTCAGTGAAAAGCACTGGTAGTGTGTGGGTTTTAATTTTCAGAAATGAGGAAGCGTCATGTTGATACCTGCGTGATTTGACAGGGCAGTCAGAGAACGCCCTGAGGCAAAGCAGGTGGAAACAACCGCCGTAAACCAGTAATAACAACAGCTCACCTGTGAGAACGCCCCCCGTAAAAACCAGACGACCCAACAGGTTACAGGTGTCGGAAGTGACAGCGACCCCCCCCTGTTTCCACCAGTTTCCTCTCATCTTCTCACCCTCCCTCTGTCTCGTTTTGCTTAGTTTTCCTCCTCTCTTCATTAGATGCACCTTTGGAAGGGCGTTTGCAACGAGGCTGGATGCGGAGTAAGAGTGGGTGAGGGAACAGTAAGTCTATCTAAAGGTGTGAGACAATATGTATGCAAATGTTCTCTCCAAGCAGCTCGCCAACGGAGCCAAGCCCACATGCCCCGCCGTGGGGCAGCCGAACGAGGATTTATCATCTAATATCACCTCATCGTGAAAGATAATAATAAACACGTTTGCCAGGCTGTAAGTTACGCACCGTCTCTAACCCGGCTACCTGAACAGAGTAGTAAATCAGCAGAAATTACGCGGCGAAGGTTTTGAACAATTAAGGCTACGGCGCGTCGAATAGTGAGCGAAAATAAAACTGTTGGGGATTTTAAAAGCAAACACGCTCTTACGCCGGGAAATATTACTGCCTAGTCAGCCTGCAAACACACAGACGGAGCTCTTTTCAGTTGCGCGGTGCCGCAGCCAGACGGGAGAGAATTAATAAGGCACTACAGTGTATCGGTGTTACTAAATTGGCTGTGCTTCATAACAAAGTCCTTCAGAGCAGATATCAATTAGAAACAATTAAACAAACCATTCATCATCCTTGCGAAGTGCGGGGAGCGGCGCTACAAGAGATGAAACGCAATAAAACCTATAATCAGCTCGCTCTCCGAGGCTGTGGTTGACAGAGCTGAGGCGTGTTTACGTAAAGATCGCGTTAGACGATGCGAACGGGACGGGAGTGTCCATCACGCGGCCACGGACGCAGCAGAGAGAGAAAAACAGATGCTTTAAAGAAACTCTTAAAGAGCATCCTTAGTTTCCAAGCACATGTCAATGCAGCATGTGTCTGAGTATAAAGACGCGTCGGCCTATCTGCTAACTGACAACCAGCTTCCTTATTTCCTGGAAAACCTTTACCAAGGCTTCCAATATTAACGTCCGCAAAATTATAGTGTTGTTGGAAACCGAATGAGACAAGATCTTAATGCAAAGATGCACTGGGGGAAAGGAGCCCTATCCTGCACACAGCATATCTCCACACATCCAAATTCCCCAGTTCTCAGCTCCCCAGAGGCGACCGCGATGGCGCAGGGTGAGGCTACCGCTCCTGCAGCCTTACAGGCATATGGCTAATCAGCGCGGCTTCTTCCGTGCAAAAGGTAACTCTATACTCAAGCAGGGAGGATAGGGGAGCTACCAGCACGGCCTCCCCTGTCTCTCTGCACTAATGAAGCTCCCAGGTAATCAAATCACTGTACACATAGGCAGATGGCCAATAAGGGAACAAAGCATCAAGGCTCTTCACGGGAGCAAGTTTTTAAACTTACCAGTGAGTCACTTCTTCCCTCTCAGGGTTGAGTTTGTCTCCAACGAGGATGAGGTGGTAAATGTGTACACTAAGCCTAAACAACCAATTTTTTTTTTGAAAGAGACAGATTTTGAGATAAAACATGACTATCTTGTTGCATAGAATACGTATTGTTATTTGAACAACTCAGCTCCAGGATTAGAACTTTAATTTAGCCGTAACCCCACGCACAGCTACGAGAAGGATTATGAAAAGGCTACTAATTCACAACTTGAACAACTCGTTCCACTTCACTACTCAGTAAGGTTTCCTGTACGTACAGCGTCCGTAACACTGATCATGGTGTCAATTTATTCATTCAACATAATGACTTCAGCCTTCAAACGTCAGGTTAAAAAGATGCACCTTGTGCGGCCTGCGAAGCCTCTTCTCCCTGAAAAACAGAGTCTGTGGCCTGTGAGTTAATGGGCCACAGTTGATGATTTAAATCCCTTGTGTTCATTAGGTTTAACAGTGTTTATTGGCTGCTGACATTTTTGTTCTAATTTAGCTAGGCTAACATGAAGATCTGAAAGAAAACAGACGCATTAGTGACGTCAGCTTTACCTGCAGTTTCTCATTTAAAATGCTCAACTTCGAGTTATACTTAATTTGCCTTAATGTATTTTTGTATTTTCCCCCAAACATCCATTAAATAAACTGTTGGAATGGCTTCATGGTTTCAGTTTTTAAATCTGTACACGACCCTAGATCAGGAGTCTTCAACATTTTTCAGGCCAAGGACCCCAAACTGATGGAGAGATTCAGTAGGAACCCATCTACCTACTGTATGTGTTCTATATTAAACTCTGCCTAGTGCTATTTAGAAATCTACATTATTATTATTATTATGTTGCATTTAGTATTAAGCTATTCAAATAATACACAGGTTCAAATATTAATTTCCGTATTTCGAACATGTGCAACAGTACCTGACTAGTGGTGGCCTCTTCTGCTAATATTTCATCGTGCCTCTGGGATTTTACCTGGGGACTGAATAGACTCTCGGCCAATTGCAGTGAACCTGACAGAGTCAGTGTAACATGCTGCCTCGTGAGTGGCTCAGCAGCGATATGGGCAGGTCATACTGTGAACACGAGGCTTAGATTGACAGGTCCAAACGGTGTGAAACAGTGCGCTGTTGAGGCAGCTCCTGTATCGCTGAATGAGTGGAGAGCTGATGGAAAATTTGTGATGGAAAATTGTAGGGGGATATATATATATATATATATATATATATACATATAAAGATGTCTAATCAAGGTTTGTACCTCACAGACCCTCCGTTGAAGACCTTTGTCCTAGATGTTCTATAATAACCCTGCAACATCCTAAATACAGTTTTTTTAGCGCTCTTTAGCAACACTTCAGCTGTGATCCTGGGACGGCGAAGCCGGCCACACTTGGCTACTTTGTAACGTTTGTCCTTGTGGTGCTAATGCACTCCTCATGCACCAGTCACGATGACCTCAACAGCTGGAGAGGCACAGTGCAGGATGGACTGAGGTGGTATTTTGCATGGTTGAAAGGGAGAAAAACATTATTTCCAAGAAAACAGTCATCTGCTTTATGCAGGGGTGAAGCTTTTATTTAAACTACGCCCATCCGTAAGAGTAATCCACACCATATTCCACAGCACTATTCAACATGAAATCATTACCTATTAATCAATAATCAACAATGACACAATGAGACGGTTCGACCGCTGGGTCCTCCCGCTTTGATTTTACAAAGAGAGGTCATTACAAAGGAATATTTTTCTTGTTCCCCCAATCAAGGAACTGGCAGTGAGACTCATCTCATCCTCCTCGCTCTGTAGAGCAAGTAATGCCCACTAATCCCAGACACAGGCCGAGGCTGTGGACACGAGAGAGAGGGGGAGAGACAGAAGGAAACAGCTCGTGTCATTATTTACAGTTTTTATGCTAAGTTCTTTCTTGAGCCACTCACCCTTAGACCCCATCAGGAAAGGAGAATGTCTTTCTGTGTGTGTGTTTGTGTGTTCTTTGTCGCCAGAGCGCGGCCAGTGTGGAGGACAAGGCGCAGAGCAAAGAGTCGCAATCCCCAAAAGTGTTCATTTAGAAGGGTTCACACTAGCAGCGCGCGCACACACACACACACACACACACACACACACACACACACACACACACACACACACACACACACACACACACACACACACACACACACACACACACACGAAGCTCCCAGGCCTTTCCTATCCCGTGTAACGTAATGCGATATCTGCTGCTTCCCATTTGAGCCTCTTCATCCTCCACGGAACAGAAACAACTGGTGGAGATGCGAAAGGGGGAGGACGAGTACGAGGACGAGGACTAAGGGACGGGAAGCAAAACCAGATTCTTCGGTTTCTGTCTTTCTCCCTCTCTCTGTGTTTAAGGGAGTAATGTGTCTCCATCTCTGTCTATCCTATTGTAATGGAGAGGGTCTCACTACGCTGCCTGAGGAAATTGCCTTATAGTCCCTCTGCCCTCTTCTATATGTGGACACACACACACACACACACACACAAACACACAAACAGGCCGCACACACTCCCATGGCAGTGGCCCCAGTGACACTGCTTAAATATTAATGACCTGATTCTCTCTCATTAATAATAGCTGCAGTGCTGATTACTCTGTGAATACCACTGTGTGTGTGTGTGTCTGTGTGTGTTTATACATATGGAAGTGTGCCTACTTGCAATGTGAAAGCCAAGTATTTGTTCTGCCTGTCACTGGCATATTACACCATGAATCCCTCCAAAAGGATTACTGACATTACAATGCTGAGGTAAATGAAATAATACCGAACGACACGACGGTGCGAATACTAAAGGTTAGCAAATTCTGATAAACGCATTGTCAGTACGTACGTCTGAGACAGGGAACAAACATGTAGACACGTGACAAAGAAGAAAACACGCATGAGCAACACACACACACACACACAAACACAGCTGCAAATACATAGACTTAAAACAGACGAGCATTCGCTCAGCTAAGCCGCGTGTGAGTCGTGCGAGATGCAGCCGGCTTAAGCTAGCTTAGTACAAGACGCAGGACACACACATTCACACAGACACACACACACACACGCTGGGTCAATGAAAAGCAAGAGTAGACATCAGTATCCAGTGGGTTGTAATGGAGAACTTAGCATCCTCCGGCTAAGAATAGCAATAGCTGGACCACGAGAAGGAGGGAAAGAGAGGCCCCAGACAGAAGAGAGTGACCAAATGAACCGTGTGTTCTTTAGCAATGATGAGTCAGGGAATTACAGAAGTAAACACAAAATGAAAAACGCTCCTTTGTCAAATCTTGACATTGAGTGCACGTACAATACAACGGCCGCTGCCTAATATGGATGGAAAGAGTGGAAAACTAAAGCCGCATTCCTGCTCGGCCTTTATGAGAGTCCGTTTCATGTTTGTGAGTGTGTGTGTGTATTTATGTGACCAAGAAAGAAAGAAAGAAGTGTTTTTTTTAAAGCCTGTAACACAATTGAATTTATAGATTAGAAATCAAGTAATCCATGTAACTTCCATCTTGTCATATCTTTACCTCTTTACCACCTCGTCTTCCTCCACCTTCAGTCTGATGATTTAAACTCCAGCACCCACCCAAGTTGCAATGCCCTCCCACCCACCCACCCAGGGCCTCTCTGGCCCTGGCCGTGGTTGCTTGCGACGTCTGGCCACGGCCGATGGAAATCATCTTATTAGGGCTGTGCTAATGTCTGCTCTGGATTCCTGGGACACTCCGGCTGCTCCTATTTTAATTGGCTGACTCTATTAATATTTTATTCGTTTAAACACAGCGCATCACCTTTCCCTTCGCCGACTCTGACCCCGCCGGTTCCTGCTCACAATGTCAGACGGGGAAAATAGACGGAGGCAAATTGTTTTCACAGCGACCCCACCGCAAAACTGCTCTGGGTTGTTCCGCGTGTCAGACGACGGTTGGGTTATGTTTTATGAACAGTTTGAGTGAACTTGCTGTATTTTTTTGACTTTGATGCCGCTGTCGGATTAACAACTGCTGATAAAAATGAGTGAACTAGCATTGCTGTATATCATATGCTAAAGATTTGACACAAATTGTCTTTGTTACTGAAGTGAAAAGAAATGGTTGTTTGTCTCTCTGTAAAAACAAACAAAGTGGAGTTTACACACCAAGGATGAGGAAACAACTTTATTTAAGAGGAGTATAGACTAATTCATGAACAATTCAACTTAAACATGGATAAACCTCGGCAGAATGCACCTGACACACTTTATCATATATTTGCAGCTTTTGCTTGTTACGAAAATACATGTGAAATTTGCACAGACCCACACAAACACACAGCCGACAGGCCTGGGGGCGACCTCAAGGACAGAGGTAGAGGCGGAAGACAGAAGGAAGGAATAAGTTATGGAGGGTGACATAAGAAGACGAGATAAAAGACAAGAGAAATGTCAAGTTGATCTAATTCAGCACAGTTCGTTTGGTACCTAATTAAGAAGTTCTGCTATAATAAAGTGTTCTATTGAGTCACAATGAACAACTTTCGTTTTGTTGGCTGTGCTGGTTTTGCGGTATTGAATGAACTAATGTGACTAAGCAAACAGGCCCAACAGGGATCAGGAGCAATTTAAATCAATTTAAAGTAAAAAAATGTGTTGCTTGCATTACCAGCCACTTCTCTGGAAGTCTTCAAATAACAAAAAAAAAAAATACTATTTCCAGACACATCTGGTCCTGGTGAGTACCTAAAGCATACCTGTACTCTATAAAACCCTCTGCCCAGTTTACACTGCGTTTTAGTCCAGATTTTCCTCTTGCCAGCATTTTTTGGAGATCGCGGACAAAAAGTTCAGATTAAATCAGCGCTCGCTCCCATGAGTGAGGATTAGTATGTGAGATATCTGAGACGGGCACAGATGTGTGGCAGACACCCGAGAGATATCCAGCACGTTAAATGTCTGGACTAATCTGCGAGTCCAAATCCAGCGGTAAGAAATGTGTTTTGACTGGCAACAGCAGCCAGCGAGAGTGGACGATACACATGCGCGGCAGACAAACACGTCCTCGGGTCAAACGCAACATCTGCGCAGCCTTTCTCCACATTGTCTTCTTCACCCTCCGTTTTCCTTAAATTAGCGGGGATATTCTCATGCGCGCTTTCTGGTTCACGTTCAAGAGCGGACAGAGCTGCCTGGGACTCGAACTTATGGTCACTCATCACTCACGGAGAGTGTGAACTACAACAATTTCACGATACTTTATTTTAAGACCAACAGTCGCGGGACGTGGATATGAAAGTCGTACGACGTGTAGGTGGCATTTCACACCGGAGGGAGCAGCGTGAAGTGTCTCGAATTATGTCACAAGTCCGTTGGAAAATGATAATCTGCAGCTGTTTAGAGTTGCGTACACATTATCTCTACTTGGCCCGTGGCTCAAGCCCACAGCTCAGCATCCGCTGACACAAACCAGTCCCAAGCCGAACTGTTCTCACCAAGTGTTGACGGGAACGGAGATTGTGTATAATAGGAAAAAATATATATATAATTCCTAGTTAAGCCCTATCTATTTTTAAAATTGTCCACACCACATTTTTACAGCAGTGACATGTGAAAGCAGTAGTGCAGACTTTTAACATCAGTTTATAAAGTGGTGTTTTATTACTGTGACTGTTTCGTCAGACAGCTGCTTTGCTGTAGTGGAAGGGGTATTTGCAAAGAATGAGAAAGAAGCTTCCACACTTAAGCTCTTGATTTACAAAGATTCAGAGCGAAAGCATTTTCTGTTTCTGATGACGAATGCACTACGGGAATTTCCAGTTCTGGGTGTTATTTTAAGGATTTCTGTCAATTCTGTTCCTTTCAGCGAGAACAAAAGCTACACGGTTACCACTTCCCCAAGCCTTTGAAAGCATCTACACGTACCAAACATCCTCCTATGTAAAGGATGATTAAGTGTGAGATCAGGGAGGAGTGACAGAAATCCTTAAGGAAATGTAAATCGAGTATTTATCCATCATCTCGCTCTGAATTTCAAATTGTTATCGTATGCTAACAACCATTGGCTTTTTATTTTTTTTTAGTGTTCCTTTTTACTGAAAGTAAAACATTTGTTTTGCAGCATGATGAGCGTGAACACTTACAGCTGGGAATCATTTGGACTTTAAGACTCAAGGGCCAGTAAGAAAAGTACAGCTAATCCTAGCCTTTAAGAAAACACAAAGTCATTAAAAAAACAAAAAATCTGAAAAAAACTGTCTGCTTTCCATATTTCTAAAAAAAAAGTTCAGTATTTTTGAAATAGCTAAGAATTTAGCACATTATGTGAAGTCTCTAATAGACGGAAGAGATGATACTCAAACCTGACATCGCACACTTTATTTGGCAGCCTTAAAGGTGAAAATTGGTGCTAGCAGAGGTAGAAATATAATGTGACAGCTACGGCAGCCGAGTGTTTTTTTTTTTTTTTTTGCATGTGAGCGATGGCTGCTCCTGCGGCCTTTAACACCCATCCGTACCCACCGGCTCGTCTCCGCGCTGCCGCCGTCTCCGTCGGATGACACGATGCCGCGCGCGCCTTCTCCGCCTCCCTCTCCTCTCCCCGCAAACACTCGCACGCGCGCACGCGGCCCTCTGACAATGTGCCACCGCGAGTGTGAGCGGCGCAGAAAAACACGCCGTGTTCCCACAATGTTCGCTGATTAACGAGATGGTTTGTTCTCTTCCTCAGGCATGGGCCAATCAGGCACGAGGACACAAATCTCTCCCTGCTGGTGATGCTGAAGGCCACCGGCCACTATTTATTGGCAATCTCTGTCCTAACTACCCAGACAGAGAGAGCGACACGCTTGCCACAGGCAGGCAGCCGCCACTCTGTCTACCTTTGTGTGTGTTTTTCATGTGCCAATAGTGGAGGAAATATGATAGCTGGCGTATAAAAAATATACCCCTTGCTATAATAAAATAACAGTGTGAACACACACAGCCACGACGGGATTTACAGGAAGATCTCCTCAGTGGATGTGTCAATGGAGTGCAGGTATTAAGGCCACAAAACGCAACATCAAAGCTGTGATTAAATCAGATTAGGCCTTCCCGACTAAAAATGCCTCCTTATAGCACAAGTGAACAGTTCCTCCTCCTTTTTTTTTTTTTTTTTACCTCTGGATTAATTAGAAGGATTTAGCAGGCTCTGTGCTGTAGCAGCTCAGCTAAACATTAGTAATTGCCGTGTTTATCTCCTTTCAGTGTAAAAATAACCCACACACAGAGGTTGTGACAGTGTAGCTGTTTTCACCAAAGAAATATTCCTGTTTGCTCGCTGAAATCTAAAAAGCAGCTCTTCGTGGCAAATTCTGTTGTTGTTGTTGTGGTTTTTTTTTTTTCTTGAAAGGCCTTGATGACAGCTTTGTTGGTGAAACATTTAACAGTGCTCCCATCAGTTATTTTAAGAAAACTTTAATTGTTTACAGCCTGTCTCTTTGTAATGGCTTTAATACTATATCAGTGGCTAAATTACAGCGGATCCTGCCACGAACTTCAACCAGGTAGATTTTTGAACTAGAGATCGATATCGGGCCGATATTTGCGTTTCTTTACTGGTATCGGCATCGGCTGATACGCGGATGCATTCACCAACACACACACATATATATATATATATATATATATTTTCCTGTCAAGATTTACAGACAGGCGCAACCAAAGCCAGCCCTCTGCTGCTTGAGACACTGCAGACCGTGCAGCCCATATATTGCCCAAAAAAAGCTCCACTTACTTAATCATTTAGCACCAACACATTACAGTCATTAGCAACAGTCCTAACTTTTACTGTTGTTGTTAAGTAGGTGTTTGCTCACTGATGTTTCTTTCTTTCTTCATGCTAATAGTGCAGGCTGTCAATAAACCTCAATAAATGTTCATGGTTTTGGTTAAATTGAGACTGGCATTTGTTATCATTGTGTCATCTTTATCATGTAAATGGAGGTAGAAAGTATCAGCTCTAAATATCGTCTCAGAAAAATCGGCAGCATGTATCGGCCATCGGTTAATGCTGGTGAAAAAAAAAGTGGTATCTGTATCGGCCCTATAAGATCCATATCTGTCAATCTAGTTTGAGCTGGATCTCATGAGTTTTCTACTCGTTCCCACCATTTAGCTTCTATTTTGTTTATCTCCACAACGAGATAAAAATTTAAATCGGTGCCGACTTCTTCCTGGGTTAAACAGAAGAAAGAAAGAATAAAAAGAAAGAATAGAAATCAAACAGCATACGTGAGACACAGAGACACCACAGGACATATTCCAAATGCAGTGCAGACTCTACCTCTTTATCAAGCCTGCCATTCTTAAAATAAGTGATGAAGCTACATGCAGAGTTGTGAGAAAGTCAGCCATCTATTGTAAGCTTGTGATATCGATGTTATACAAGAATTCAAATGAAGAGAGACATAGTGGGAAGAAATGTGGAGAAAGGAGAGCCAGAACTGAACTTGGCCTATATTCTGAACTGTAGTGTATGTGACTCACTCTTTGCATAGTCAGACACGCTTTGATGGCAAACCTGGCTCAAAGTCATTACGGTAGAGAGGAAAGAGAGGATTCAGGGCACAAGAAAAAAGAAAAAAAAATGGGGACGAGCCCAGAATATGAAAGACGGCCTTAAATTAATAATGCTTAAGATTTTTCCAAGTCATTTTTCTATTCCTTGTGGCTAGCATGTTTACACTATAGCCATTTATCGTAGGTATCGGCAAATACTCAAGGATACTTGAGTCACGATATGATACCTTGCGATATTAAGATATTGCAATATATATCAATATTCTTCATAGTTCACTGAGAAATTTTAAATGCAGCTTAAAATACAAGTTGCATGCACATCAGATGACAGTGATAATTCATTGGAGAAATTGAGCCCAAAAAATAATATTAATTCAAATAATCCATTTCCATTCATTTATTGCAAAAAGTGGATCAAGTTTCATGCCACACAACAAGTTTGCAAGCTGCAAACTCTTTGTCCAGGTTATTAGTTCCTTCTTTTCCATTGAAAGTGCCTCCAAACGTC
The DNA here is from genome assembly GCF_022458985.1 of Mugil cephalus. Lineage (NCBI taxonomy): Eukaryota > Metazoa > Chordata > Actinopteri > Mugiliformes > Mugilidae > Mugil > Mugil cephalus. Next base: position 14,439,354 of record NC_061774.1, on the reverse strand, counting down.
AGTTTTTACTGTATTGTGGCCAATTCTGCCCTTCCTACATTAAGTTTGAAGATCACAAGGGATTCAAAGGAAATTATTCCTGTAATTTACTTTTTTAAATACTCTGTCTTATTGTTGACTTCCACAGCAAATTGACCTTTTACACAGAAAATCAAGTAAATATTTGTCTTTGTAAATCTGTTCAAAATTTCTTTGTTCATACTCCAACCCCTGATGTCATCGTATTGTTATTCCCCACCATTTGTTGCCCTGACACAGACCGATCAGCAGGCTTATAAATACAGAAACCAAATCAAATTAACAACTTCACATTCTGTTTACTAATCACTGGTGCTGCTTATATGTGTTTTCTGGTTTTGGTTGTATGATTTAAGGGTGAGATCATCATTTAACACAGTGTTAATGATGGGTTTTGTTTTTGCTGACAACTGGGACCTCTCAATTTGCTGCAGTGATGCAGAGGTGTGGAAGTTGCTTCAGCGGACTATTGCGCATGTGCTGGGCGTGGTTACAGGTGCAGCAGAGGACACGCGGAGAGGCAAGGAAGAAGAAACTTTAGAGGAAAACCAAGGTGTCGGACAGATGGTTCGGAGAACTGGAGAAAGACAGGAAGAACCCGCTGAGTAATAAAGGTCAAAAGAAGAATGCGGAGGGTAGAAAAAGGCACCGTGAGAAAAGAAAACACACACGAAAAACGATGATCACACGCCAGAAAACTGGGGTTTGTCAGCTTGACTGGGAATCTTTTCAGAAATCTCCCAGAGTTCAGAGCAATGGTAGGAAGTCTGGAGAAAGAGAAGGATCACAGGGGGAATTTGGGTACTATGCCAGGGAAGTAACTAACTTTTCCCTGGCGTCAGCATATCTGCTTTGGAGGTTGATCTATCTCACTCTAATCGCTACAGGAGGACACATATGGCAGGCGAGGTAGAGTCTGCGCAAAAGCCACACACACACACACAATGGGAACGGCAGTGAAGACGTGCCAGCGTGCGCTGTAATTGTCTCAGCGTGATTGTGACCACAGCTGCAGAGGACGCATTACACGAAGGCAAAGGGTTTCCACAGTCAGTATCAGCTGTCTGTGGAAACCGGTGGCTCAGTTACACCTATTACACGGCGTGCACATGGAACAAACTGAATCCACTTCAAACAGACCTCGAACTGATTTAGCTTTTGACTGAGGATTAGGTAATTGCCATTGTTCCTACAGATAAATGTTTGTTTTACCTCTGTCATCAAACACATATTGTTTAACTTAATGCCAAACAAATTCTCTGCCCACTTTTTTATCTTCATAACAAGGAAACATTTATATTGAACAAATCTGGAAAGTGTTCTGTTCTGCCAGCAGAGCAGAACATTCACTAATATTGTATTTCATAGCTGCTCCTGGCAACTGAAGCATAATTAACATGCCCAACTACAGAAAGGCTTTTAATCACCTCTCCCTCTCCTTGCTCTACATAAGCATGCCCGAGGAACATTTTCTTATCTGTGGCCAGTATTTAAGCTCGTTACATGTGTAGAGTGAATGCTTGGCCCTGTGTTCATTTCTCGAATGATTAATGTTTTCGTTCTTTTGTTTAATAATTTGAAACGCTCTGTAAATATAAGGGAAAAGGTTGCAGTCTTGCTTTCAAACATAAGCACGGGACGCTTTTGTTTTGGTCTCGAGTAACCGAAACCTCCAGGCTGTGACACGGTAGTTGGTGCTCAGCCACTTGCCAGTGTCAGGCTGCTGGCGAGCATCTGTGGAGCTGTTTTTTTGGAGCATGTTCTGCACCGTTGCCTCAAGTCAGATCCCTTTCAGCAGCTTTTCGTCCTGTTCAGCATCTTGATTTGCTTAATCAGAGAGACCGCTCAAACTGGCTGCTCAGCTTAGCAAGCCCGTTCAGAACAGAAGAAAAAAAGAAAACAGCTTTAACTCATTTTTACAATAGCATGATCATTTAGCCTCCCAATTTATATTGACTAAAGAAGGAGCACAAAAATGAGCGAGAATGCTGTTGGACCAAGTAAGAAACCCAAACCCTGACACATCCATGCAGGCTTTATTTTTCACCAAGTCATATTCAAAGTGCAAGAAATCAGAGTAAGAATTATATCCCTCTCTTGTTGTAAAAGTGGTTAGCAAGCCAAATAAAAGGTGTGGGACTAACTGATCAACATGATTCAGAAGAATCCAGTTCTGTATGATGGTCTGTAACTCTTCCTCGTCCCTAGCGTCCCAACTAATACTAATAGCAGCTGTTCCAGTTTCAACTTTTCAGTGAAGAATATAGATCACTGTCACACAGTGGGACAAATTTATTTAGTAGCTGAGTTTTTAAAAGAAACTTTTTTTTTTTTTTAATCTACAGACACAGTCTGTCATTGTCAATTGTTCTTTGATGTCGGTTCGGTCTGGACCTTAAGTGAAAAAATACAGGGCAGCAGTCACGCTTCATCCACAGCAAAACAAATATGACGTCAAACTTTCATTATCCAATTTATCCATATAAATCGGTGGCACATTCTGCCATAACATCTCAAATTTTGTATCCAAAACAAACCAGTCTGTAAATGATAAACTTTACCCAACGAGACTGTGCTTACTATGAGAGAGACTGGGGTACTCATTCAGCAGTTAAATCTAATTTTCCATAATGAAGTGTATGGATTGCAAATTAAATGCATGGCTACATGGCTAAAAAAAAAATAAAGTCCCCACCTGGATTTAACTAAGCAAATAGTTCACCAGTTACTGCATGGGTGATTATCTTTCAGCTGGGAACAAGTTATTTAACCTCAGCAGAGTTGGCCTGTCTGCACTTAAAGGTTTGGTGAAACCAAACAGAAGAAAAACACCAGGGCTACGTTTAATAGTGAAAGTAACAGCATTTCCACACGTACAATGCGAAAGGAACTTAAGGGATTGGGAGTGAACAGCTGTGTAGCCTTAAGAAAATCACCAGTGAGGCTAACCGAGAAAAAAGGGCTTCAATTTGCTAGGGAGCATAAAGATCGGACTAAGAAGAGAGGAGGATGAAGTGATGCCCCCGTCATTCATAGTGTCTACTGCACCAGTCTGTGGGGGCAGTGCTGTGATCTGGGGTCGCTGCAGTTGCTCAGATCCAGGTTCAGCAACATTATGCTGAAAGAATGAGATCAGCTGACTACCTGAATACGCCGAATGACCAGGTTGTTCCATCCATTGCTTCTTTCCTGATGGTACTTCAGTCCAAGATGACAATTCCAGGAGTAATGTGGCTCAAATTTTGGTGGCGACTTCTTCTTTTTTTTTTTTTTTGGCCAGGCAGTGTAAGATGTACGTTAACTTGGAGCATACACCAATCAGCTATTAAAACCACTGACAGGATAAGTAAATATATTGATCATCTTGTGACAATACAATGTTTTGCTGGGAAACTTTTGGACCTGGCACTCGTGTGGATGTTATCAGGCCCTCCCACCCCACAGCAATGACCCTCCACAAGGTGTTGACCTGACCTCCAAATTCCTAAACTGATGAAGTATCTGTAAGATGTCGGTGTCACGACACCAGTTATGGATGAGGCGTAACGCATTAGCTGGCAGTTCAAAAGCCTACGAGCTAATTAGACAATTGTAGCTTTGTAAAATGAAGACTAATAACGGTTATGATCATTTCTGCCGCTAATGTGTTTCTGTAATTGCTCCACACGGGGCTCGGATCTTCAAAGGTCAAGGATCAGCACTGTACAGACAACCACAACACGGCCCATCTGGGTCTGACTGGCCGTCCGGTTTACTTGGTCCAGAAAACAGAATGAGAAACGCGTATTTTCATCTCCTGCTAAACTCTAAGAGAGGCCTCGTTTTTCTCCACCTTCTCATCTTTACAGCCATTCTCCACTGTTATTTGATCAACATCTCAACACATCAGACTGATGCTACGGGACGCGTCAGCCAGCAAAGATGATTGGGAGCCCCTCCTCTAACCCACCCAGTCATCACATTAAAAATAAATTTAATAAAAATACACCTATATGCTACATCCCTCCATAACATGCCAGGTTTGTCTGAGTCATAAATGTGTGCGTGTCCCTAATGCTTATGACTTGCGCTACAGCCTTTTGTTGAATGAAGAGGCACAGAGCTGTGTTTTATTCAATTAAACTCCCAAGGGGGCGCAGCGGCAAATGAACTGCAGCCTAACAAACTCCCACCACCACACATCACTCTGCTAATCAGACAGCAGCAACGAGGCACACTCCGACTCTTCATCACTCTCACCACATGCATATCTCACCATTATTCTTCTATGCAAACGGAAACACGTTCCGTCTTTCTCAAAGCGCGATATTCTCAAAAATAATGATTTATTTACAAACAGCCTTCATTAAAAGACGCCACAAACCATACTAAACACTGAAAGTCAAATGTTGGACTTGAGTGAACGATAAAAGTAAACGAGATTCTGTTTTCCTGTGAGTTGATGGTGTGTTAATAAAGACTGTCACAACGTGCCAGATTTGTCTGAAAGCAAAGGGAACACTGGCTGTGTTTTAAACACACACCGTGCAATTTTTCATGTGTTTTTCACTGTCGAGTCCTGTTCAACTACAACAGCCAGCGAGCTCGCATGTCAACAGATCCATCTCCATGACAACAAAGAATCAGATGATCGATGGCGTTTTATTCCCATCCAAAACGACGTACGTCACAAACAGAAATGAAACCACGACGGCTCTGGTTTTGCTTTTGAGGAGCGTGATTCCTCCTCGCGAACTTATGCAACGACTGCGCACAAACAAACATACCAACATACCCAGAACAAGGGAGGTGTTGTAACGGCAGCGAATCCGTCTCAGTCTCCGGAGTAATGAAAGCATCTTTTATATGAGAGGCTCCATTAACCTCTGAATCAGCTGCATTAGAATGACATCCTCTTTACACAGACACATTACTACATTAACCTACGCGGCGTTTTAGTGAGTGTCTCCTCATACGGCGGACCATTATATTACAGTCTGAACGCCCACACAGTTTTCAGTTATTCTGACTGATTACACTTCATTTCAGCTTAATGTTCAGTAGGGCCGCGGAGTCACTCATCTCAGTGTACTTGAAGTAGTGTAAATTGCAAGGTATCCTCCCCTAATAGATGCAACCGAACACATAATAGATCTTGAAACTGTGTAAGAGCTTCAACCTTAGATAACAATTTTTTTTTTTTCCCTGCTGAAGCGTGCACATTGAACAAGCTTATTATAGACACGACAGTAGCATCTGTGTGTGTGTGTGTGTGTGTGTGTGTGTGAGCATGTGCATCGAGTGTGTTTGCTACAATGTGACAGTAGTGGGAGGAAGTCACACACCATCTCATCTTCCTTGAGCTTCTGTCCCTCAGGTTGGCTGCTTACGTAACTAATGCTAAGACCCCCCCGGGGAGATAGGTGGCATGGAATTATAATCACGCAGTAATACCTGCTGCTTCATCCGAGCCCTATATCTGAGCCAGAATCAAATGGAGACGCTAATACGTTTAATATTTTATAATTGTTGGAGTTCATCTAACGCATGCGCACTCATATTAGATTCTAGAATCTAATCTAAAAGCTGTTTTCTGATTGCTACTTTTGTTATTATTGTCTTGACCATAGGTGTGAATACGCATATGTTTTGACCACGCTACAAATCTATATTATTTATCATTTTACTTATGTAATCTCTACATTATATCACTAATCTAAGTTAAGCTATGGTAGGCAACAAAAACAAACACAAACTTATGGACTGATTAAGTAGGAACCTCCTACCTACTATATGTGTTCTATATTAAGCTCGGCCTATAGTGCTATTTATAATATTATTATTATTTTGCATTCAATATTAAGCTTTTAAGCTTTTTTAATTTCAAACATGTGTAACAGTACGTTATTTGAGGGGGAAAATTAAAAAGATACATATAAAAAATGTCTAATCAACCAAAGATTTTGCGTATCCCCTAAGGATGTATATAAAACATCTGATTTTAAAATGCAATGTTTAGCCACTATATGCAGTCAGATTTCTACCATCAAACATCGGGTGCTGAAAATATGAACAGAGGTGGCTCAGAATCTCAGAAAAGTGCTAATCTCGTCAGATCCCTATGATCGCCGTGATTACAGTGACAGTCTCTCAATCACCGGGGCTGTAATAACACTACACCCCTCCATTCCTCCGAGGCTTCCCCACCCCATCATCTTCATGCTCGCTCAGTCTTGGAGACAGACAGAAACACACGCACACACACACACACACACACACACACACACACACACACACACACACACACACACACACACACACAGACAGACAGACAGTGCAGAGGGTCAGTGCGGAGCTGCTGGCTGCAGACAGGAGCAAAGGTCGGACACACCCTGCTATTATCCCCGGAGTCCTGCTCGGCGTAAAGGCAGCGCCGTGGCACATTGAGTGACGGCTCAATGGGAGGCCTGCTGGGAGCTTACTAGCAGGTGAGGAGTCAGATGAGCCAGAGGGAGAACACACACACACACACACACACACACACACGCACACACGTGCGCGGTGGGACACGGTGCAGGCACAGGCACAATCACACACCAGCAGACACACACAAATGCTGTCAGCCTGCCATGTGTTAAACAGGCACTGCACAGTGAAGCACACATACGTGCAGGAATGCGAGCACGCACGCACACACAAACACACACACACACGCTGGATGTAGTAATAAGGCAGTGGTGCACTCCAGGGATACAGCTAGTGGCCACAGAGAGGGAGAGAGGAAGCAGCTGGCTGCTGAAATACTTCCCCTCATAGCACTGTAATTTCCTCCCAGAAGCACACCTGGGCCAACACTCATTCACACATACAGCGTACACTGTATCTGCATGTGTTGTGTGTGAACACATGAGAGATGTGCGTGTGCTCCTTTACAGCGCGTGTGTTTATGTAGGGATGCTGCTGATTCAAAGCAGCTCCCCGCAGTCCAATATAACACCCATATTATTACACGACGTTACAAGTTATTATGTACATAAAACACATGCTTGGTACGCAGTGTTGCGGCGCTGCTACTTCGTTCATGTGAAATCTAAGGCGGCTACTGCTCCGACGTGTTGTTGTTACAGCCATTTTGATCTCAGGCGGGAAAAGAAAAGGAAATGCACCGTAAGAATTCAGTTAAAAAAACAACGCTGATGAGATGAGTCTTTAAACAATTTCCAATTACCACCTTTTCCTGTTTATTCTGTACTTCTATCTTGAACTTTCCAACCCCTACTTTAATGACGCTGAGGTTTCCAAATTCTGGAAATTGCTGCCGGGTTTTGGGTTTCCCCTGCTAAAAATGCTCAGCCTCAGACTGACCTTGGCAAGTGACACTGTTCAACATATGCTGAAGGAATTCTTCTCTGAAACCACTTGTTTTAAAGCTAAAAACAGCCGAGAGGCACAGGTCAGAAGGCTTTCTTCATGCAAAGCCTCAGGCGGCCATTTTACTTTAGGGCAGCAGCGCCGGGTTTATGTTGCGCCGAGCAACTGAGGCAGATAATAGAAAGTGACAGAAGTGTTAATGTGGCAGTGAAAAGATGAACACGGTCGTGTAAAATAAAGGGAGGGCGTCTGTGAAGCAGCGATTCCAGGAGATTTCTTGTCTTTTATATTGTCTCCGAGTAAAAGCTGGATCTGACTGCAGCAAAGTTAGCAGCAGAAAAACAAGCTGTTGAGACAAACTTTCGAAAAAAAAAATGAATGAAGCCAGAATTGATTTAGGAGGAAAAAAATCTATTTCTTCTTCTGTTATATTTCTGGCAGATTTGACACCGAACCGTGAGCAGAAACCCCGAGCACACGTGACAAAAGTTAGAATGTGTTTTGTTTTTTGTCTTTGTGATTTTAATGAGCTTTTGGCCCGAGATAAATTAATTTAAAGGAATTTCTTAAACAGCTACAGCGACAGTGACCTTCCAAAGATTTTCAGGGGTCTGTCTGTGATCTCCATCAAGAGGCACACCGTACAGCGACGTGTCTGTGGGGACCCTCGGCTACAAACCGGAGATGAGTTCAGGCCATTTATGAGTTGCGTGTGCACATCTCTAAGTGCTTAGTCATAAGTCTCCTCTTAAAACCCTTCCACCATATGACTATCCTTGTGTCACACCAGCGGAGACGGGGCAGAGGGAGCGGGGGAAGAGGGGTGAGGCGAGAGAAGGAGGTAGAGAGCGACACAGAGAGACTCGAGGGAGCGTCTTCCATTTTTTTTTTTTTTTGGATACGGGAGGCAGACATTAAGCTAGAGTGACTAGAGCCATTGGCCTCTGTCTGACCCCCTCCAACTTTCTCTTAGCTCAGGCCAAGGGTAACCCACCGTTATATCGCCAACGTGCGACGCGGCACGCGCGGCGACCCTAACCTGACGGCGGCTAGCATCTGCTCGGATCACTTAAGCACAACGTAGTGCGACGTGGATACATACGAGAGCAGCGCAAGCTCGCGGCGCTACCTGAGGAGCAAAACAAACACAGGCTTTGTGCGGGTGCATGGGATTCTGGGTAGCAGACTCAGTCCTCCGCCCGGTGTCAGACCACCAGCTAATTGCAGCTGCTTTGCCCCGGAGGCTGCAGGGAGCCTTTCTGCCTCGAGAACAATACAGATCTCCGAAATGTCAATGAAAACAAGTGAGCCGGACTGCATTTTAAATCTGTTGATGCCGCGCTGCCAACCCTGTAACCCGGAATCCTATAACACCTGGTGGATTGTGTTAAATCGAGCGAAGGAACTGGGAGAAAAGCTGCTTTGTTATTGCTTCGAATTTGTGACATTTATGTTTAACATTTACGAGCGATTTAAGCCCAGGTAAAAGGCGGCGTGAAGGGGGATTATGGGGGGAAAAAAGCCCTCTGGCACTCCATCTGTCTGGGCATGTCTCGGTGTCCTGGACGCAACGCCGCGGCGGCGCACAAACACAAGCACGCTTGCACGCACGCAGCTGCGGGAACACACGCAGGCGGTCCGGTCCCACCCCTCACCGTCCGGTCTGTGGAACCGAGGAACGTGTGGGGAGAATTTGTGCGGGACAAAAAAAAAAAAAAAATGGCAAGTGTAACTAAATCCAGAGGAAAAACTGGAGAAGGAGATAAAATTAGCTGGAGAGGAGGACATTGATCAGAAGCAAAGATAAAAGCGGATGAAATGAAACTGTTAGGGTGGAAGAAGACAGATTGAGAGATAGATCTCTGTCCGCCTCTCAGCAAAAAAAAAAAAAAAAAATGAATGGCAATCCTTCGTTTTCTATCGCTGCAGCGATTAATTGACAAATGTGCCACATTAATAATAAAGCTTGCTCTCTCCACTTAGGACATTGATTCGCACCTCCTCAGCTTATGGTGTAAGAAACCGATCAATCTCGCTCCTCCGCTTCATCTCTCTTTCTCTCTTTCTTGAGCTCCTCTATTACCTTGCTAAATATAACTTCCTCCTCTCCGTCTTTAGCCAGGAAATGAGTCCAACATTCAATAACTGGCTGTGAATTAAGCAGGCCTGGCACAGGAGAGCTTCAAAAATGATTGATTGATTATTAATTAATTCGGTAATGTTCCCGATTGATCTGCACGGGGGGAGTGATTGTTTGAGAAAGAGGGCGAGGAGAGAGGTGCGATTTGGGTTTCGACTGGATGTGCCTCCTATATGCTCTGATACGACACGGACGTGATGTAACAACTGGAAGGTGAGTTTACATAATGTTGTGGTCTGGAACGGCTAAGACAAAAGAGAAACAAAGAGAGATCCACATCAAATGCTGCTCGGAGCTGCGCAAGCCTCCTCGTCTGTCAGTCTGTCTGTGTGTCTGCTTAGCCTTGAAAATCCCAGCACTCAAAGTCAGACGACCACAGAACTCATGCCCACGCCGTACGCGCACGCACAAAGGCTCGCGCACACACAGCGGCCTGTTCTATCCTACGCTATTGATCTGCACCCCACTCTTCATTAGAAAGAAAGATTCAAAGGCAGCGCGGAGCAGTGAGACGTGTTGTGCGTGTGTGTGTGTGCACCTATGCGTCTGTGTGTTCAGAGGTGTAAACGTATGATCAAGGGAGTTGTGTAAGCTATGAGTGGTTACATCCTGTATACATGTGCCTTTCCCTAAAGTTTTCCTTTTTCCCCCCAGAGCATGTGTGTGTGTGTGTGTGTGTGTGTGTGTGTGTGTGTGTGAGAGGCTCATATGCATGTGTGTACGTACGTAGATGTTACTGATACCTATCAGTAACAGTGGGAGCAGATCTGTGTTACTCTAATGCAGTCGGTCCTCACTGGGTGTTCCTATGGAAACTCTCTCTCTGTATATTATTAGACATTCTTGAGTCAACCGCTCAGAATAGGAAGACACGGATCGCATGTATTGCAGTGCACTCATTATAAAGTGCTTCAACTTGCAGCACATGTACAATATGGGATTCTCATTTTTTTTTTATATGTATATATATATATATATATAGTGTTGCTCCAGCAGCAGTTGAGATGCAAACTCCAGGGAAATCGATCATCTTGTGGGTCTCAGATCAATCAGAGCGACTGGACAGTCAGTTCTGCTCCACACAGCCTGAGACACAGAGACACTGTCCCTGCAAGCAACAGGCTAAACCACTGATGGCATCGTAACGCTGGGCATCCCGTTTACGACGCATTTTGCTCTTTAGCATCTTAAGATAAGATGATCAGTTATAAGACTTGTACACACTCTGAAAATACACCATCGTGCCATATAATAACATCTATTACAAGTGTGCTCATGTCACCACAAGTTAACGCAACAGTCACTCTGATTGAGAAAGAAGTTTTTGAGTAGTTTGAGAATAATAGTAAATACAATTTTTTGTTACTGTGGATTAGATGCATTTCCACGTTCTGTCATTGTTCATGCACATGCATGATTTTATAGTAATAATAATAATATATCCTTCTCTCTAATCCTACAGCTGACACACTATGCCAAACTGTATCATGCTTTCTCTAAAATCACATCTCTTCTCATTGTTCCTTTCATTTCTCTCATCTCTCCAGCTGAAGACGGATGATGACAAACCAAGGGAGCCGAGTGCCAGCTGTTAATTGTTGAGGCAGCGTACGATTCTATAAAAGACACAGAGGGTGCTACCTTAGTAGTCCAACACGTGTGTCTCCGTATGTCGCTCCTTCCTCACTGGAAAATTAGCGCAGCGGCGGCGGGAGGACGCGTTCTGAGTGCGTGTAGGTGTAATCTTTTTGACAGTGGTGCATGCTCACTCTGTGACTCACAGGCCTCACAACAGTCCGACAGAATTACATAAACAGGTGAGCGACGTACGGACGGTTAAAGTTTATCGATGGGCGATGAAGCCACTTGTTTCGCTTTAATATTTAGGGCGAATTGTCCGGGACTTTTTTTTTTTTAATGACGTCAGCGTTATTCAGTCATTTCCACATGTGGCCGGCTGCAGTAAGAAAATAAAAGACGTGAAAGTACAGTGCTGATGTGTGCGTGAAGATCTTCCACTGAAAGTGGAGGGTTGCACAACGGGACCCATGGACTAACCTCTGGAGTGGAAATCCGCCGCCGTGCTGCTGACGGGCATTTTCTTAACGGCCGAGGAGCGATAGACGATGTGCGTCCTCCCTCCTCCTCCCTCCTCCTCCTCCCTCTCTATCACTCCATCGCCCCTCTCCACCGGCTCGATGAAAAACTCCTCCTGCTCCGTCCGGATCATGCCAGCCTGAAAGAGAAACATTAATTGGACGACATGAATATGCATAGCTGAACTCTGACATTATGCTAATGCGTGTCAGTCCGAAGTCTCGTACCAAACCCTCCTCCCTCATGTTTGCCTTTCACTCTCTTGTCCTTCCATCCTTTACCTCCCGGATGTTTTAGAGAAAGAAACACCTATTTGCTTTTCTCCACTACTGCGTGTGGGGCACGCTGCGAGGAGAAAAGGGGAGCACGAGGCCTCGCAGGAGTCCGGAGTGACACCTGGCATCTAAAATGGCCAACACAAGAGCGGGAGATGAGACTGTCCCGCTTCCATCCTTGACTAACACACCCTGTCAGGTAATTCCCCACGTCCACCTCACACACACTCACACACACACACACACATCAGCCGAACGCGAACTCACAGGAAGTGCGTGAGAAACAGAGGGAGGAGGAAGAGGAGAAGCAGCGTGCATACGGAAAGGAGGTGCGTGCACGTACGCTGGGAAAATTGCCCGTCACTCTCCCTTATTCCATCTGTCCGTTTAAGACAACTAGTAATTACCAAGGCAACGCGCTGCTGTAGAGGAAAGCCATGGGGGGAGAACACACGGAGAGGACGGAGACACTCCTGAGAGGAGGAGAGCAAAGGGAAGAGGGCGATAAATGAAGAAGAGGGAGAACGTCGATACGATCAGCACTTGCTCGTCTGCCTTTTCCTCCACTCTGACAGGAGGAGGAGGAGGAGACGATGAGCGAGCTGGAGAGAAGAAAGTGAGCCCGTGATAATAAAAAAAATAAAAATAAATGTAGTATGCATTACAGACGAATGTGCTATGAAAAGCTGTGCGTACAGTGCTCGTGTGTGACTAACTACACCGACTCATTATTACACGTAGATCAAGTTTAAGGGGCCGAATTAACGTACGTCTTTAATTTGTGGAAACCAAAGCAGAGTTAAAGGAACTTTAATATCAAACAGTCCTAAAACAAAAACAAAAATAAACTTTATACATTTTAGTCAGTGCAGGGAAACGCCACCGTATTCTTTGCTTGTGTCTTTATGCGGAATATTATCAAACTCTGCTTGTGATTCCTTCAGCATTGGATATTTTCCTTATTTCCAACTAGTAATGCATTCGCTTATGTGTCAAGCTGTCTCAGCCGTTGTTATTACAGCTGATTAGACTTCACATGGGGAAGCAAACAGATGCAGTATGGACTGTATCTGCTGTCTACTACGGTGCCATTTCTTCATCTCTCTCATGGTTAAACTGTTCGAGGAGCCATCAGGAGAGAAGGCATTTCATCGGATAAATCTATCATTTATGCTCGAGCACCTGCCGACTAAATGCAACAAATCAGAAAGTTTATGCTTTTCAGGATATATACGTGCGCGCGCTACTCATCGAGGCTCTGAAGGGAAACGGAGACGGAGTCGGTGTTTGCTCCTTGAATACCTCAGAGAGGCTGATTTGAAAGGAAATGATAACAAAAGTGGTCCCTCAGAAATCAAAAGAGGCCCCATCTCTTGATTTACTCTTCTCTCTCTCTCTCTCTCCCTGCCACTCAGAGGCTTTGGTCCCAGAAGGATGTCGACAAGCCACTGACCTGCCCTCCCCTCTTTTTTTTTCACCCCCTCTCTCTTCATCCCTCTCTTTTCCAGAGCCATGGTGCAGCATTCTGATTGGACCTGATGGATATGCGATGGTGCATGCATTCCCGCTCCAGCATACCAAGCAGCGGGGAGAGGAGAGCTGTGTTCACGGAAGGAAAGAGAAAAAAAAAAAAGATGACATGTACGACTGGGAGACACGGTTGGATCGATCAGAGCCAGTATAGTGGTGGGGAGGAGGGCGAGAGAGGAGGGGAGGGGGTGCGAGGAAGCCGGAGACGAAAGTGAACCCGTCCGTCAAGAAAGTGACGCGAATAAAGAGTCGGTGCTGACTTCTGCGCGAGAATCGCCATCATCTCTTCTAAAGCAGACACATCTAAATCCCAGTCAAGAGGATTACAGAGAGGCTTGTCTAAACGCAGTGTCCAGAACAAATGAGGGGGAGTCAGACTCATCTGCAACGTGTGAGGGGTCGTTCTCCGACGGGGCTGAAGTCCATATTATTTCATATTAGGCGTCATCCGTTCTGACGGCTTCAGTAGCAACTCATTCGTCAACGTTGGTGGAAAAAGGGAAGCAATGATCATAAACAGCGATTTTAAATTAGACAAAGAATTATGTGCACGCCCCTGTACAAGTAATCTCCTTAGTCTAATTCTTCCTCTCTTTCTTCTTTTCTTTAAATGACTTTTTCTTTAATGGAAAATCAAGCTGCTTTGGCAATGAGAACTTCCTGCTCATACCACTCTAATACTGTTGCATTCATTTCTCACAAAGATGTTGTGTCGACGATGGGAGAGTCTGACCACGGTGCAAAGCCTCCTCCAGCGCATCTCAAAGATTCTCAATGGCGCCGAGGTCTGGACTCGGCGGTGGCCGATCCACGCGTGAAAATGACGCCTCATGCTCCCTGAACCACTCCTTCACAACCCGAGCCCCGTGAATCCTGGTATTGTCATCTCGGAATGTGGCCGCGCCACCGGGGGAAGAAGCAATGGATGGAACAACCTGGTCATTCAGTGTATTCAGGTAGTCAGCTGACCTCACTCTTCGGGCACGCCAAAGAACGACGCGCGCCAATGATGTGACCCTTCTCAGACAGACCAGCATCTTTTCCACGACCACAGGATGTGTCTTTCCACGTCCTGTGGTCGTGGAAAAGATGACTTGGTTGTTTAAGAAATGTGAAGCTACTCGTTGCATCAGTTGGGGTTACATAACTTGTTGCCAGCTGAAGGATAATCACCTATGCGGTAATTATGCAATAGGAGGCTAATATCTATATGTGTAGTTATTTATTTTGGCCAGGGAGCGTCTATCCTTGACTGACGTTACTGAAGAGATGAGGCTCTGCTGTTTTTTGCAGTGCCTGTATGATCCCTATGCGGCTTGACAACTCTGCTTGACGTCTGTGCAAGTTTTGTCAATCGAATGAAGAGTAAAACTGAACAGTTCTGCAAAAAACTTAAAAGCTGTACGAGTTCCAAGTTCGCCGTCGGTTAATATACGTTTTCCTCTGGAATTACATAATACCCAAAAAACCCCGAAACCGTCTTTCCTGCATTTGTTATTCTGCAAAATCAATGACACAGCATCTTGCGTTTTCTGCCAAGTGGTTGTTCGCCAACTGTGATGAATTTCTGCCATTTCTTCTGTAATTGCTGTCGTTTCTGCATTATCACCCTCTTAGTGGCCTTGCTTGTTCAGGGATTGCTGTAGCCTAAGCTGCCTTGCTAGCTGCTGTTCTCTTATTACAGTAAATTCATTGTGCTCCTTTGGGTGATGAGCCTGAAGACGTTTTATTAGGTTTGATGTGTTAAAATTTTCGCTTATTAGCTTCCCGCCCCTCGAGAGACGCTTAAATCTCACACAATCACTCTCAGCATTTTATCATCATCTTAAAACCTTTATGGTCTATATTATAGATCACACCCAGGAAGTAGCGATGCAGATCTGGATGAGGAGGTTATGACAGAACATCTCATATTTTAAACAAAGCAGGTCAAAGCAATACTCAAGGGAATCTGTACTGTACTTTTTACCATAGTGTTAATACATATAAAACCATTTTTTGTTTTTTTTTTATTTTAATGGAGCCAATAATATATCTTCAGAAACGAAGATTTTCTTGTGCAGGAAGATAGTGTTGTTTAACCTTGACTCTACATGACTGCTGAGGTTTTTAAATGTTACGGTTCAGTGGTTTAAGAAACGCACACTAAAAATACCATTGGGTTGTTGGGAAACATGCATGTGCAATTAGCATGCCTGCAGTGTGCAATCATAAATTTTGTGTGCACATGGATGGGGAATTTGACATGTGACATGATTTACATCACGAACCCTTGCAGACACGCGAAAAGAATGAACTGGCCTTTTCTGGTCAGCTGTCGAGATATATTTCAAGTCATATTTTAATCTGCTTCCCTGGGTAAACATCCTTTTCAAGAAGGAACGCTGCAAATCCTACACCAACAACAAGAAAAGACACAAACATAAAGAAAATAACTGACAGATTCAAGTTTTAATTACACCTGGGCACTGATATGACTCACAGAGTCAGTGTGTAACGTCCGGCCTCGTGATTGGCTCAGCAGTGATAGGGGCGGGGCCTACCGTGTACAGGAGGCTTAGATTGACAGGTCTAGTGTGGATAACGTCTTCTGCCTCCATTTATCGATTTACTAAAATATGTTGGATTCAACATATTTTCACCTACATAACATATTTTAAAGAAATTTTAATTTGTGGGGGGCAAATTAAAAAAAACATATAAAATGTCTAATCAATCAAAGAATTTGCAAACACCCCGTGGTACCTCCGCGGACCTCGTCGGTGAAAACCTACGCCTTAAACAATACAACCATTTAGCGCGTAAAGTATATTGGGTTATTATTAGTCTCACGGCCACTGAGATGGTGACACTAACCACAACCCTCCTTCTGGGACCCGCAGCCCATCTGCAGGCTCCAAATCAGAACCCCAAACACCGAGTGTCCAGTTACGACTGGAAGATCCTCCGCGTTCGAAGCCACGCTGAGCTCCATTTGAAGATCTGAAAGGAGTAACTCGAGTGCGGGGTAACTGCGCCGAGGGGCACGTGAGACGGACGAGCGGCAGAAAAGCAGCGGCGTTGGAGTGGAAGAGCGGATGTTGCAGCGGAGGATCAAAGTCACACCGGGGTCAGGGCCCTTCAGCTCCGTCCAGCACAGGGCTCCGTGTATGTGTGCGTTTGATCTGGTGTCACTATATGCGGTTGCGCGCGTTTGATCTGATTCATAACCCGGCTACTGCTGGCTAACTTCACACGCATCCACAGGCAGGCGGGGCAGACACAGTCGCACAAACACACATCCACACACAAATATAGCTTTGATAGTGACTCACTCACACTGTGTAACCCTCCATTCATCCAACCTTTGAGTCATGGGAGAATCAGCCTCGTACAATAGTGAGGCTGATTCGAAAAAATTAGACACACTTCAGAGAGCGAGATTAAGACGACACGTCACCGCAAACATTAATAGTGTTTTATTTAATCGCATTAGCAACAAATTATACCTTTGTGCTCAGAGCGAGCCGCGTTTTGTATTTGGATTACAAACACGGCTCTGGCAAAAAATGTATACGGAAATTACGCAGGCGGCGCAAAGCAAAGCTATTTAAAACTTTCAGTGAAACTAAACATATTAGACCTTCGTGACCCTTGGCAAACCTTTCCTGTCTGCTGCTCCGCTCCTCCAGGATAAAAGGTAAGAGAGCAGAAGGAGCAGGAAGAGTTAGAGAACTCCAATTAAGATTAAGCATTAAGACAGATTCATTAAGTGAATTAAATTACTTGCTTAATGTTGTGAGGAGCGAGGCGATTGCCCAATTATGTTAATCGGGGACGTGGAAGGAGGATGAGGAGAGTAAATCCGACACAGCAAACAAAATTTATCACATGTAATCTCATAAAACACACCGGGGGGGAGGGAGGAGGGGCCTCGTCGTGCTTTAACTTTCTCGTACTTTTTTTCTACTTGACTCGCGCACACACGTGGTCACACGTGCACTGGCCGCTCTGTGTGTGTGTGTGTGTGTGTGTGTGTGTGTGTGTGTGCGGCGAGAGCCAGATGCCAGCGTGATTTAAGCCATAGAGGACTTAGTGATGTAGGCTCATCCCCGTCACCCTGCTCAGCTCATTACATAGAGTGGTCTCTAAAAATGGTAAAAAAAAACAAAACAAAACAAAAAAAACGACCTCACATATATGCATGACAGACCTGTCTCACTAACCCTATATTCTTTTTTTCTGTACCTCATTTGTAAATTGCTCATCTTTGACCTACATTTTTGATCACAGTATGTCAACTACACACTCACTTTTCAAAGACACTGGGTCATTTCAGGTTTTATGCTTCCACCCAGGCCTATAAACAAATCTTCTACCACTGTGAGTTGTGAAAGTGCAGCAGTGACAAGAAAAGGATAAGAAATGAATGCCTCACAACTCTTTCATATGCAGTAACCCGCCCTCATCTTTTCCAACCTCCTTATTGCACCTACTTCAATGTTTTCTCACAGCGCCATTAGGATCCCGTCCTACCTTACCCCCATCTCTTTCCATCGCTCGTAATAGTAAGTGGTCAAGGCACTCTAAATCTGTGAGGGGGAAAGCAGAGCCAGGTGTCGGAAAAATAAAAGAGTCAGAAGACAGCAGAGCGCAGGCCATAATATTTAAACACACTCTGGATGGCACGGACCTAAGAATAGCAGCAGCGAGCCAAACCTGGTTAGCGTGACAGCACGATCTGTGGAAATTTTGGTTCAGGGTGAGAGCGTCGACGCAGACAGAAACACTGTTGCTGACAGTCTGGCAGATAGAGCGAGAGACACGAGTACCAGCCAGACAGACACTTTGGCCTGCCGTCGGTATCCCGTTCTCGCTTTCCATCGCTCTCTATCCTAATTCCCGTTGTTATTCATCAGGACAGAAGCTCCCTCCCTCTGTTTTCTATCCAAACAGAGATTATGAATCAGCCGCACGGCGAAGACAAAAAGGGAGGAACGAAGACAGACTGAGCCTTTGGTTGAAGCAGGAGAAATATGTGGGAACCAGCTGGGAGGAGGTGGGAAGGTAAAAAATAAGACAATTTAAAAGAGAGAAATTAACAAATTAAATAGGAGAAAATTATTGACCCTTTGCACGTGATGTCACGTTCTTCTCGGGCGATATATGGACGCCGGAAGTACAGAGGACAATTTAAAAAAATTTAAAACAAGCAGAGCTCAAAACATTTCGTGCAGTGGCTGCACACAGTGGTTCCATCCTGCTTCAAAGACGCCTATGGTTTCAGAGCCTGACCATAATACCTGAAATTACCGATAGTGCAAACACTGTTTTATTCGATTGCTGTAGCGCCACCAAATGCTAGTTAGATGGCAAGACTGTGCAGCCGATTTGTGTTTGATGGCATCCCAGGGGAAACAGGTTAAAGCATATACAGCTAGCTAGCCCTTCACAGGACTGGTTATGCATTATGTTATGACAGCAGCGGCTAGCTATTATAGCTATTATGCTAACATTATCGGTTTGTCTAACCTTTGGCATTATGATAAGGTGACCAGATTTCTAAAATGAAATCCTGGGACATTACAGCTCATTTATCACGATGAAATGAAGAAACAGGAAAAATTATGGTTTCATTTATTTTACATATTTATTCATATTTAAACTGCTATGTCTGTAATGTCAATAGCAGCGCAACTGGCTACCGTAATAACTGTAGTCTGCACAGAATATTTTGTTTTTCTCATTCATACAACGTTAATATCAGGGACATTTTTGGGGACAGCCTTGGCTGGGGGAGCGATCAGCAGCGATAGGGGCGGGGCCTACTGTGTACAGGAGGCTTAGATTGACATGTCTTTTGTAGCGCTCTGTATGAAATGCTGTTGAGACAGCTTCTGTATCGCTGAATGAGTGAAGTGCTGACTGAAAGATAACGTCTTCTGCCTCCATTTATGCCTTTTCTAAAAGGATAGATAGGATTGATTTTGCGACAACCCCACTCCCATGCAGTACCATCGCAGACCCCTAGGGGTTGCAGTCCACCTGTTGTAGACCTATGCTCTAGATTATGAAATGCCGTCAGCATTTGGTAACCAAACCAGTTAAAAAAAAAACTGATCAGCATCCATTATTCTGACTATTGTTAGCCATCGCTTAAATTTAAAATAGAATAGTTACTCATCTTGTCGACATTTTGTCGGCTTTGGAATTTTTTAGACTATCTATCACTTTCTGCCGTCCATCATGGCGCCGTCTCCCTTGTCACGTGATAACTGTGACGTGTCTGCAAAGGGTCAATACAAAAACACTGGGAGGAGAAAGGAGAAACAGTTAGGTAAAAAAAAAAAGAAAAGGATGAAAGGAATTTTAGGTCAATGGACAGCATTTACTCCATAATTACTGTCAACCTCATCCTTCTTTTTATCTTCCCAGACAGCCAGATACTCCTGGCCCGACTAACGCACAGGAGCCGGGCTAAGTGAGGGAAATGCTTAGGAGATCCAGTCATCAGAAGCATCATCAGCGTTCACATATCAGCAGAGGGTGTCAGGTTTGTCGCAGAGGGCCAGAGGCTGTAAAACATACTCTAGCTTCACTCCAATCTTGAACCAATCTGGTGCGTGGAGAGCGTATGATTTACAACAGTCCCAACGATGCAAAAAAAAACAAAAAAAAAACGAAAAAAAACACCATTAAGGAAAGTGCAGAACTCCAAACAAACCCTGGAGCATTGTACCAAAGGCAGCCTCTGAGGAAATACATGCTTATAGGGCTCGGGGGTTTGTTTACACCTAGAAAACTCTTAATTATAGTCGGTGTAAATTAGGAAATAACCAAATCTCCAGGACAAAGTACAAAAACCAACCGAACTGGACCTGATATAACTTTATATTATAAATTATGAAGATACCAACAGAGAAACACAACGTATGAAAGATATCTAGCTTGGTTTTGGTATTCATAGGCTCAGACAGAAACGTTAGACAAAGAGAATCCAACCAAACAAATGAAAGGTTTACATTATTAAGCAAAATGAGCCAATATTACATATCTGTGTGTTTGAAATTAATAGTGTACGATTAGAGTCTGTAGACGTTGGCAGAAGACGCCACTGAGACTGAAACACGGTTGAAAGCTGATGTAGTAATTGGGCCCCGGGTTAAAAAGCAACACACTGTGATAAACCGTACGTCCTAAACACAAAACCATGTGATTAATTGCGCAGTCCAACTTATCTGGAACGAACGAAACCCGAGACACATTTTACTGGACTGAAGGTTAATCTTTACAGATCTTTAGCCTTTGTGCCCTCCCTGCACCCATGCCATCACACCCTCACACACACACACACACACACACACACACACACACACACACACAAAGCAGCAACCGAGCACCCATCAATCCTTCTTACTGGCCCAGCCATGCCATCGATCAGTGTGTGTGTGTGCGTGTGCATTTAAGTGTGTTCAAATTTGTGTGCGTGTGTTCTTCCAGATTGATAAATGACCCCGATTAGCGGCGACTGACCGCTCTATGATTGCAATCTAAGTGCAGCGGAACAGCTGTTCTCAGAGCGGCGTTGTCTGGGGCGGCCAGTGATTAATACAACAGCACTTTAATAAATTACAAATCAACCGCGGGCCCGGGATCCGCCGGCCGCTAATAATTACACGACTGCACCTGTAAGGTTTGAGGAGGTCGCCGGGAAAACACGACATTTGGCGTAACGCAAACACTCCGAAACGAAGAATCAGGCGTTGTTTGTTTTTTTTTGAAGCGAAAGAAAAAAAAAAATTCAGGCATTTTCAGATCTCTCCATATTTGGTCCATTACAGTTAAGCTGTGAGTGAGGCTCGTTGGAATGTGGATAAACGGTGTTTGCAGTAACACAAGCCCTCTGTTTCTCTTTCTCAAACTCCTCCTTTGTGTCACTCTTCACTCCCCCCTCCTGACCCATCCACACCCCCCCCCGGCGCTGAGCGCCGCGCGCCGACCCCGCGCGCAGCGACACATCTGCACACACGGATCAACACTCAGATCCACACCCATCCTCAACCTTATCTCTACTCTATCTCTATATCTCCACATCTATTGGGTATACCTGTAACCTAGCAACAGAGCAGAGTAGAAGACCCACCCCTACCTGCTCGCTGCGCTGACTGCTGCGCCGCGCAGCCAATCGGGCCGCGCTGGGGCAGCAGCGCGAGCCAACGAGACGCTCGCTGTGGCTGGGAGTCGTCGTCTGCTCTCCACCCTTTTGACCCCGCGTGCGAGAAAACAAGCGCGCGCGCGCACACACGTGCGACGCACAATCTCACAACGGAGAAATGCACAAGTCAGCTGAGACCGGGACGGATCACAGCACTGGGCTGACTCGCCTGTTGATTTCATAACAACCGGCTCTTCAATAACCGAACGAGGAAACACGTGACGTTTTGGACGAACAACTACTAAACTAAGCTCCCACGATGAGATCAGATCCGAATAGGCTCTCTCTGTGTCCACTGCTGCTCGATTTCCCCTTCCCCTGCATTTTAGGATTTACTCAGTGAGTGATGGTAAAAGGACAGGGGCAGCTTCCTGCAGTGCCGTCGAGGTTTAAGAGGAACATGTGACTATTTAGCTCCTGGAGTTGCCACGAGTTCACGTAAAATCACGCTCGATCATGCTCCCTCTTGGCAGAATTGTCAGACAATATCTAATTGTTTGTCACCCAATCAATACACCGATACCAGTAACAACTACATTCAGCTACTTTCAGACCCGTCTCATCCACTGAGTCGGTCCTAGAGTCGATGTGAAGCACTGTTATCTCTGAACGAGCCAACTAAGAAGTGGAATTTAAAAGAAATCGTTCACAGGAATTTGTAGAAAGAGAAAGAAAAAAAAGATATGTCACGGCCAACAAAGGAGATTTTATTCTTTCTTAGAGCTGCGTAACGTAAGCGAGGTGGAGGCTACGCAGGTTTGAGACACACAACAGTAGTTAAAGGCTACAGCTTCTCTCTGAACTAGAAATTTAAGCTTAGTCACACATCCTTTTTTTGGGTCACCTATAAATTATAAATCAGAGCCGATTCATAGCTCTGGCTAAGACATTTCAAAACACAGAATAGGGGTCATATAACCACTGTATATCAGATTCAACAGCCTTCACACATACTGACATGTGTCTTTTTAATATTTATGTAATTTATAAAACTCACATTTATTAACTTAATATACTGCATCTACATAATCCTTCCCTGTATCTTTCAGTTATTGTGGCTAGTTGCTGTGTTATATTAGCATATGAAACCGTGTATATAGTTTAGTTTTTTATTTTGTTTCTATTTAGCTTATTTCATTTAGCCTCCAGATGTTGTGGCACACCTATCAGATTTTCTGCCTCACCAGTATTTCTCTCTTTCATCCACCATATTCACTTCTGTCTCCTCTCATTTCTTTTATTCCCCGCTCTTCCACTTCTCTTCCACTGGAATCTGTCAAACTCAATGGGAGTGAACGGGCGTGAGGCAGCATGCGCAGGAGAAGAACCACCTTTGAATCGGAAGAGCTCTCACTCTGAGGGGAAGCGATCAAAGCTGGGAAAATGTGAGAATTAATATCAGCCTCTCGGTGGATAGATGGAGGGAGAGAGAAGGGAGCTGGTGGGGGAAAAAAAAAAGCGAGAGACGTCCTGGGCCTCACACATTTACACAAATGTTATTATAATTGTTCCCTTCCCATGTGGGCCCTGAGTTGATCTGCACATCTGGAAACGTACTTGATTCGCCATCTAAAAAGAATCTGAGCAGCAAACTTTGAATTTCCCAATGTAACAATCACACATGTCAAACAATAGTATACCCAAGTTTATAATAGGAAAAAAAAACCCACATAGAGCCCACTTGTATTCCAGAAATTCCAAGTATGCAGCCCATATGTGTGCATATGTGCGTGCGGTATGTATGGTGAGTCTGTGTGTAGTGTTATGTGTGTGTACGGTGGGGGGGTGGGGGGGGGGGTTAGTTGCCAGTAAAAATGTAAAAGTTTGAATCAGAACCACAGCCGTCTCTAAACGAAACACGACACATTTGATGAATTAATCCCAGAATTGAGCCTGAAACTAAAACTGATTTGATTGAAATGTGTTTTCCAGTTTCCCCAAAACAGCCTCTTTACCTTCCTCCCGACTCTGTGTGTGTGTGTGTGTGTGTGTTTGTGCAGGGCAGTGCAGCCCCCTGTTTTGTTTGCCGCTACTAGAAAATGGTTGGACTGTAGCTGCGATGCTAATAATTCTGAAGGAATCAGAGAAACGGAGCCATCACTTTAATATTCATAAAACATATTTAGCTGCCTGTGGTCTTATTCATCACCCTCCAACCAGTAGTCTGTCAAATCACACTGCGTTGAAATGGATCGTCTACGCCGTCATCAGTTTATAAAAGTGAAACGTGGATTTTGACGCCAGTGATTATTTTAGAGCTTTTTATGGAAGCGTAAGGAAGAGGCCAACGGTCTCACTGCACAGGGGTCACCAAACCACCCAGAAAGGAGCGGCTACGCCTTCGGTCATCGGAAGACTTACATCACAGCGGGACAACATGCGAACTTCACGCAGAGAGGCCAGCCGGTTTGCATCCAGACTCTGAGAACTAACTGCACCACCCAGTCTCAACATCACACTTCAGTTTATTTAGATTTGTAAAAGCACATCTGGTGCAAAGTCACACAGGAATTATTCACTATTCACTAAACCCCGGCAACCTCGGCTGCTGTGGCTACACGTGCCAGCGTTTCCACTCTTGCGGAGCACATATCACAGTGGGTTCAGATTCACTTGGCCAAGTCGTAATCGTCATAGTTTCGGGAACAGCAGATTTTTTTTTGACAAATGAGGGAGTTGTGGAAGGGGCTTTCGCTAAGCCTCGCGTGGTACTTTAGATTAGATAAACGGAAATTCTGCGAGTACCGTAGGCGTAGCGTTGTTTTGTGTTCATTACACGGTGCACGCTTGCTCAATATACGGTGCTTGTAAAAGGGGGTTTCTTTTATTACATAAAACAACAAGGTTAATTTGTGTAACTGTGCAAAACAAAACTGTTATTGGTCTGTGTCGCAGAAGCAAGTGGAACAACCACATGGTTCGTATCGGAAGCTTGACAATTCCTTTCGGTGTTTGTGCCACAGAGCTGCTTTCATTTAAAATAATGAGGCGCCATCTTCCATACCCAGCCTTCTGTGTTGTTTTCTTCTTCTTTACCACGGCTTTTTCCACTGTGAACAAATCCAAAACGCACAAAGTGTCGACTGGACTATACAAAGGAGGATGTATGAAAAATGGCCGTCACGAAGACACGGTGCAAAAGAGTTTTGCTCGCGTGTCCATCGACATTTAAAAACTTGATTGTGTCACGCAGCAGAATAATAACGTCCAAGGGTTTGCATCCTAAAAGTTAAATGCGATGACAAAACTTCTGATTTGGTGTCAGAGTGCTCACGCCTAATATCGGGAGTCACACCGGATCACGCTGCATCTCAAAAAGATGAAGCCATATGCCTCTGAGGTGCGAGTGCTACCACCAGAGGGCGACACTGTGGCGTTCCAGGTCCATAGGAACTCAGTGGGCAGCGAGGTCTGCGAGGTCTGTCTGGTGGGCAGAACAGAGAGAGGAAGACAGAGACTAGGGGAAGAGGCAGAATGTGTGTGGGAGAGAAAAAACACTAAACAGAAGGTGAGGCGAGACAACTGAGTGGGGGGCCATGAGACTGAGATGTACTCAGAAGGAGTGTGTGTGTGTGTGTGTGTGTGCGCGCGCATGTGTGTGTGTGTGAACATGAGGCTTATGTATGAGATCTTGCATAAGCGCAGGTGTCAGCAGGTGCATGCAAGCACTAATACAAAGCGGTGCATTGGCATCTGTGTGTATGTATGTGCGTTTGCGCGCCTAAAGACAATGCTGCTCCCTCATTACCTCGTTTCCTGCAGTCCGGCACTAATGAGGTGCCTCGCCGTCACCGTGGTAATCAAGGTCAAGCCTAGGCCAAAACACAGAGGCAGACAGGCAGAGTTTGCAGGGCCACAGCGTGAATGCGAATGCGTAAAAAAAAAAAATAATAAGGTAAATATTTAGAATAACCAGCCTTTCTACTTATGAATTTATTTTTTATGTGGAAAGAGGTGGTTAGTGACCGACGCCGGAGGCAAACGGGTGGAGCCGTGTAGCATCACGTATGATCCCAACAGTTTCACAGAAAGGATGTGGGTGTGATGTTATACCCCCCCCCAACACCCCCCAGTCTCTACCTCCTCCTCTTTTTGAAGACAGAGAGACAGGCAGATCATGAGGGAGAGGATGCATGAACACGAACACAGGTAGAGTCAAGTAGAAAAGGGGGAATAGACAAAGAAGCATAAGGAGGAGAGAGGAACGAGGGGGAGGGAGCGGTGGGCGGGGTGTGATGTACAGGGGAACAAGCCTTGGAGAGGGGGAAGGAGAGACGGGAAAGAGAGAGAGGAGTAATTAAATGAAAAGAGCAAGACTTAGCTCTTTAGTCTCATCCCTCAAGACCGGCCTGACACTGCTACAGCTAGCTAATGTCATAGCAACAGGGAGAAGGAAAGTCTAATGGGTGCGGCACAGAAAAGAGGAGTAAAAGAGCAGGTACAGGCGAGAAAGAAGAGGTAGAAAGGGAGTGGCGAAGGATGTGATAATGGAACGGAAGTAAGGAGGCGACAGGGGGAGGGAAGGAAGGGACGGAGAGATGAAGAGAGCAGAGTCAAGGACAGAGACGTCGGCGCTAGGAGTGTTGGGGAAGACGTGAGCGCGGAGGAGAAGGAGTGAAACAGGAGGAGGGAAGGGACAGAGAGGGAGAAGGCTGGCAAAGAGCCAGAGGAATAAAGGCCACGTTGTCCTCTTCTCCCTCTCCATTTCGATTCTCCGCTCCCTTCTTCCGCCGCGCAGCTGTACCTGTGTTTACCATTGTTTCTATATCTAATTGTCCCCCTCTGAATAATTCACCAGAGTATCAATAATTCAGCTTTAATTAGCTAAGACGCACCAGACAGACTTGGACCTCACCTTAAAATGGGGGCAGATATAACCAAACCCTCGCAGACAGAGTTTGATCCTGAAAGGGAGTGACACACATAAAATATGAGAAAGTGTTAAATTGCTAACTCTGGGTAAAAAAAGAAAAAAAAAAAAACTTGAAATGGGACAAAAGTTGTCAGAAAGTTATCTTGATAACAGCCTGGTTGGGCTACATTTGCCAAATGCTGCAGACGCCACTCATCATCACGGACTGTTGCACCAACTACCTGCACAGTCGTGACGGGATTTCAAAACCATCGACAATTCATCAGAGCGGTGCCACCACTTTGTTCTTAAACGGGGACAACTGCATCTACAGCGGCGTAGGGAAAAAAGTCCAAATTGTGTTGCCGTTTTCTGCATCAACCCAGATTGGACAAAACAGACAATCACAACATTTGATAAATTTAAGGAATTATGTAAAATTCAACGCCACGATGCTGCCACTGCCTCTTCCTGTTCGCTTCCTTTAATGAGCTCGTTCGCTTTACAGTCGCACTGCCACAACAAATCTGGAGTCACTTGGCTTTTTTACTAACTCACAGCAGCAGAGGGGTCGCTACCTTTCACTTGGGCCAGTGGCAGCTCAAATCGCACAAAAGTTGCATTGATCAGACCTCGGCCGCATGGGGACAGAGAGGCACAAAAGAACGAACGCGCAACCCACAGGAATGGAGCTTTGGATGTAATAAATGAATAAATGAATAAATAAATAAGAAACAATCGCGTCACTACACCTGTTTTCAACAACTGTTTTCCTCATACACAGTCACTGTAAAAAGGAGCGGCCGTTTCCAAAAATGAATCTTTGCCAATCAACAGAAATTCACATTAATTCTTAAACTTCCACAACATTTTCAACGATTACAGCTGTTATTAAAGCCACTGGAAGAGACTACACTCTGCTCTGTGAGCGTCTGTGTGTGTTTGTGTGTGTGTGTGTGTGTGTGTGTGTGTGTGTGTGTGTGTGTGTGTTTCAGCCCAAATAGAGTGTACACCAATAAGATCTGCCTCTGGATCGATTGGACTCGGACTGTGCATGAGTTGACAGGCTGGGCTTGTTGTACTTTTGATTGATCCATCCCCTTTGTTATGTGCGAGGGTGCATGAGCCTGTTTGTGTGTGAATAAAAGAAAGGAAAGGCTCATGAAGTTATTGAAAAACAAAATTGCCTCAAATTTGAGCCAGACACTGCCTAATCAACAAATAAAGAAAACAGGAAGAAAAGGCGTGTTCGGTGTTCTCGTCGACAGTTAGCAAACGTAAATCACTTGAAAGCAACTATTTATATCTGCTTAATTTGTTATGCTCAAACAAGGAACATACGTCCGTGGAACTGCTCATCAGTCAACCATCCGATTAATTTTGTGCCTGTGAAAACGGAGGGACTGAGTAAATAATGGCTCCATTGCAATAATTGTTAAGCCTCTTAAATTAAATCACTGCAATGATTGCCAAGATCACTGCATGCTTTTTGCCTGAAAAAAAAAACATGCAGTTCCTCAAATGGCCACTTGAGGCTATCTTTCACACATACATACACACACACACACATGCTCACAGGGAGATTGAAGCAGAAACTACTAAAATTGGGTTAAGAACTGTCCAACGCATTATTAAAAACTGGAGGAAATGTGGTTGGAAAAAAAATCCTGACTGATTGTGGCGATTGGCGATTACTTAAATGTTTGGTGAAATCAAATACAAGAAAAAGAACAGTGGAACTCAGGGCCATGTTTAATAGTGAAAGTAGGGACATTTCCACATGAAAAATATGATGGGAACTCAAGGGATTGGGCTGAACAGCTGTGAAGCCTTAAGAAAACCACTAATCATCAGTGAGGCTAACCGGGAAAAAAGGCTTCAATTTGATAAGGAGCATAAAGATTGGACTCAGGGGTCAGGTGTTCTGATGAGTCCAGATTTACCCTGTTCCAGAGTGATGGGGCATTAGGGTGAGAAGAGAGGCAGATGAAGTGATGCCCCCATCATGCCTAGTGTCTACTGCACCAGCCTGTGGGGGCAGTGCCGTGATCTGGGGTTGCTGCAGTTGCTCAGGTCCAGGTTCAGCAACATTATGTCCAAAGAATCCATCAATGGAATTTTTTTCTTCCCTGATGACAAGGGCATAGTCTAAGATGACAAGATGCCAGGATTCATGGGGCTCAAATTGTGAAAGAGTGGTTTAAGGAGCATGAGACATCATTTTCACACATGGATTGGCCACCACAGAGTCCAGACCTTGACGCCATTGAGAATCTTTTGGATGCGGTGGAGAAGGTCTTGCACAGTGGTCAGACTCTCGTCGTCAATACAAGATCTTAGTGAAATCTTAATGCAAGACTGGATGGAAATAAGTCTTGTGACATTTCAGAAGCTTCTTATCGACACAATGCCACAGTGAATGCGGCTATAATCAAAGCTAAAGGAGGTCCAAGGCCAAAGGTTTTTGGCCAGGCAGTGTATACAGTCCCTACCCAAATACTTTCAGATCTCCTCTGTAATTGTAAATCTTAACGCTAACCCAAATAAATAAAACCAAACAGGCAAAGTGTGCAGACATTTATTGAACCCTTGGAGACATGTTTGTCATGGAACGCGGACCCCAAATGATGCCTCTAAAATTAGCATTTTTCGCAACCTGAATAAACATCACACCCCCGCAGATTTATCTGTAGTTAAACCCTTTACTTCAGGAAATCATTAAAGCAACACACATTAAAGATGAAGCAAAAGGGCAAATGGGTGAAGAAAAAGGGAAATAAAGTTAGAGGAAAAACAAAAGTAGGAGAGGATAAAGTAGAGAGCAGAAGCAGCAGGTTAGCACTAATGGTCAATGACATGTTAGCGCTGCGGCTAGGCTCAGCGCAGGCGTCTGAACTGCTGCAATATTTACGGGGCTTACAGAACGAGAGGCTCATTCACTTCAAATCACCAGGAGCAGAGAGAGAGAGAGAGAGAGAGTGAGTGCTGGGCCACTTTTCTACCTCTTCACCGCATTGAGGTAACGGCACACGCAGTTCAAATGGATAGCACCACATGAATTATGTGCATTTGTGACTTTTTGTTTTACTTATTCATTTTTGCCCCAGAGTGTTGGACCTTTGCTGCAGTTTGTTTACAGGAAACGGTTTATAGAAATACAGAGACAAGATCATTTGTCCCGGTTGGCTTTTGTAGTGTCTTATCTACCCTAGTTTCTCTTCAGCTTGATCCTACGTGCTTGCACGTAAATACAAAAGACCTTTATTTAGCGTCCTTTCCGCTGAATCTTTTGAAGCACGGTCTTAATTTAGTGTAGAGATTCAAACATGATGTTCTTTGCATCTCGTCGCTCCACGCTCACTCCGTCCATAGATTAAAATAACTAGATTATATACGATGACTGACAAGCCACAATCAACTACGATAGCAACGTTTCGTGCGAGCCTGCCCCTACTTGTGCGTGTGTGTGTGTCCGTTCGTGTGTGTGTGTCCGTGAGCTTGTGTGGGTGTGTGAAAGTGAACCATCCAAACTCCTCAGTGTGTTTTTCAAACGCTTGTCAGCTCCAAAGACTGGGGTCAAACCGACAGGCACCTGACACAAGCTTACTTCACTTTCCGCTGCCATGACAACGGAAAACAAACAAAAAAAAAAAATGAAAACATGCCGGATTTTCATAATGACAGCTGAGAGTCTCTCCCTGTTCCTGACTCACTGGCTCTGGCTGGAGCAGAGGATGCAAGGCGAGAGAAAGGAAATCTGTCGCTCGTCTCCTTCCGCGAGCGATGTTCACCTTCTCTTTGTAGAAGGTTTTTTTTGTTTTTTTTTTATGTTTTTACCTTCAGCCTTAAAAGACTGAACAGCCTCACCTTTTCCCTCTCATTTTTTTTTCACCCCCTTTTTCTTGTTTGCTCGGAGCCTGAGGTGGACATGGCTGGAAGCAAAGTTCCTCCTGAGCAAGCCTGACAGCTGCAGTTTAATATTTAACCAGTGGACACACACACACACACACACGCAGAAATACATGCACACAAGCAAATCTAATATTTGGTAAAAGTTCAAAATGCAAAGTTCGATGATGTTGATAACCAGAGAGGAGCAGATGTCCCTCCAGGAGAACTTCGTGTGTCACCTAAGCGACGGTCTTTGTGGCGGAGCCCGCAGGATTTAACGTGGCGCTGGCTGATGGCACGGCTAATGACAAGTTATGTTTTCAGACGAAGCTGCATGAGCTTGTCCATTATCCATCTCCCTACTGGCCTCTTTCCCTCCGTCCCTCCCACAACCCCCCCCCCCCCCCTCCCTCTCTGGTTCTTTCTCTCACTTTTCTTTTTAATTACCTGATGTCTCCTCTTCTGGCCCAGACGCCAATAGAGATGTGAGCGGCACCGCCTGCACTGAACCGTCTGTGTACATCTGATCTCTGATCTTTCCTCTGTCTGACTGTGTGTATGCAGTGTGTGTGTGTGTGTGTTTCCCTAAGTGTGCCTATTATGTGTGTGTAGACACAACCTGTCTGCACTGTTTGTCTGTGAATGATGGGTTTTACAAGCTTTTATGTAATGTCTATACACGCTTTTTGAGGAAATTCTCTGTTATTTAATGTAGATTTACAACAGTACACATAAACCACTTCCTGTAACGGTCTCGAGCGCCCGTTATTTTCATGATCGATTTGTCCGACGATTGCTTTCCTCATTAACTCACTGATCTTTCGTTGTATAAAACGTCGGGAATTAATGAAAAGTGCCCGTCGCAGTCTCCTGGAACCTAAACTGACATTTAAGTTACTTTTGTTTTGGTTGTTGTTGTTTGTTTTGGGAAGTTCGGAAAATGTAAATTTGTTCTCATTAGCTTCAGATCAGCATCTAATCGGCACTTAAGATTTTGCACTTCAAGTGTAAACAGGCTGATCTGAAATATCAGGCTCCCTGTTGGTGTGTGCATCAGCGCATGTCAAAAAAAGACAGACAATGAAAACACAAGAGGGATTAGAAGGAGACAAATGACAATGAAAACAGAAAAGCAGGGTTTGCAAGGATTTGGCAAGATGTTCATAAACCAACTCTGTTAAGCTGTCAGGACAGGAATATAGAACCTACACAGACGGGATTCAGGGCAAGTGACACCGATGCTCAAACGGGCTTTGGCCGCCTCTCAGTCCTTTTTCTCCTCACTTTTCAGATCACAACAAGCCTCTTTGTGTGTGTGCCTTGCACTTCTCCTTCCTATGAGTCCACGTTTTTGTACTCTTTTCCTGTTCCCCGTGACTGATCTCACTGGGATGTCCCTTCTCTCTCGCGCGATGCCAAGCTCAGGTTCCCCCATCTGCGACGTGCATGAGGACAGAGATGGCTTGTTGCACTTCAAACAGAACGGAGAGGCCTCTGGCACCCTTGGCGCTGCAGCAGAAGCGACTGGATGCTGAGACAGGAAGTCACCAGCCAGTGGGGTCATGTGTGTATGTGTTGGCAGACGTTAAAGAGCTTTCGTTCCTCTCGTCGCTGTTTACGTTAAAAAAGGCTTTCTATTGTAGATTGAAAAAGAAATGTTGGCTTTACAGCATAGGTCTTCAAGAGGGGGTCTGTGACCCCTAGGGGTCCACGGATGTACTGCAGGAGGGGTCGCAGAATCTTTGGTTGATTAGACATTTTATATAAACATTTTTTTCCCCCCACAAATTTAAATTTCTTTAAACACACATTAACATAAATCCAACATATTTTAGTAAAGGGATAAGGGATAGCTTAGTATTGAATGCAAAATGATAATAATAATGTATATTTATAAATAGTTTAATATAAGTTTAATATATTAACACATATAGTAGGTAGGGGGTCCAACAGTTTGGGGGTCCTTGGCCTGAAAAAACACTGAAGACCCCTACTTTATAGCATCAAATGGTCCCATCCAGTAGACTTGAAATGTCATGTTAAAATCTCAAGAATGTATCTATGTAATGTTGGTCACAGCTTCTCAAAATGTCAAAAAAAAAAAAGGTCCAATGTGTTACGACAAACCAATCTGGGCGTCTATTGTGACAAGGTGCCAGATGGTTTGTTAGACAGAACCGTCAGAGATGTTGTAGTTGGAGACAGTTCAGAAAGGTGAAGGCACTTTGAAAAAATATACTTGGCAGATTATTGGGTGAATATTGGTCTTTCATGCCTTACTTTAACCAGTCACACCTAAAACAAGCTGTAGCTGCCTAAATGTTCTCTTATGTTGGGCGCTGGTTGGTGCGAACCACTGTGGATCAGACACTAGCTTATCAAGTTGTGTTCAAATGGAGCACGAGCACTTAGGAATTTATCCTCAGTTGTATTTAAGAATTCCAACACCCTCTTTTCCAGATTTTTTCCAGAAGTCATTGTCCAAATAAAACATGAAAGTGAACTCATATATAACTGACCTGCTCGCAGACAAGACGTGTTTTGTATTTCAAATTTTTAATTAGGATATTGAAGTATTTCAGAAGCACTTTTTATACTTTCCACATTTGTCCCATCAATTAAAAAACACCAAAGGACAACAAGCTTGGTTTTGACGGGCTGAAAACGGAGGCATTTCTGCTCGACCCGTGATTCAAAATATTATTAGTCCATTAACTGATGAATTCTAATTATTTCAGCGTGATAAACGTGCTCCGCCGGGAGGCTACTGATTCAAAAGCACACAGCCCTGAGAACACGACACATCGAGGGACATTTCAACACTGGACACTGAAGTTGAGTTTCGAGGAGAAAAATAAATCTAGGGAATGGGAAGTGATAAAAATCAGACCCGGGGTTCCAAAGGGAGCATTTGAAAAAGGAACTATTAAGCCCTCTGACAAAGTCAACAGACTCCATGTTTACAGTGAGGAGGTTGATAGGATCCTCTGAGGTCTGCAGGCTTTGAAAGGAGATCTATCAGCCCTCTCTTTTTCTTTTTTTAACATTCTAGGTGTGTAATGTGCAGAGATAAATGACACTCGGGCCAAACCAAAAGACACTTGTCAACGTGAGAACTGTATAAAGTAAGCAGTGAAATAAGTATACTGTGGAATAATACGAGAGGAGAGGACTACAGTAAAACGGTCTGAACAATCAAACAGCACTCGCACATGGTAAACATGATAAATGGTGTTTCCAATATGCGCAGTTGAACAGCCCTAAAAACTTACCACGTAAATGTCGTAGTCTCCTTTTTCCTCAGGCTACAACTCAAATAAATTAAAATTACAAGCTGCTGTACCCAGGGGCCTTTACGTGATACAGTAAGATGACTGACGGCTGCACTGATCAACATGAAATGCTAGTGATTATCAAGAACATGAAGGAGAACGAGAGAGACACATAGAATCAAAGACTTGGCGAGATGAGAAGATGAAATACCCCATTACTGTCAGCGCACCACGCATCACTAGCCCCACTGATGATTAAATGGAAAATACTGCAAAGATTACACAGCAAACAATGTGATGTAGTGGCTATACATTACCCACAAAGGCCAGTGTAAAGAAGATCTTATTTAAGACAAGAAGGTGAAAAGCTTCATTGACTTTACTAGATATATGTGGTCAGATGATAGAAATTTGATATTTGACACCAATTGCTGCATATAATTTAAATATCTCCAGGTGCATTTGGGAATTGAGGGCAATGCTGCAAGTAGTGAGAGCACTTGCATTAATTAACTTTGTCTAAGTTGTGGTTTTCCATATGGAGCTATTGTGATACACAATATTGCATTTTTTTTTTCCAATCTATGTTACTTAATTCCTGGCAACAAGTACCGATACAGCAGCTGTATTGTGTGACAGTTTAATGGTTGCAGCTATATCACAGACTGCACTTTCAAGAAAAGGTAAAGCATCAGCCAGAGCCCCAAAATAGCACATGCAGAGGGAGGAGGTCGGGGTGGATTGATGGCACAATTAAACAAATACGAATTCAAGAGGACAGACAGACTGTAAGCATCCTTAACCTAAAGCATAGGTCTTCAAGGGGAGGTGTGCGACCGCTAGGTGGTCCGTGGAGGTACTGCAGGTGGGTTGCAAAATCTTTGGTTGATTAGATATATGTATATATATATATATATATATATATATATATATATATATATATATGTATATATATATATATATTATATAATTATATATATTATATATATTATATTTATATTTATATATTTATATATATATATATATTATATATATTATATATATATATGTGTGTGTGTGTGTGTGTGTGTGGTGTGAAATAAAAAGCCTAAGAATCATTGTGTTTCAAAATGAGATCACGTGTATGTGTGAATTGAGATCACGATTTTTTTAATGATTTATCGTGCAGCCCTGATATATATATATGACATGAATTCAACATATTTTAGTAAAGGGATAAATTTACTAGAGCAGAAGACGCTGTCTTTCAGTCAGCACTTCACTCATTCAGCGTTACAGGAGCTGTCTCAACAGCGCACCGTTTCACACTGAGCACCACACTTAACCTGTCAATCTAAGCCTCCTGTCCACAGTAGGCCCCGCCCCTATTGCTCCTGAGCCAATCATGAAGCTGCATACTACACACCAACTCTCCGCAATTGGCCTTGACCCAATTGTTTACAGCAGTTGCACGGCCAGACTATTGTTTTGCATGTTTTAAATAAAAAATATTATTTGAATAGCTTCATATTGAATGAAAAATGATGATAATAATGTATATTTATAAACAACACTAGGCTGAGTTTAATACAGAACACATATAGTAGGTAGGGGGTCCCTACTTAATCTTTCCATCAGCTAGTTTCAGTTTATTTATGTCTGTTAGGTTTCTTGGTCCATATATGAAATAACATGAAAACTACTGCATTCACAGTTTCATAAACTGGGTGTTTGAGGTCACCTGCATAAGATTTTGTGGTGCGTGTTCCATCACGCAGCAGCTATGTTTCTAGCAGAGAGGCCAAGTGAAGCCAACACAGCAGACACGCTCTTCAACTCATCTGTGTGTGAGGCGGCGTGTTGTTTGTTCCTCTGCTAGAGTTGCGAGTAAATGTTACTATGGCTGAGCAGACAGAGAAAAGACTGATGACTATTATACCACTGTCAGGGAGGTGTGGCCACGGTGCCAACAGCATAGTACTATAGCAACTCGTATAGATCCTTTCAAATACGAATGCTGCTTTGCTGCATTTCTGCTCAACCCTTTGTCAGACGCCTCCAAGTGATCAAGCACACGAACTCGCACAAACACACGACGCCCGATGGAAGTCAACTCGTCTTTGTGGCGAACCCCCTCGCTGAAGGCCACCCGATGAATAGCGGCGACAACATCTTTGCACAGCAGGCACGATGCCGGAGAGCGCAGCGCGGCGCGGGGCGCGCAGCGAAGATACCCACCTTTAGAAAAGCATCACATCATCTATCAGCCAGAATCCGCGTGCAGTGTGTGCGGCGGAGTATGCTTCAAGACGTGTCAAGGAAAGCACAGTGGCGACGCTATTGATATTTCTGCAAACTGGAAGGTTGCAGCTTTCAAACGGAACGGTGGAAACTCTTTGACGGGAAAACCATTTAAGGCGCCGAGAACAGCGCAGCGGCAAAAAATGCAGAGGGGTCTTCGCAGCTGCGCGGCGAAAGCGTCAGCTGCGGAACCGCTTTGATTCTGAATGGGCCCTGCACGGGTCCGCACACGCAAGTGCGCTGCTACGCGCCAAACGTTCCATAAATTAATGACAACATGTGCGAGCTCAGTGTTTCGCCGCTGGCGGTTGCCATGGTAACGCGAGGTCAGTAGGTCAGGAGTATGTGCGGTTTTGCAGTTTAGCGATTTCAGCCATTTGTGTCACACTCACACACACACACACACCGACTCCATGTAGGCTCACATCCAGCACTCGACATGACCTCCCTCATTAGCTTGAATTAGCCTAATAATTCCAGAACAGGTCTGAGAAAGGGAACGATGCTGGGAAAACTGCCACATTCCCTCAAAGTCCCTCACACTTATTTAACCCTCTCTGGGTCAGGACAGAAATGGGAGAGACGGAACAGGATCAGGCCTCGGGGGCTCGACGCGGACAGCGGAGATGGAGGCTGGAAAAAGGACCGCGTGTTGTCGAGAAGTAGAGCATAACTTGATCTTTCCACTCATTTTTATTTTTTTTTGTCTGCTCGCCACGCGTCTTATCTGCAGCACATACTCGGGTTTTTTGTCGTCTTGTAATAACTAAATCTGTGGGACCTTTTAAAACAGGAAGAAAAAGTGTATAGGATTCACTCAAGTGGATACATTGCCTGGAAATTGCTGCGACGAAATAAACGTATCTGTGGAAAGATTTGTTGCTTTTTTTTTTTCTCTCTCTCTCGTTAACTCTTACAAAAACAGTGTTGCATCCAACAGCTGCACTATTCCAAGAGGTGCCACCCCCGGGGGCTGCATTCTCACTATTTGTATTCACACAAACAGAACATACAGTACACGGGTGACAATTTTAAAACAAGTTACAAAGAAAATCCTGACTTAAAATAAATGCAGTCTACTGTACGAAAACAAGAAAAGAGATTGAGGGTATGAGAAACCCGAGGACTGATGAACGTAACGTGCATCTGCATAAACGCTGTCGATATTTGAAATCATCGCGACTGGAATAACGGTTTAAAAGCTTGGTTCGCTCTTGAGCGATCCGTCCCGGCTCGCCTCCTTCTTACCATGGCCGTCCGCTAAGTCTTCTATATTTAGATGGAAGCCTCACCAAATTATATTTCACCTTCAAAGTACATGGATAAAAATTGCAGGGTTGATCCATTAAGATCCTTACTTAAACAAAGCCTCTAGTATTTGGTCCAATCCAAAGCTAAGCACTGATAAACAGCCTTTTATTTGGAGGGAATGGGTGGAAAAATACAGTCTATCCCCACATTAAAAGACTTACGCTGTGTTATTGGACTTAAATTTGTATAAACTAAATACACTATAAAAACGTGCATAAATCACTTCCCTGCATGAACTGCAGCTCTGTGCACCTGCTTTGAAATCCATAATCTCCGGTTGAACATTTCCTTTCATGTTGCTAATGTAACAGGTGAGCAAACTGTATATGTTAAGAGATCGTAAAGTCCTTTGTGCCTGTCTGGAAACACCCACATGGGTCATGATGAGAAATTAAATGCAGAAACACTCTGGTGTTGATAACTTTGGAAAAAAAAAACTATGATTAAACTCCATGTGAGCATATAAAAAACAGTCAAACATGGCCATGCCTACTTGTTTACATGCAGCCTGGAGAGCATGTTTCAGCCTAAGCTCGTCTGGTTCTGTAAGATCCTCAGTATAGACTCCATGACTCAAGAACATTTGTCTGTCGCGTAAGCCAGTAAGTAAGAAGAATTACTCATTTTCAATAGTAAACAGCGTTTAAGCACGGTTAGTAGCAGCTGTCCTGGATGACAAATGCCTCGTGTGAAGCGACGCCCGCCAAGGATTTTCTTGCAATCTTGTCAAAATCAAAAAAAAACAAAAAAACAAAAACATACAATTGCAAATTACCTAATTGTCTAGTCTCTCCATAAACTGTGTTTATGTATGGCAATAAATCAGGGTGGGCCCCAGCGTGGCGCTGCACAGAGCTCCGCAGACGCGCGTCTACATGCCGTTCAAGACGTTTCGCGAGGACTTTCTTCACTTCTAAGATCTAAATGTTGCCTGGGACCCACACGAACGGACGCAGAACCGTAAATCTGCCTCAAGAAACGCTCCGCTTCTCTTTCAAGCACGTGACGTTTTTTTGATCTCATTCATACACATTGTTGTGACTGTGTATTAACATGAAGGCGTCTGGGTTGTTAGATCTCTTTCAACTTCGTAGCGGGAGCAACACTTCCCAGACAGAATGTAAAGTGTGACCGCGTGTTTTTTTTAGCCGCCTTTTCCAGCAAAACCAATCTGCTTTACGTCTCGAGCGGCTAACTAACTACGAATCTGCACGCAGGTCCACACTCGCTCCTTCGCTGCGCCGCTTCAGTCGGGGAATATTTCCACACGCAATCACGCACCTCGCACACAGAGTCGCGCATGCACGTACACCTTGCTGTCAGGATAGTGATAAATTGCGGAGAAAATGAAAAGGAGAAGGAGTAATCTGACACCTCCAGTGCTGGGCAACCAGTAATTAAATCCCTTCATTAGGTCAAATATTTGATTATGAAGAACCTAAAGGGGATCTAGTAATGACCTGCCTCTCTTGGGGGAAGGTGGGAGGAAAAGGAAAAGGAAGAAAGGTAGCGTGGAGAAAGAAACTGTAAACGAGGCGATGTTGAGAGTTCTGAGCGCAGTCACTGACCGACAACAGTCATAACAGACGGAATTTTGCCTGTAGCCGCTACGTTCTTCACGCCTCTCCAATTTCCCCTCGTCCCTGGACAGCGTCGGTGTGTTTCTGTAGTAAGTCGAAAAGCGCTGGCCGCAGCACATTGCTAATGTGTTGATGAAGGCAGCCTAGGCCAAAGGGAGTCTCTCTCTGGTGGGAAGACAGACAGTGTGCGTGCTCGACAGACGAGCGAACACCGCTGGCCTCCGCCTCAACCCTCTCTGGGAAGCTGCTAGCTCCAGCCCGCAACAACGTCTTCCCCGCTCCGCTTTGATATCTCCCGTACGCGCGTTGGCCCGAGACGCTCGCGTCGTCACGTCGCCTCGTCGGTCTCGCAGAAGCAAAACGGGAGAAAAAAGTGAAAGAAAGAAAACTACTGTGCAAATCTTTCCTAAATTAGTCTTCGAATCCTGATTGGATTTACAGTTCCCCAAAGAGTGCTGTAATTCAGGATGAATCTGCAGTTTACACTATGCAGTTCGAAGCGCTAATTTCTCTATTGATTATCTTATTATTTATTCTTAATAGCCTTATGTGGAGCTGGTGACCACGCCGTGGGATGTGTAGCTGGACTTCTGTGGAGATACAGTACACAATAGTGTTGATGAAGCACAGTTATTTGGCCATAAATCAAACACAGAGGGACCCGTCATGGCTCTCGCAGGCCTCACAGACCTGCAGGGAGAAGCACGAGCACGCTACAGTTTATATAGCACAACTATAGAAACTAGAAAGAAACACTCAACCACATGATCTCTCACGAAGCTGCTGGCTTTCCTCAGTTAATTAATACATGTTTATGCGCGGGTACCTGAACTTACATGCTCCTGTTTCATATTTCACAGCTTTTCCTTCGATCTCACCCCCCCCCTCCTCCCCACTTCCCCTCTAACGTGTGTGTGGCTGCTCGAATGCCAATGCCGTCATCAAAGGATATGTCAAAATGAAGGCTCTGGCAGAGGCTGCGATCGGGATCTCAGAGAAGCACACACATAAACATGCATACGCGTGCGCACACACACTCGCTGCT
Source organism: Mugil cephalus (assembly GCF_022458985.1). Taxonomy (NCBI): domain Eukaryota; kingdom Metazoa; phylum Chordata; class Actinopteri; order Mugiliformes; family Mugilidae; genus Mugil; species Mugil cephalus. Next base: position 14,399,519 of record NC_061774.1, on the reverse strand, counting down.
CCAGCTATGCTTTCATATCACGCCCTGGCAACGCCCACTGACTGCAGCATATCTCCGTCGGTATCACCAAGGTTACCAGCGGTAGCCAGGGATACCGTCGGAGCCGCCTGTGAAAATGTAGAAAATGGGTGTGGCCTAAGTCCAGTTCGTCGACGCTCACAGCCTCGTGTCAAAAATGCCACAATAAAAGGCACAATGTGATGCTCCACGAAGGCTTTAAAAACTGTCCGACTGCTGTAATTAGTTTCACTGAGCTAATTCTTCTTTCTCACCAAACCTTAAATAATAAAACAGGCTGAATAAGTCAGATTTCACTGAAAAAAAACCCTCCACATTCACCAAGCACATCCTTCAGGTCAAGGATGTGTTGCTAATCCTTCCACAGTCCATCATATTTGTATTTTTTTTTTTTGTGCGCTATGAAGAGTCTCTTTAACGGTCACAAGCCGATTTGCCGCAGCACCAGCGCGGCCGCGCGTAACGAACGGCCCAGGTGTCGTTTGATCTTTTGCACCTCGGCTCGTCTCACCGCGCCTCTTCGCACAATAAGATCAGGCGGACGCGTCCGACCGAAACCGGGGGGCATGTATTAGTCGGGGAGTTAGTTAGCTGATGTGATATGTTTAAGGACCCGAGATTAAAAATTGGTGTTTCCATGACAAAGGAGGGCCTCCGCCGCCGCCCGTGCATTCATGGCACTCACACACAAATTGAGAAAGAATATTCCCAGGCATGCTCCGAGCTTCGCTTTCTTTGCCTGGAGAGGTGTGTGTGTGTGTGTGTGTGTGTGTGTGTGTGTGAGAGAGAGAGAGAGAGAGAGAGAGAGAGACAAGGAGAGAGAAATAGAGATAGAGGGAGATTGCTTTCCTCTTCATTTATCAAAAACACTTGGAATATTTTGGATTCTCTATGGGCGCACTAATACCCCCCCCCCAACCTCCCCCCCCCAACACACGCACATGATAATTAATAAAAGGGATATGAAGAATTAAATACTAATCCATTTCAACACACGTATTATTATTTTTTCCATCATGTTGTTGGGTGAAATTAAAAGACGATAAAAGTACGATGAAATTATTCGTAGATTTTAATATTTTCTAATTTTCTCACCATTATTCTCAACACTTCAACCACCCGCAGGCCCCGTGACCCCTCCCCCTCCCGGACATAGGCAGAACAAGCCCCGGTTATAAAGTCCTGGTTCTGAATTCATCAGATTTGTGCAAAGAGAACCGCTCGGAAACGTGTTTTTTCGCAATTCCACCACTGATGTGACAGCACTCTTAATGCTGACAACACAGTATAAGACCACTGTTGCCATGCGAGGCTTCCTATGAGCAGCAGCGCCGGCGTTTCCACCTCACATCGTTCTGGATGAAGTCGAGCAACAATTCAGTCTAAATAAAACTGCAGTTGCTACTCTATTAAACAGAAGTGTATTGTTAAGAAGCGCTATTAAATCACTTGCGCACCGTTATGTTTAGGGTTTATGTCTCCCCGTGACTTTTATAATGCCTCCTCATTAAACTGCGTGTAAAATCACGCCCTGCTATTGAAATAAAAACACCGCGTACCCGAGAGCGCGCGCGGGGGGGGAAGAAGAGTTAGGGATGTTGCCTGAGGCTGCGCGAGTGTGCAAATCCATACATGACTACACGTTGTACTGCATATATTTGTGAGTGCCAATTAAAACACCGACACGTCTGCACAGCGTCCCCGCTCCAACATCTGATTCGCAGACTTTTGTTAATGGAGCATATTGATTGGCAGCAGATAACTCCGACACAAACGGCACTCGTGCAGTCGCACGTAACAGGAAAACAACAACAACAACAAAAAAAATAAAAACATTTATACAGCATCCCCCACAGAGAAAACTCACCACCAGAAAAATAAAAGATGAGGCGAGCTATCAAACTCACGATCACCGGGGAATCCCACCACTTTCAAACAAATAAATATGTGCCAGAGCACCCGTGCGGCTTCACACATGTTCCGCCGCGCGCGCGCACAAACGCCGCGCACGCCTCTTCCCCGAGCAGCGGTGGGATACAGTAGACGCTGTAATTCACACCCCTGTCTGAGCTAAACCAGAGATTTCATCTACGGGGGGGAAACGCCGCGCTCCTCTATTGCCCCCAATTACTGAGGCCTGGAAGCAGAGTCAACAGCCGCAGTTTTACACAATCACATTGTCTGGGAGGAAATCAGCCCCTTTTCACTTCTGCTTTGAGCCGCGGCCGCCGGCCTTGGGCTTCAAGCGAAAGCCACTTAAACTATCATATTCTGAAAGAGAGCAAAAATGACTTGAGCTCCTTGTGGAAAAGGATTTTATGCAATTTCGCTGAGAGACACCCTCCGCGTTCTTCTTCTTCTTGTAATACTTTCACAGATCAAACAGACACCTTAATCCCGAGAACACACACGGGCTCGTGCTCGGCACTTCATATGGTGGAAGGAAAGCCTATAGGTTCAATTTGTTTGTAATTTGCTGCGTGCGTGCGTGTTTGTGTGTGTGTGTGTGTGTGTGTAGTCGGCGCAGGCTATTCCGCACTCTGCGAGCTCCCTCGTATTGCCATTATACATCACGGCACAGCACCAGCGAGTGGCTGTGTCAAAAAGCCTGCCTCCCTCTCCGCCATATCTCATAGTTACCTCCTCTAACCAAATTACCCCCCCCCCCCCAGCCCCCCGCCTCAGCCGCCCCCTCCTCAGTAGACGCTGAGAGATGAGCTTCAGAAACAGCTGCTTGAAGCAGACGGAGGCCTTGTCCAGCAGCATTTCAGGAGAAATGAGATTAAACAAGCACATTCCAAAAAAAACAAACATCCCAGCTGTTTTATTCCTACCAGGACTCCGAGTCCCCGATATTTACGCGTCACACCTCTCGTCCACTTTGCGGCGATTTACGGGCCGGTTGTTGAACATTTATAACCGGCTGTACTGAACACTGAACACGTGGAAATGCTCCGGCAACACTTCGTTTTATCTATGAAAAGAGGAAGACAAACACCGGACGAGCTGCCTCTTCATCGAGACGCATGAAGGAAACTTTTCTTTTGGGGCACAATAGATCATTATTAACCCTTGACATCTGCGTTACCACGGATCAAATCGCATCTGCAGTACAAACAACTGTGCAACACTTCAAACATTTATTCTGTCTGTTATTATTACCTGTGTTATATTACTTGAATAACCCTTCAGAGCGCCTTTAAATCAGTCCAAAACGGTGCAAATTCTTAGAAGATCAAAATCCATATGGAGGATCAAAGTGTGAGCATCTGGGGTCCATTATGCGCACGGATGAGGCTTTTAGCGAAGCACAAAGGGGATTAATGCCACTGCAGGTCGGTGTTACAACTGTCATGAAATAACCGGGACAGACATAACCAGGCGTCATGTTGCTCAAGATCTCTGCTGCAAGATTAAAATGTGTGTGTGTGTGTGTGTGTGTGTGTGTGATCTTCCTCACGCAAAGCTCGGGAGTAACATGATAAATTGGGATCGCTGGTAACATTAGCAGGTAGAGCAACAACAGCTTGTGGCTCAGTCAGGGCTATGACCTCTATGCACTCTGGTGGGAGGGATGCTGAGGGACGTGGAGAGGGTAAAAGAGGGATAATGATGGATGGGCAGTGGAGAAAGGAGAAGAAAGAAGAAAAAAAAAAAACGGGCGTCGGTCCAAAACACCGGCCTTATCTGATCTGAACTCCTTTCTTACGCTCGGGACTTGTCTTCCTTTCTTAAGTTGGTAAACCTGCAGTTTTAGAGACACGTGCATAACCAACAGTGATTAAAAAAATAAATAAATAAAATTGTCAAGTTCCCCGTTTGGTTCCTAGCTCAGTGTAAAACTCACACCAAACCCCTGTGATCAGCTGTAATTGGAGGGTTACTTTTATGTGGCGGAAAACATTGGACCACTTTCGTTTTCAATTAAGCCCGTTCGGTGGGAAACCCACGGAGGTGACAGCCACCGATTTAGCGAAGACGGTGTGAGTAATACCTCGCGTAACATTCGGAGGCAACGGCAATTTTCAAACCGAGCGTGTCGCGTAACGCTACGACACTGTGAAACACGTTGGCTTTTCAGCCTCACAGACTGAGAGCTGTGTTTTAGTAGTTGCTTCAAACAGGTGTGAGATGTTGTTTATGGTACTATTCTTTCAGAAAGTATCCGTGCTGTAGAGATCCCCCGCAGGGCTCAGGTAAAGCCTGTGCATAGGACTCCACGTCCCCAATTACAGTCATAGTTTTTCTCTGAGTAATATAGATTTCAAATTCCCCACTACAACCACTTTTTTTTTTCCCTCTTAAAATACCTTCAGAAGGTAACAGGTCTTTAGTGAGTCAGGTTTATAGTATAATAGAGACGTGATTTTTCATTCCTTCTTGATAAGTATTTCAATTGAAACGCTCCAGAGTTGCTTCTTTAAGTGATTAATAAAAAATGTCACACTTCCTGCAACCGTTAAAAGCCCTCGAGCGTTTTATTGGAGCGAAACTAAAGCATTTCTGAAATTGCAGCGCTTTTGCTGTTAAACCTTTGCAAGCACAATTTAAATGTGCGAGGACAAAAAACGCGTTTCTGGCCGTTAACTGAGACCTAACTTTACTAAACCGCCGGAATTTATCTGAGGAATATTTCAAGGCTCAAACGCAACAGCGTTCAGCGGTGAGGCAGACGGGCCGATATCAGCCTGCGACCAAACGCGCCAGACATTCAGGTGAGTTATGTAACAATTCATGCAGTTGTCATGAATGTGGAAACACACGCCAAAGTCTTTTTTGCACTAGGCTGTAAGTTGTTATTTTTAAAGTCAGCCTCAAATGGACATTCGAGGAGCAGTAGTTTGTGATCAACAAGCCAGACCACACCTAATAAAAATATAATTATTTGCTTTGGAGGAAGAGAAGTCGAGCTCACTACGTATGGCACTAGTACAACACCGGGCAAGCTCTCCAATTTACACAATTGGCATTTCAACTTAAAAAGCAGCTTTTCCTAAGGCACGCTGGGCCGACCGAGGCCTAATGTTCAATCTTCAAAAGAGGGGCTATAAAAACAGTAATCCCTGACACCTAACACACCTCGGCCTTCGGCGCAAGCGCGTGAGCACCGTGAATGGTCCCATTACATGTGACCGTGGAGCTCAGTGCTTCAGGAAAGTCCCGATTCATTCGTTCCAAACACAACACGGCCACACAAAAAACGACATAAAAACGCATTATGGAGAACTTGTACTTGGCCTTAAACAGCCCGCGCGCAGTGGAGGACTCTGAGTGCTCCCCGTGACCCCCACAAGCTCAGGAACTGTTTGATCAGAGAAAACCTCCGCTGAGCACAGTGTCGCTGCTGGAAAGTGTCAACGCTAATCTGAAAATACAGAAAAACATGCTTTTCAAGAACAAATGTGGACTCAGCCCCCTCCTTTATAACCAACTCCAAAAGCAGTGAAGATACAACTATTGGGCTGTTTATTATTAAATCTATGAGGGGAGAAGAATATATGTTAAATGAAATGGACGTTAGTCCTTATTTATTGCGCTTTAACTATAACTACTCGTACACAACCCCCCGTACAGACCAACATCCCTACGCAACACCATCCAAACAGACTGAGGGACAAGACACCAAAGCTTAGATATTTTCTCCTACAAGTTCTGAGCGAAATGAAGAGATCTGTTGGGAAAAAGAGGCAGAGGTGGATGATGGCTTCATGCTGTCACACACCAGCAAAAAAAAAAAAAAAAAAAAAAAAAAAAGGCCAGAGAGGAGAGGAGAGTCCTATCACATCGCATCAGAGTCAGCTGCAGCCACGCCCGCCCTGAGAGCAAAAACTCTGCTGCTGCTGCAAGGGGAGAGGAGACGAGAGGAGCGGAGGGCAACTAGAGCATAAAGCGAGGGAAAAAAAAAAAAAAACGAACAACCCCTTCTGTTCTATCCCTCCATTAGTCTCTCCTCTCCAGTGTGTCTCATTTCAATCGTATCTCATTGCTCATCTCCTGCCTCTCGACCAGCAATCTCCTTCCCCACTCACCACGTAACCACGTCTCCCAGACACGGCCACGCTCAGGACTTCGTGGAGTGGATTCGCATCCTTGGGACGGAGCTGCTGAGACTACAGCCTGGGTGGCGGGCGGCGGCTTGCGTGGGCAGGAGCGAAAGGGGAGAAAGAGGATTAGAAATGAACTATGGAGACGGAGCACAACCTGACAATAAGTCCCCTCTCCCCAGTGTGTCTGCGTCTGAGTGTCAGCGCGTGTGAAAGAGAGAGGCACAGGATTAGCTTGTGAGAAAAGAAAAAAAAAAAAAAATTCCTTTTGTGTTCCAAGTGATGCTGTCGATCATCGCACTGTAAGAGGAGCCGCACTTCTTGTGTGAGAGACAGAGAAAGGCGGCATCCATGAGGTATAATAGTTTGGTCCGGGGTCGTAAATAAAACCAACAGACGGCAGAGCTATTTCCTCTTTTATCTTTTGCTCCTTCATTCCGATTTGACGCACTAAATGCCACCACATAAAGTGAGACGTGTCAGTGTGGGACACCTGAGCAGCACTTACACAAACATACATGGTGCACTGAGAAACAGCTTACAATTAACCTCATTCTGTATTGATCGCTGCTGGGATCTTCTTTCCTTCCTATAGGCCAGAGGTCAGGGATGGATGTAGAAAAGAGCTTGGAGTTGAAGGACATGTCAGCAGAGCAGATACACGAGCTCGTAGCCTACTCTTGGAAAAAAACTTGTGGTATAAACCATGTAAATTATGGGGAAAAACTTAATATTCAGTATACTGCCATGTTACATTCCTCGATTACATTGCACACATACAAAAAAAATGTCTTTCTATAAATCACACGGCAGGAGCTGAGGCGACACACTTGGACGAAAAAGTACTTTTTTCAATATGGAGGTGACAAATTGCCAAGTATACTCCAAAGCTAAGTTGCAGCATTTATACAAAAAACATTCCTTAACTCTAATGTTGAACTTTCAAGTCCATGTAAAACATGAAACAGGTTGCTCTATTTGAAAGAAGGTTCAGCTATTACCAAACCAAGACCAAAAAACTCCAACAATGACCAATAATGTGAGAGAAAACAAATAAACAATACACTCTTATTTTCTTGATGAATGCGTAGCCCCGCCCTTCAACACACCACATGCTCTAGAGCTGTGGTCTCTCCCAAACTGATGTAGAGATGAAGTAGGTACCCAATACCTCCTATATGGGTTCTACATTAAACTAGTGCTACTTCTAAATATTTATTAGAATTATCATTTTGCATTCAATATTAAGCTATTGAAGTTAAACTTAGAGACTTAGACAGACTTTAATGATGAGCATTTTTTGATTTCGAACGTCAAACATCATGTACTGTTAGCTTCTTTTTTGCAGCGTGCGTCTGGTATTTCACCTGGAGACTGAACAGTCTCTGCAGGGAACCTGACAGAGTCAGTGTGTAATATGCAGCCTCGTGATTGGCTCAGCAGCAATAGGGGCGGGGCCTACTGTGCACAGGAGGCTTAGATTGACAGGTCTAGCGTGGCGCTAACGGCAGCTCGTGTATCAATGACTGAGTGAAGTCCTGAGGATAACGTTTTCTGCCTCCATTTATCCTTTTACTAAAATATGTTGGATTCATGTTAATGTGTATTTAAAGAAATTTAAATTTGGGCAGTACCTCTGCGGACCCCCTAGGGGTCGCGGACCCCCTGTTGAGGACCTATGCTTTTGAGCCTCCCTCCTCCCAAAAAAAAAAAAGATAATCACTGCTTACAATAATGATATAAAGATGAAAATGCTGCAAAATTCCCATTTCCATCCAGCAATTTGTCTTTCACTGCAATTAAACCCATTTCCGAAACAACGACCCCAGGGCCAGATATCTTTAGATATATATCTATCAACACCTGCAGCGGGTGCTGATAGACAGATATTCAGAGGATACACCTGCACATACAGGAAGCCCGGCTATCCACTACCTCACACTGTACTTCCCATGGACAAGGTCATCTGAAAGTCTCCATCACTTCTTGGGAAACAGATTATATAAATTGTGAGGCAGTACCCAAAGCTTTCCCTGTACAAGTTGGCAGACGATCAGTCACAGTGATCAAAGCACTAGATGTGTTTCTTTGTTTCTGCTGCTTCACTCCAGCCCCCACAGTCAGTTATTAGAATACAATATATTATTATATAATATATTACATATGCTGGTACAGTAACAATTCCCAAGATCCTCATGCACTGGCAAAAAAGAAAAGAAAAAAAAAGAACCAAACATAATACAGTGGAAGAGAAAAAGTGATTATTTTTCTATTGCAGAAAACAAAAACAGGAAGCCTTAGTAAGATGAGGAGGGTGTGAGGTTCTGTTATGAGGTGCGATTCCTGCCGCTTAGCTGCCTGCTGCACTAAGCAGAATGATTTTCAACCACAGACACTGCATGTAGACGGAGTCGCAGAGAGGCAGACAAGCTCCGTACATGTAAACAGAAAGGAGAAAGAACAAATACAACTAATAAGATCAGGCTGGGACAAGAGGCGCACATATTTTTTAGTGCGTGTGGAGTTCTGGTGAGCACACATGCAGCGAAAGCAACCGGCAAACACAAAACGTCCGCCGTCAGTCAGGAGCGTCGTTGCTTCCGGGAGCAGGAAAGTGACCTCAGATTAGAAGAGACAACAAAAAGCTGAATTCTTCGCGCCAATTAAGCAGGTTTTAGGAATGTTCCATCCCCTCTGACTGGGCACCGAGCAGGTGGCGACGGTTACGATGACGCCGCTGTTCCTGCTCGAGTTCGGGGCACATTAAGATTCCACCGCGCTCTGCCTCCCTCTCCCCTTTGAGCTCCTCTCGTTTTTTCCGCCATCTTCCCCCCCTCACACCCGCTCCCTCCTGTCTGTCTCTTCCGCTCGCTGTCTCGCGTTGTGTTCTGTTTGTGAGGATTACGTGGGGGGAAAGCTTCCAGATGAAGCGGAAGCTTTAAGAGTACAAAGCCACCTGTGTGGTGGTCCGGGAGGCGGAACGGCGCGGCCAGCCGGGCCGCTGGGGACGCGGGCAGGGTCAGTCTGCGGGTAGGCGGGCGGGGAGGCTTGTTGGGACGGGGGACGGGGGACGGGGGACGGGGGACGGGGAGGGGGTGCCTCGTCCTGTTTCCGAGACGCTCCGCGGAGGCTGCTGGGACCTGCGGAACTGCTGATGCGGCCGGCATCGATCAGTTTCCTGCACGGCCCTGAGGCCTCTGGGACTGGCTGACTGACTGATTGACTGACTGACTGACTGACAGGCGTGCCGGAGGGGGCCGTCCACCAGGAAAGGAAACATTTCCAAAACGGGACCGGTCTAAATTTACTGCATTCTTTTCCTTGATTATGCCTTCTTCTTTTTTTTGTGCTGCCACATTCTTATCCAGCCACACAGATATCTCTAATTACATGTTTGTGCCTTTCATGCTCAGAAGCCGTATCTTCAAAATACTCCAGACATGATAGGAACATTTCTCGTCGTGACCTTGGAATGTTTCTTTGAAATACTCATTTTGACAGAGCGCATTTCCTGCGCTCACCTAGTCCCTTGTCGTCGTGTGCAGTTGCTCAAAAGTGATGCGACTGTTTAAACGTGCGCCAAGCCGTCGCACCGCCGTTTTACTGTGACATCACATCGGTTCGGTTCGTTCCGGCGCATAAAAATAACTGGCTGTAATCACCGCAGAGGTGTTTCCCTGAAATTGACGGGGTTCCGCCGCTCTATTTTCTTGGGTGAATCCTGTTATTTCATCCACTCAAACGAACCTTTACGCTCTGAGCCGGCGCTCCGTGAATGACAGAGCGAGAGGGGAGAACGGTGAGGGGGCTGGTTAAGTGCACTGAGTGAGTGGCAGTAATCACAGCTCTGGTAAAAGCACTCGTTTGGCTCCGCGTAGCATTCCTCGGAAACGCGCAGACTTGCCGATTCTCTCTCTTTCCCTCTCCTCCTCCTGCGTTTCTCCCTCGCTCCGGCTGATAATAGCCCTAGATTGAGTAATTGTGTGTTTGAGTGGAGCTACGCTGCAGGGTGGAACCTGCAATCAGATACAGAGAACGTGCTTTTTTTCGCTCTCTCGCCGTCTGACTCTTCATTCACGCCGCGCCTCGGCAGCCTGACCTCCCCGCACCCGGGCCTCCCTCCAGCCCTGTGGTTCCTGCAGGCCTCACCCCTCCCTTTTTTTTTTTTTTTCTCCTCCCCTCCCTCTCTCCGCTCGCTGCCTATTCCACGCAGCCAGTGAGTGCTCGGGTCAATAACAGCTGTGCGCCGTGCTGTAATTGATGTCATCATTTCAATTTGAGCAGATTACAGTTGAGAGCTGCTTATCGTGTGACCCGGGGTGGAATAACACAGTGTAGGGTCCAGTGGGCCGCCACGCCTGACCGGGCTTAACTGCTGGACTGGCTGGCTGGATGGATGGATGGGCTGGCTCGGCCCACGGCTGCCTACTTTATTGACTTCTAATGCGGAGGTAATGACTGAGTGCGTTCCAGGGGCACGGCTGGCGCAAGCGTCCGTGTCGCTGGCATTTAGTGCAGTTCTGAGGCCGTTGTTGCGATTGGCCCGCCCCTCTGTCAACACGCTCTCACACGATTAACCCCTCAGCTGGCACAGAACTGTGTGTGTGTGTGTGTGTGTGTTCGTACTGTGTGTGTTTAGTGGCTTGGCATTGTTAGGTAACATTACCTTTCATTTCAGGCATACAGTCAAAACATAATTACGGTGAATTAGTGAGACGACTGTGGCGAAGAATGAAGCGCACACCCACAGAAAGTAGAATAAAACACCTGTCTGCGCTTTGGCGTTTCTCCTCGTCGTCGACGTCTGGGTCTTTTCAGTGAAAGCCCCTGAAATAACAGCGGCGCGGTCCAGCGTTCACGTAAATACATCAGAATATACATATATATAATAAAATATATAAAGGATCAGGTCCAATAATGTGCGACGACGGCCACCGCGAATAGAGAACATCTTCCCAGAGCTGGCTGCTTTTATGCAGAGGCAGCGGGCAATACCCTGAACCCTCAACAACACTTGTCTGATCAACGCTTAGGAGCAGAGCTGTTGCTAAAAACAGACAAAGACTGCTCACTAAAGGAACACCGTCTCGTTCCTTTTTCGCCGGTGGAGCTCTGAATCTGTGGGTGTTGTGGAGCGAAAAAGCCGTCTGCCACATTCTTTTCCTTTCTCCTTTCTCTGTCATTTCCCTGACTCTTTTAATACCATCATTAGGAGAGCTCTCCTGCCTGCCGCTACCGCTCCTGGCCAAGAAACACGAGACCGAGGGAGTGAGAGAAGTGAGGGGTGGAGACAATAAGAGAAATGTGTGCGCGCTGGTTTTTATCATGCAGCAGGGTAAGAGATGGCTCAGGGAAACTTTTTCTTTTTCTGCTGCCTCTGCCATTTTCCCGAGCGCCTGACCATATTCGAAGGCGCGCGGCGTGTTTATTGCACGCATGTGTGAAGTTGTGAAGAGTACGCCGCAGCTGTGGAAACACGTGCTTCGGCAGCCAGGTGTGCATCCACCTGGATTTCAGGAGTAAAACCCAAGATGACAGGTCGCACGCTTCCTCTGCTACAAACTCCTGAAGATCACTTCCCACCGTTTGATTTCTGACCTGCGTGACCCTGCGTTCCCACGGTAAACTACGGCTGCAACATGTGTGGCATTTACTATTTTACATGTTATTTAAAAGTTAACTCATTTAACAGTTAGTTATTTTTTTGACGTGATTTGCTTCAGTCACTGTGGTTGCACATGCATTTGTACTCTATGGTTTAGCTTTAAATATAAATATATCTTGGTGGATCATGTGGATATTAAGTATTTATCTGCACGTATAGTTTTTTGTATTTTTTCCGAGGACTTCAGAGTAAGGTGGTAACCAGACAGATGTAAGAATATTTGGACACAGACTGTGTAAATGTGGACAACGTGTCCCCACTTCCTTGCATTGGCCAAACGCTACATCGGTGGCGCCATCTTGCAACTTTGGTGCCAGAGTATGCGGAGCCTCATGGATCTGTGATATCGATGACCCGGCTGCACTTCTGCCAGACTCACTCGCATTTTCGTTTAATTAATACTGTGCTCTGCTCTACCTCACAGATAAATTACAAGTCTCTTGTCCCCCGGCACCGCTTTACAGAGCGGTTGGCATGGCTACTGGTGTGTCGCCATTATGTCACGTCCTGTTTCCATGGCGTCAAATAACTAACTAAGACAAAGCTCATCTAAAACATTGACACATTATATATATTTTTTTACATTATATTACCTAGAAACCATCCTTAGTTTGACCCAAGTCCCATCTACTATCATGTAGCTTATGATCTGTACTGCAGCCAGTCACCAGGGGGAGCTCTACTTGCTTTGGTTTTACTTTTGAGGAGCAGTTGTGCTCCTGTTCCATATTTATACAGTCTATGATTTGGTTACACTGTTTGTTAGTTGACGTTCCATGCCTGGAAGTCACTGAGTCCTTATCCGTAGCGTAGCACGGCAACCCTGCTCTCCAGTACATTCGCAAGTTATAAGCACTTTAGTTTTATGAGGACATATTCACATGAACTAGGTAGATTTCCATCTCCAACATTACACAAAGTCTGCGTCAGAAGCGATAAATAATACAGGTACCTGTCTGGCTATAATCAGCACAAATCAGGGAAATTAAATCACACTTAACCATGTCTACACTAATTAACGGCAGAATATTGTAAACAACTCCTTCCTTCCTAATTGCACCTTAAATACCTAAATCTTGAACTCTGTGATGAATAGTATCATTAGGCAAATGTTAAAGATTGAAAATGTTCCATCACTCTTAATGTCACGTTAAAATGCGCCACAAATGTTCCTATGTGTGTCGACTAATTTTAACAACGATTACCTGGCTAACTGAATAAGTCATTCATTAATGGATCTAGTTCAAACTTTCAAAAAATTGTCTATTCATGATTTTCTTTCTGTCTTTGCAGTTTAGTTGAGTTATTTATTTCTTTTTCAAACTTTTTCTTGGTCACATTGGCCCACGCTAAGTATTTAAGTTTATTTATGAGTCGCATACTTTTTAACACTTTTTGCTCTCAACGGGACATTTGTTTCTGTCTGTGCCCGTGGCTGTTTCAAGGATCAGACTACTTTACCTTGTCAAAGCATGACTAATTGAGGGAGAAACTCAGCACTTTGCAGGGAAAACCTGTTCTGACTAAACCACGTGTAGAAGCGCTGACCTTCGTTATAGACTAGTGGAACTGATTTATTTGACGAAAATGAATAAACTTCCAAAGTGAAAATGAATGCGTCTCTGGCTGAGAGGTTACAGCATTAGTCTCAGACCGTGCAGGCACACTGTGTATAGTGTGACAGTGCCCACATAGCTACTTCAGAGTTTCACAGTGACAAAATTATTTTTCATGAGGAAAAAAAAAGGAAATTGCAATAATTTTGTAACCCTTGATCGCCCATCGCCGTGTCTCTCCGTCTCCTCTGAAGCGAGGCCTCTGCTGACACTTGACATCCAGCGTGAGATGTACACAAATGCACCTGAACTCACACCCACACGTGAAGGAAAACGGGCCAACACCGTCTCAAACACTGTAAGCGTCGCACACACAAATAGGGATTAACAACGAAAGAGAAGTTCGGGAACTGAGCTCCCAGTTCGAGTCAAGTTTCTGCTTCTTTTAGCCGAGATTAACAGAAAAATAAATAAATAAATAAATCTGCAGAGCGCAGGTGTTTCTTCCAATTAAATTTAATGCTAAAATAATTGTTTACAATCCGACGTGAGGTTTTTTTAATTAGCAAAAAATATATTAACATACAGCGTACCTGCAGCTCAGCTAGTTTTGTTGTCTAATATATGCCGCCACCCGCAGAGCAGATCTATAATACAACACCTAGAATAACTCCGCACCTTTAATCTCAACCACTGAATAAGATTATGTTCAAAATGAAACACATTTCGTTTGTGTGTTGCTGCATACGTTAATTAGATGAGCTTAATCCTGAAAACATGCAGTTTTGAATTGCCGTATGATTATTTAACGAGAATTAAAGGCTGACTAGCAAATACTGAAAAATCCCAGATTAACTACGTGCAGCCTTCGTTTTAAACAGGTAAACTGATCTGTTGTTGTTTATCAGTGCATGTGTTCGCAACAGCAAGGCCCTGAAACCGACGCAGCTAAATTCAGCCTTTTTGTGCTTTTCACACTGAGACATTTTACTGTACTGTATATTAAAACAGATGCACTTACTAAAATATACAAGCTGCAAGAAATAATTGTAACCCACCTCCTAATATCAATTAGATAGAAATATACGCCAGTGTTTACGTATGAAGTGGGAGCATAATACGCTTCCGAGTTATTTTGTTTGATGCATACCGTCTGCCGTTCTGCACACAGAAACACAGTCTCAGCTGCAGTTTAATTTCATTTTGCCCTGCACCGAGGACTAAAACCACATGCGCGCACACACACACACACACACACACGCGCTGCTCAGTCCTCGTGGTGTACACTATGCTGCCTCCTCTTAGTCATCCACAGAACTAACCAGCTGATCACAGCTTCACAGCAGTTTCAGCTCCATAGAAATCCAATTCCCTCCAAAGGTCATTTGTCCAGTCAAAGATTTTCCCTTTTTTTCCTGCGCGCAGTTCTGCTCTTTTATTTATAGTCATTTGTTTCATCTCGTAATGAATCTTGTTTGGCCTCTTCTTTTCCTTCCTCCTCTCCATTATTAGTAATATTATCATCATGATCAGTAATATTATTTGCACCGAGTGGCAGCGCAGTGCACAAACAAACTACCCCCGGCGTCTCCGTCGGCGGTGGAGGTGGCGGAGCTGCGTTGTGCGGCTCTGCTGGGTTTACAAAGGCAGATACGGGCAGAGCAAGAAGGCAAAGCTTGGCTGCATTTCTTGGCATGCCCAAAGAGGTTGTAAGAAGTGATTATTAACGACGCGAGCTGTTCAAGGGCAGGGAGAAATTAAACGCGAGCAGACAGCATTAATGTGATTAAATACTGCGTGTACACATTAAACGGCGCTTTTTACAAAGCAAAATGAATAAAATATCAAATGTTTAGGAGTTTAGAGAAATAGATCCATCCTAGAAATTTCAAATAGGCACGATATCCAAGATTATCTCTTGAAAACAGTAATAGTCTACTGCACTAATTGGTTTTAGGCTAAGCTAGCTAAATCGTGAATAGATTAAAACGTAGATCGTATGAAACTAACCACATGCTACTTAATGTTTTCCTGCAAAACTGGTGTGAAAGAGACGACGCACACAGAGATGTTTTCTTGTTGCTTCAGGGGAAAGTGACTTGATTTGTCTCACTAGTTGGGGTTTACAACAAACAGAACAATTAGCTCTGGGAAAAAATGAAAAAAAAAAAAAAATAGACGTTACATTCCAACAAAACATAATAATTAAAATGATTAGTCAGTATTTTTACAAACATGTAACAACGTCCCTGTGATAGACCAGCAACCTTTCCAATGACAGCCGGGACAGGCTCCAGCACCCTAAATGTTTCCAGATAATGGATGGACAGGAAAATGAAACTTGAAGACGAGATTGCCATGTCTGCAAGCTTAAAGTCCTCCTCTCCAGTGCCTCCACTGATGCACTGCTTCAACTCTTTGAGTGTTTCCAAGGGTAAATTCTAAAAACATTGCACTATACGACTAGTAATAGTCCAAAACTGCAGAAATGAATCCATTGCAAACGACACAATTTGTGCATTTTCTTCTCCATCTCCCCCGTTCCATTCGCAGCAGAAACGTATCTGATCAGGAGACTATTATTACATTTAACTGAAACCATATCAACTCGTTAGCACGTTGACATAAAACAGACCGAACATCTAGCGTGGTGGATCACTGAATGGTCCAGCGATTGCTACCGATTGATCTGTTATCTGTAACCAGCTACGCTTTGATACTAACTCCCTCCTTGAAAGGCCCATCACCAACAGGCTCTGAAATGACAGGCGGGAGTAAGCAGCAGCAGCAGCAGCGAGTTGCCACTGGCTGGTGTCAAGCTAAGTGGGCATGTCAGGCCGGTGCTGTCCTGGCTCTCTGCCTGCTCTCTCAGCTGCTCGCTCAGTCCCCAGTGTCCTCAACCCTAAACGGATCCAGTTGCTGCTGTTCAGCTCCAGTGGTGGGCTGTTCTGGCTGACTAATGAACACTTCTCCTAATGAGGGGAACCCCCCCCCACCCCATCAACCCACCCCGCCCCCCAAAATTTAATAATTCCCTGTACATACCCCGATGTGCATATTTCCCCATATTAATGCAAATCTTATTTTTCCTCTGCCCTGCGGCTCATCTCTCACACTTGTCACCTTACACCTCTTCCTCGAGCGTTGGCCTCCATCTTTCCTCTCATCCTCTCATCTCGGCTCCTGCGCACAGTTTTCACACCGTCACTTCTCTCCCTTACTGACAGCCATTCACCAACTGTTTGCCATCTCCTTCCCTTTTTTTTTTCCCTCTATTCATCAGCTCTATTAAAAGCGTTTACAAATCGGGCTCTTTGAGCAACTGCTGCGAAACTAAAATATTTTATGGTGGCAATTTAAATTTGAGCTGCAGTGTCAGCTATTCGTCCATTGATTCTTACCTGCACGTAGTACAAGTCAGCCGAACGCTTTTCACGAAAGCGGCTGGTGATAAATACCGAGGTTTTCTCTGAAATGTCGGCGTAGTCCTTTAATAAACCTCCCCCCCGCCGCCCAGCTACATGAGTGCATTGGAAGGGGCAGAGGACACGGAGGGGGGATAAAAACATGACTCAGGTATTTGTCATGGCGGGGATGGCGTCGGGTCAGGCCTGGTGTTTAGAGGACGAAAGGGAGCAATGCAAATCAAAGTCGACCCCGTAAAAATCTCTGAGCTTTAGGGTCGACCACGTGATCGTGTAATTCCGTCCACACACACATATATACACATACACTAAACAGCCAGGAAGAAAAGAGCAGAGCACAGGTGACACAGCTTGTGCACTTACCAGGCCGTCACAGTTGCTGATAGCCACGGTGGCTCCTGGCGCGTCCGCGATGTCACCCACATACAAGCACTCGTCCTGCAGTGGCTCGGAGTGCCGGACGCCGTCGCTGTCATCTCGCCACTCCATCTTGGCTCCGGGGGCCACCAGTCTGGCGTTGTGGTTCAGACGCAGGTGGAACTCCCGGCCGAAGACGGTGACATTGTAATAAAGTCTCTCCCGACGGGCCACAGGCTCTTGGTTCTCCTCGGGTTCTCGTGGTCCTTCCCACTCATCATTGCCTTCTCCTACCTCCCTCCTCCGGCGCCTACGGGACTGCCCTCCTGCCAAGCGGCCAGCCGAGATGGCGTGCGACAGGAAGCGGCCCTCTGCGTCCACACTGATTGGCCTAACCAGTCCATACTCCCCCAGGACATGCTGCAGGGAGTCTAGGAGAGGGATGGTTGGGTTGGGGTAAGAGATGAAGAAGAGGGAAAGAATGTTATTCGGTGAGTAAGACAGTAGAGAGTAGAGATTGAAGATAAAGCAGGGGGGGAGGAGACGTCATGGGAGAAAAATGGGGGAATAAAGAGTGGAGCAAATGGGGAGTGAGGGTACAGGGTGAACAGAAGGATGGAAAAAGAGATGGGAGGAAAATGAGGGATTAGAAAAATGTCAGGACTGCCATGGAATTATTTATTCTTTATTCCAAGTTGCGTCATAGGGAATTCGATAGTAAATTAAGAGAATAGAAGCGTTAACCTTTCACCCGCGCACACACGCACGCACGCGCCCGCGCGCGCGCGCATACGGCCCCACCCATGAACCCGGAGGAGACCCTGGTGCTCAGGCAGTGCGCGCTTGGAAAGGCAGCCTCAGCAGTGCGCGCTGCGCTCCTGACACCTTCTGTGCCCTTCCAGCGTCACCAGGAAAGCCAGGACAAGATCAAAGTGCTAATTGCGGCTTTCTCACGCCGTTTTATCACTGCAAGCTGCTCGATCCGGAGAAGAAGAAGAAGAAAAAAAAGATTTCTATAACCTCAACACCGACTGAATAGCCTTTAAAAGACAAGCCACGATCTCAAATTAACATCAATCAAGCGCTTAGTATTTTAACTACAGATCACATTTGCTTTTAATCTTTTCTCTCGGCGTGATCAATTATCATTATCTAATTTGCGATGTTTCCACACTGAATTTCCCGCCTGGTGTTTCATTTATTTCATTTGATTAAGAAACACTCTAGTTCTCAGGTGACAGTGACAGTACAGGTGCATTATGGAGGCGACCTGAGAGATGCTCCCCGCGCCCACGCACCAACACACCTGCCCGCTGACACACACACACTTCACTACACACCGAGCCAAGGCCACTTCGCGGTGTCAATGCCATCACACAGTCCGAGACCGTTCCGCTGTGCATCGGTCGTTGAGCGTCCACCCATCATATCTAATTCATAAAGTTTGCTGACAGATAAAACCGAACGCGCACTGTTAATATTTTCTTAAACCTCCATGTTGGAGGGATGATTTGATAATAGTGTGATCTATATGCTGACATCCGACTCCAGCGTCCTGTGACGGATCGATAGATGCGACAGCGGCAGGATCAGATAATGTTAGGCTACTTCCCCGCAAAAAAAATAAATAAATAAAAAATAAAAATCCGACAGTGAGCCGGCGCATCTGATGCCCCTTTACACCCCTAGATAAAATCATCCCCTGGATGAGAAAAAGCAAATCACAACAATGCTTGCACCGCCGAGGGACCGACGGAAAGTCGCTGCAAGAAGCAGGACACAGAGAAGTTGCAAACGCTTGCTACACTGCTTTTTTCCCCTTTTTTGAGAAAAAAAAAAAACTGCAAAAGCATGCCACAAATTAAATAAACACAAGCAGGAGGAACTGGACGGAGCCGTGCTGCTGTTGCGATGAGCTCCACACTTGCAGTGAGCGCAGAATTGAGCCCCGCTGATAAGAGACCATCTAGATACGGAGAACAATATAAACACTGGCCACGTTTGAGTGGACTGTACTCACCAACGCTACTGGCGATGTAAAGGCCGCTGGTGTGCAGCAGAAAGGCCGGGAAAATAATTAGGACAGTAAATCCTGGCGAGAGACCCATGGCAGCTCCGAACTGCGCAGGTGAGAGAGTGGGACTCCGGGCTCCAGTGTGGTGAAGTTCCCCGCCTGGCGCGACCAGCCACGCCACGACAGCAACAGCACAGCAGCCCGCAACTAGACTGCCAAGTGCACCGGGAGAGACGGAGCTCTCCTCCCCTCTCTCTCTCCTTCTCTCCGTAGAGGTCTCTCACTCTCTCTCGCTCACTCACTCTCTCACTCAACTCTTCCCCTCTCTTTCTCTCAACTCCTTCCTCGCATCGCGCTCGC
Organism: Mugil cephalus; assembly: GCF_022458985.1. Lineage (NCBI taxonomy): Eukaryota > Metazoa > Chordata > Actinopteri > Mugiliformes > Mugilidae > Mugil > Mugil cephalus. The sequence continues at coordinate 14,380,080 of NC_061774.1, read as the reverse complement.
TCCCCCACTCCTCGCCGTGCTGTTCCGAACACTACACTACACTACACCACACCACGCACGCACGCAGGGCACCCGGCTCTCCCACCCAGTCCGCGTCTCCGCTGTGATGTGAGGGGATTTTTCAGAGACTCAACAGACACTGACAGGCCCGCTGACAGCTGACACCAACAAATGCTGAAATGCAAATTGACAAGCGGGCTCATTTATCGCACCTCCGCCCGAGAGCCGCGGCTCAAAGTCGCTTCTGCGACTCGGACGCTCTTTCTGGGTTCATAACCACTGTTCAACTTTTCCGCTCCGTCGCTCCTTGGTTTGCTGCGAGCCTTTCTTAAACTTTCAGCACTCCGTCCTGGGTTTGGGTGAGCGGCAGCGCCCCGTGTGGCTTGCTGGTGGAAACGCAGTATTTTTTATTTATTTATATATATATGTATTTTTTTTTGCAGGACCCAAGGGTCCAATTTGCAGACAAGAAAAAAAAAGAGATAGAAGTCCTACTATAGCCCTAACCTGCGTTGCCCTCATTTAGCACATCATTTATCCACCTCGACCACTAATCTCGAACTGCTGTAATCACCGATGCGCAGCGTAAGGTAAACAACTGATGCCAGCAAAAGTGATTATCTTCTGAAATAGTTTTTTCCCTTTTAGGAACAATTATAATAATGATAATAATAATAATAAAAACTATAAGAACATTTAACTGTCAAATACTTCTTTTATTGCCACATTAAATCATGTTTATTTAATCTTTATTTTATGGCATTTAGCTTCAATATTTACCCACACTTTCAAAGCCACTTAAACCCTATTCGCAGGAGATTAGTTTCACCTGGGGACCTCCGGTAATTTCTAATAATTATGGAGGTTGTCTGTGATCTTAATCCAATGCGAATCGTCCATGTCCGTGATTTGTAAAGCAAAAATTACACCGCAAACTACCTACCATAGTTGTCGTAACACAGAGGTCCTCTGATAATAGTAATCCAGTGTGAATCGACATCTCTGTGATTCAGGGGTGAGTTCTTACTTTTTTTGTTTTATTTGCGGTTTACTTTCTGCCTCTGGTCACTCAAGAATCATGAAGGATGTGCTACAATTCAAAGTTTGGACAGATGTTTGAGCGCAAAGTCGAGATGTTGTTGAACCATTTGCCCGTTTAGATGGATGAAATCATTAAATCAACCAATAATGTATTTCGTCCCCGAAATAAATAGTATCAAAAATGTGTTTTTATCATCCATTATAATTTGCAAAATAATTCAAACTGTCTCTTACACGCGGAAAGTAGCAGAGCCATAACAACGGAATGCAATTTGAGTAAAACGCAGAGTTTATCTCGTGTAAATGCGCCACATGAAACACAAACGTATGGGGTAATACCCGAATATCCGAATATCCGAATCTCTGAATTACCGTAACTCACCAGAATTCAGAATTCAAAGTGTGGCTGAACACCGGGGAGTTGCGCTATCTGGAAAACGGGCTGCCATTACGGTAATGATGATGCACCACTGCAGTGTTGGAGGAATTCGTTGGTAAAAACAAAGTTAGTTAAACCATTGAGATGTCAGGAAGGTCTTCCAGACAACGGCACAACCTCCCAGTGTTGAACCACATTTTTGTCAATAGCGCAAACCACTGTGAATTACGGTAATTCAAAAACAGCGTGCTTCAACGGATTGCTGCTGATACTTTTGGTCTAAAGCACTAAAGGTGACATTTGGAGGCACTTTGGCGTTCAATTGGAAGAAGGAACTAATAAGATGGACAAAGTGTTTTGACATTTAAGTAGCAAGACACTTGATCCACTTTTCACAAGTGCAATAAATTACAAACGGATAATTTGAATTAATATTGTTTTTTTTGATCAGTTACCTGATGAACAGTGAAGGATACTGCAATATATCGCAATATCATAATATCGCGATAACGTATCGTATCGTGACTCAAGTATAGTGATATGTATCGTATCGTGAAGTACCTAATACCTAATGACCAGTCAACATTGTTCTTAGTTTTTAGTTTAAATTGTAGTTGTAGTAAGTGAGTTAATTATTCTCTTTGTAGAGTTAAATCTTTTATATATATTACTGAGGATGAATAGTTGGTGTCAGAACTGAGTGTTTGTGAATGAAATCTAATGAGAGTCAGTGCAACACATTTAACTCTCTTAATTTCTGCTATGAGCTCTGAACCTGGATATAACACCGTAAGTGTTCATTTATCAACCCCGTCCCTTTATTATACCCGCCCCTGGGCAGTCATCCCACGAGCTGCAGACTGATTTTCACTGATGAGACAGCGCTGTTTGGTGAGTAAATATTAATCGCTTTGGATATAACGTTATGCGCCCTGTACAGCGCTGTATCCGCACACCAAGCTAACATTAACATTTGATTTCTACAGCCATGCTAAAAGAACACTGCAGACAACTTGATCCTAGCTAAACCGCGCTTAGCGGCCTCAGGACGATGCTGTTGCACAAAACGAAATGCAACAGTTCCAAATATCTCTCCAAATGCCTCCAAATACAGAAACAGACAACGATTCACACTCACACCTACGGCCAATTTAGTCTGGCCACCTTACAGCTCAGAGATATCATTAATGTAATACTGTGATGTCTCTCTTCAATGTATCAGCCACTAATAATTATTCTTATAAAACATCTGCGCATGGTAACTAAATAATGGTTACAGTTAGGTGAACAGATTCAGGTGTTCCCAACTAACCTGAGACAGGACACGATCCAAAGTCGTCCTTCCTGACCTCCATACCTTCACTTTTTACCACAACATGTCAACATCACTCTACCCTCCGACTGACACTGAACATAAATCACTGAGTGGGTGTGTTGTCTACATCTGCATTACTGTTGAACCTGCCCATAAACAAACCTACATTTACAACAGCCGAAACCCTAAATATACTGCAGATGGGGAGGAAGGATTGGATGGGTGGAAAAATTGAGATGGGATGATTTCAGAAAATTACTTTTAAATTAAACACGTGTTTGACGGAGAAATCAGGAAAAAAAATTCCCCAGAGGATGGTAAAGGTCAAAAGAGAGGGAAGGATACACGAAGAGAAGAAAAATGTAAAGAAGTGGACGTATCTGGGCCAGTATGAACACGAGCACATGTAAACTCTGTCTCATAGTATGTGGAGGTCTCTGCTATACAAACACACACACTGGCCCGCCATAGAGAGAAGAGTGTGTGTGTGTGTGTTGTACAGTGAGAGGTCATCCTTCACCCAGCATCAAGATTACACCTGGGCTCTCTGTGCGGATCTCCACTAAGACTGTTTGGCAAACGCACAAACTTGTTTCACGACCCCACCACGTACACACTTGGAGAAAGAGCCACACCCTGTTTGCATTCCCTTCCCACCGTCACAACGCGCAGATGTCGGTCAGTGCTCCCAACTCTGTGCACCCCGCATCGTCCGCGCACAGAGGGACACCCTCACACCACTCCCCGCACATAAAAACCTATCCTCGCTTCAGTATGCCCCAACCCCCCCCCCCTCTTGCTCCTGGTGGCTTTGCTGTTGCCATGGAGATACCAAGCCCTGCACCTTGAAAAGTGCACTTGGAAGTAGGGGAGCGACAGACAATAATATCCTTCTACCCAGACAAACAGACAGACACTCAGTCTTGTGTTTGTGGAGGTTATTATAGCCAGGTTTGGCAGGGTGGGGTTTTGTGTGTGTGTGTGTGTGTGTGTGTGTGTGTTTGTGTGTGTGTGTGTGCAAGGCGCGTGGTTGTGTGTTTGTCTGGGAGGTGGGTGTTCAGATGTCCATTGCCTGTGCATGTGCAAACAGATTGCGAGTGGAGAAATGGAGCTACATGGTCAGACGAGACAAGTGGAGAAAATCTGTTGTGTTCTCAACATGTTGAGCGCGGTGTGTGTTTAATATAGATTCTAATTACAAGTTGTCATATTAGTTGACACCCTCCAGAGTTTATCTTCTGTCTGTGATTTACAGCCACTGCTGAGGAGCGGCATTCGGGCAAATTTGTTAAAGAATGTTTTTTTTTTTGTCCCTGCAGAACGCGCCGAGACGAAGCCGAAATAAAATCCACGCTCACTTATTTGTTAATCATGATTTTTTTTTTCTATTGCCAGCAGCAAAATAACTAAAAGGTGTTTAGAAATCATAAGATGAGTTGATTGTTCAGATGTTTTTTTTTTTTTTTTTATTGCTTCAACCCTAATGCTGTACGTCCTGGAAGTGCAGCCTGCCTTAGCGCTATGCAGCAACTCGATTATGCCGCACGTGTAAAGGGCTATACTGAGTGAGCATATGCCAAATAGTGTCCTGCAGGGATGCCACGGCCACTCTCTCCGATGACTCCTGCTGTCTTAGCAAGGTCAGGCAGCAGGCCACCATGTGTGCGCATGTATTAGCATACTTTATGAGCGCAAGGACAGGTGTTCCCAGTGTCTGAGAGAGGTTACATGATGAGGCATCAAAGCCCCATGACAGCACATCAGGCCGAAGCCGCAAACCCTGACACAGGAGACAGCTGAAAGTCAATTGACTCCGCGCGGGTTTGTGCAAAAATACAGGTGTGCGCGCCCCAGCGCGTACGCAAATACGGTGGACCTCACACGTGGCTGCTGCAATTAAGAGTCCTTGATAATCAACCATCAAATCAGCAACAAATTGGTGAGAAGCTCGAACAAAAGTCCACTTGACGCTGTGATTTGATTTATTTTTTTTTTGCTTGGTGTTTTTGCTTTCGCAGTGAGTTTAAATCACTGTTTTTATCAATACCTTTCAAAATGTGAAAGGGGTCACAAAGCCAACACACCACAGTCCAATAAAGGACCACATCCAGGTGGTGATTTAGTCAGTGTCTCTCTCTCTCACACACACACTCACACACACACACACACACTTTGCTATTGACCGTTTATGCACCATATGTTATCTAAGCTCTCAGTGGGTGCCTGTGGCCTATTTCCCTTCATGCCCTCAACTGATCTGATTGGCCCAGGTTGCCTCTCTGATAAATGATCGCCACGGATCGGGACCATGAAGGTGTGTTGGTTTCTTTAGAATCAATTTCAAGCTGTGATCTGTCCAAACAGAGCACTGGAGGTAAGAGTCTTATGGGGGATCAATGCAGATCATTGTAAGAACACATGAGGAAAACACTCTCAAAAAAAACTCCATACAATTAAAAAATATATATATAGACAAACAGCTGCTGTGGGGAATAAGCTATGTTAAATTCTTCTCCTGGTCAGGATCTAAATTAATACTGCCAGTCCCGTAAGAAGATTATTCTTTTTTTTTCGATGATGATTTTAATCTTTGCCTAAACAAGGAAAATGAGCCTGGATGACTGAGGGCAGAGCGCCATGTAGTTCCAACAGGGCCTCATCCCACAGAGACCGATTCTGCTCCCTGACCTCTGTGGCACAGAGACCACTGAATTTAACCTGACCACAGGAAGCTCATTCCTGCCCAGGAATGAGTACCATTGTGGGACTGTAATTATTGGTGGGAACCAAAAGAAAGAAAGAAAGAAAGAAAGAAAGAAAGAAAGTCCACATCCATCCGAAACAGCAACACAAAGACTGAACTGGGAAAGAATTCTTTTTTTAAGCTCCTGTGACAGGATCAGGTCATAGTGTGCCCGAAGGTGACACTCCTGGCTGACAGAAACTGTTTCCCCCTGTAACTCTAACGTGTCACTTGTGAAATCTGAGAGTATTTCTAATAATTCACGACACGAACCGTTTCTCTGGACCCAGGTGCAGACCGAGAAATGCTCCACGTGTTTCCACGTGTTTTCTCCAAAAACTGAAATTACCACAGTTCAGTTTTTTGTGGGACTTTCTTCAAGGCAAATCGAGCGAGAATTCATGCATACGGTGGAGGCGTCACTGAAGGCAATGTATGCACGGGTTTGACAGTAAATGTCACGATGTCATTCATCGAGTCGTTCTGCTCTGCCTGGTTTCCCTTTCACGTTCTCCACCGCCCCATCGTGAAGGAAACATTTTAGCCGTTTCTCATATGCATTCTTTGGTTAACTAGAAACTGAGCTGTTGTACAAGTTGTATTTAATACAAGACGACCAAAATCCCTCAAACTCCTGAAATCACAAAGTGCCCCGCTATCGCTCCGTCATTACGTCGACGCCGGCTGCTTTCTGCTCCCCTTCCCGACTCAGCGCACAGGAGCGCGCATAAAAGGACGTGTGGCTGCAAAGTGGACAAAGGAACTTTTAGTCACAATGCTGCTCACGAGGTGGGATAATCCCTCAGAGGCACGACTAGCTTTCAGAAGAATGCGAAGCATGATAGCATAGCCGCACACACACACCCACACGCGCCTACTGTAGGTACATTACCAGCTCTGGTAAGTGCAGGGGAACAAGGAGGCCTCGCAACTGCATGGAAACTTTTCTTCCGTTCTCCTGTGTGGCTTCAGGGCCAAGGCTCGCGGAGTCACACGCGCGAGCCGCCCGATTCTCATCGAGATTGGTGCGACATTGGCGACACAAGGACGGAAAGAGCTTTCACAGCCGCTACATTAATGTGTTATCATGGTGCGAATGTTATCCCCGGTGTAGTGGACTCTATCAATGCTTTGCCTATTAATCAAATGCATGAGTTGAAAACATATTGGGTGTCAGCCAGTGTTAATCATCATATAGAAGCCAGAGTGTGTGAACGTAACATCTAATGAGGCGCAGTGGAAGTTGCGAATGCAATACCTAATGCACTTATGGCGTCAGGAAAGATCCGTTGAGACGGCTTAAATCCCTTATATTTCTTATTTAATTTGTTGTTGCAGATGAAAACGAATCAAAGCGCAGGGTAGTTAACATTAACCATCGTTTCTCTGACTGATCTTCTCCACTTTCTCTCACAAATGCAAATGAATACTTATTCGAGAGAGCCTGAGGTGAGTGTAAAGCCCACAGGAGTCGTGTGTGTTCCCTGTAGTCTCTGCACCAGTTGCAGTTTCAGCAGGGCCAGGGGTCCGAGGTCAAAGGGTAAAGGATTTAGAGTGTCAGGGCGAGTACAGGCGGTGGCTGGCCAACAAATTAGGGCATCTGTGAGGACAGGGAATGATGAATGGAGGAGCAGACGGAGGCGGGGCTGGCAAGACATCTAATAACAGTGAGAGCAAACAAAGTGGAGGAGAGAAAAATACAACAAAACAAAGATGGGCGGAAAGGGAAACTAGACCCGGTTGAGACTTCCTGTTTAAAGTCGGCAATCATTCGTGAGTCACCAGTACAAAACAAGAATGCCGCCCTAATCCAACTAAACCTCAAAATGTATCTTTCCTCTGTTCCGGCCTTCAACGCTTTCAGTTTCTTTTATCCACAATCAGGCGTGTGCCACGATAAAATAACAAGCGTCCATCGTCATCAATGATGACTCATTTTAAAAGTTATGCCGGACATGAAAATGCAATATCTTAATAGCATAATTACCCAAGTAATTTTTTGACTTCTTCTGAAATACCAATGTGCTGCTAAAAATTGTGTTTTTTTTCCCAAAACATTCAAATATGACTTAGAGAATTATGCTATCAGGCTAACAATATGTAAATATGTGTATGTAGTTCAGGTAGACATGCATCTGCAACCAGTGACGCAAAAAGTGGGTATTCACTATATGCGGCGCCGCCCTAAAGTGGGCACCGAAGCAATGTGGGGAAAATTATTTGGAGTTGACGTTGCCGTCAGTGCCGTGGTGCGACTCTACGTTTCTTTAAATTTGATGTTGTGTTTTTTATGCTATAGCTATAGCAGGTCTTCAACAGGGGGTCCACGCCCCCTACAGGGTCCGTGGAGATGCTGCAGGGGGATTGCAAAATCTTTGGTTGATTAGACATTTTTTATACTTTTTTTTTTTCTCCTGTAGGTTTGTAGCAGCTTATTCTGCTTCATTTAGACCTCATGTCCTTTTAAGGAGACAGTTTTGTCTGCCATGACTGGTAGTGAAGGATCAATAAACTTGTTTATTTATTCTTATTAACTTTTATGGTTTGATAAGATCTGAAAATTTAACAAATTCCCAAGTACTCGTTTGAGGACATTGGGATTTCATAGTTTCCAATTAGTTTTATGTTTTAGTCAAACTGGGGACTTAAATTGTAAAATATAGGGAAATCACTGTTCAAAGTAAATACTTGTTGGGTCCAAATAATGCCAAATACCTATCTTAAAGAAATTAAGATGCATATTAAGATGCATTCCAAACAAATGCTTGGGTCTCAGGAGGTTAATACTGAATGCAAAATGATGAGAATAATGTATATTTACAAATAGCACTAGGCTAAATTTAACATATAACACATATAGTAGGTAGGGGGTCCCTACTTAATCTCTCATCAGTTTGGGGTCCTTGGCCTGAAAAACACTGAAGACCCCTGGTCTAGTGTTTTCAGAGTTGTTATTAAAACAAACGCTCCACGGAGGATCAGTTGAGGAAACGTCACTCGAACGTCACTGCGCATTTACGCATTCGAGACAGAGCATACGCGGACAAGACGATGCCTGACTTCATTCCGATTCACCATTTACATGACTTTCGATCGGTTTGGGAAAGGAATATTCTACCCTTGTGATAACCGAATGAAATGTTATTCGGTTTGGGCCTGATTATTCCGACTGAGGTGTTTATATGGAGCATTTTCATTCAGTTCAGGCTTCTAAACCGATTGTAATCAGAGTATACGGCTCCATGTAAACCCAGTTAGTGACTTGGATAAGTCACTTAAACCTGATTACAAGTAGCTGTGCTACTGTCTGCAACGCTGTGCACAGCATAAACACACCGAGACTAAGCAGAGTAGCACCACCACTCCTCACCAGACTTTGCCTATCAAGCACAGTTTTGTCATTTGGCAAAGAAAACTGGTCGGCGCACATTCACGCATAAACACTGCTGTTCAGCGTAGATGTGTAGTCATGGAGTTAATGAAGAAGAAACCAATATATATTGGATGTGGGCAGGAGAAAAGGCGTGCTGCTTTAATGGTGACGTGTCTCTCAAGCCACATGATAAGCCTCCGTTTGTATTTTGGTGCTCGTGAGCCACATCTTGGAGCGAAGTCATAAAAGGGAATTGACCACCGTCCACCAGACGACATTTATTATCTGCCAGAAGTCCAATAACGTCCACAATGACTGGACACCCACCACATGGAACACATCACGACTGACTCGGATCTCTATAATTATTCTCTGACAAACACATGCACTCACAGAAACAAAGACTCAATTTGGAAACCACAACTGATATGAATGACTGTTCTTTTCAGCCATTCTCAGCATTTAAAGAAACGTGACTAGAAGACTGAGAAAAGACGTTACTTTATCAAGTTCAGTCACAAATAAGAAGAAAAACTGTTAAAAAAAATTTAAAAAGCAAAACAGCAGGCAATCAGTGAACAACTTAATGCTCCAATCCATATTTGTATCTGTCTTATAAATACTTATCCTTGGATTAACATAGCTAAATGTAAAATGTGTCATACTATTATTGCTATGATAATAAAACATAATCACTGCTCTAATCCTAATTAAGCTCATGCTGTGCTTTGATACCATTTCAAAATAGTGGGATGCTCGCATTGCTCACTGAGCCACATTTTGAATACCAGGAAAGAGCATTTCACAAGGACGACCAATGTGGGCTGATGAGACTGCATGGGTGGAGGAGCGGGGCTGAAATGTTCCCATGCAACATTCTGGAAAGACTTTATTAGGTGTTTATTAGGACGGTTTTTTTAATACTTTGATTAAAACAAATGTTGAATTAAAAACACACGATGCAGAAAAAAGTGTTCACATAATTAATGTTTTTGGCTTTAGTTTCTGAGGCAGAGCTCTGATAAACTCATTATACACCATGATAGACGGAAACTCACATGCACTACAAAGTATAAATGGCAAGACAACTTGTTGAAGTTCAAACCGAGCATCGGAATGTGGAAGAAAGGGGATTTAAGTGACTTTGAACGTGGTGCGGTTGATGATGCCAGACAGGTTGGTTTGAGTATTTCTGCTGATCTACTGGGGTTTTCACGCACAACCATCTCTAGGGTTTACAGAGAATGGTCTGAAAAAGGGAAAATATCCAGTGAGTGGCAGAATGGGCAGACAACCAACAGCCAACCAAGGAATGCAAAACACATCTCTGAACGCACAACACGTCCAACCTTGAAGAAGATGGGCTTCAGCAGCAGAAGGCCACTCCTGTCAGCTAAGAACAGGAAACTGAGACTACAGTTCACACAGGCTCACTAAAATTGGGCAACAGAAGATTGGAAAACGTTCCCAGGTCTGATGAGTCTTGATTTCAGCTGCGACATTCAGATGTCAGGGTCAGGATTTGGCATAAACAACATGAAAGCATGGATCCATCCTGCCTTGTATCAACGGTTCAGGCTGGTGGTGGTGGTCTTGGCACACTTTGGCCCCTTAGTACAAACTGAGCATGGTTTAAATGTCATATCCTACCTGAGTATTGTTGCTGACCATGTCCATCCCTTTATGACCACAGTGTACCATCTTCTGACGGCTACTTCCAGCAGGATAATGCACCATGTCACAAAGCTCGTATCATCTCAAACTGGTTTCTTGAACATGACAATGTGTTCACTGTACTCCAATGGCCTCCACAGTCACCAGATCTCAATCCAGTAGAGGAACCTTTGGGATGTCGTAGAACGGGAGATTCGCATCATAGATGTGCAGCCGACAAATGTGCAGCAACTGCGTGATGTTGTCATGTCAATATGGACCAAAAAAGGGGGGCAAAAGGGGGTGCAACCTTTCACTCTAAAAGCATGCTACTGTTTCTGAATATGTACTGTAATACTTTATAAGGCGCCATACGAAAGGTGCAGTATATCCATCTATTAGCAGCTGAAACATGAAGACAATAACAAAGAAAAACAGAACTGCATATAAGAGAGGGACATTTATATGGTCAGTAGTTTGCAAAGTAAGTTTTCTTTAGTCAGTCTTTTAAAGGTGGAATGCTGTAAGATCTATTTCTGTGTAAGAGCATCTCTAACTTCCTGCACACAAACACACACACACACACACACACACATATAAAATAATTGCACTCGGTCATTGTTAACAGCAGTAAACAAGGCAGACAGCAGCCACACAGACCGAGATAATGACAATCAGGATCACTACCAGGACCGTTTGCACTTCATGTGAATCACAGCAAACGGCGGTGCCGCGCTTCCCATCCCTTTTGTTGTGTGCCATGTTTCTTCTGTGTGTGTGCGCTCACGCGCGATTGTGTGTGTACATACTCGGCAGCACAGAAACGTTTTATGCACCCCAACACAATTTAATTTAGTTTAATCTCAGCTCTTCCACTGGGAATGCAACATATAATTAAACTTTATGGAACTGCCCTGCAGCTCATGCAGAGAAGCAGATTGTCTCACACACATACAGACACCGACTCACAAAGACTGAGCATGCAAAATAATTTGCGGCGATGCATAATCAAATCATTATATAACTTATTATTTAAAATTCAACACCTAAAATAAATATTGATAAATCCTGAGAACACGCAGTGCATGGCTGGAAGAACAACATGAATAACCATATAAAACCAACGATGCATCTTTTCTATTACAAAGTGGGTGGATTTCATTGATTTGATTCGGCGCTTCATTATTTCTCAATGTATATGGGAAACCACTGAGGATGCAATAACACCAGTTATTAGGAACAATATAGAGAAATTGGTTCTGGATAGATTTTTTCCGACTGCGCTCATAGCTCCTGAGTGTTACGCGGGGTTTTTATTAGGTTACTGAGGACGTAACGCGGTCATCTGGATGGGGCTCAGCGTGCAGATTCATATTGGCCTTCGGTGGAAAAAGGGTGATCAGGGCGGTAATGCCTCAGTGATTCAGGGCTCTGGGTCTGAAGCCATCGCCTGAGACGTGGAGGGAGATCAACGGAAGCCTGGATGTGTGGATCAGATGTTGTGTAGCCTGCGTGTGCACATTTGTTGCATCGCAAGCATGTGCATCGCACACAGACGTGAACCTGCTGCGTTTCCTGCAGCTCGGGGAAAGGACAGGGGTGTTTTGTTGATGCGTTCTTCTGTGTTCACCCTCTATGTGGAACAAAGGCCCGTTCCTCTGAGACCTCCCGCATCTCCCACTCCTCTTCTCCTCCGACCTAGTTTACCTGATTGATTTCTACCCAGCTGGCCACTTGTATAACACCGGCAGTCCTCAAGTGTGTGTGTGTGAGTGTGTGTGTGCCTCCGTTCAACATATACAAACAGATCCAGGTTAAGCTTATACTTTACCAACCACTTGGTAGGAGATTTTACACTAGTGGCCCCAACACATTGGACATTCGCAATTAGGCTGCATTTGACAAATTATTCAAGTATTCTTTGTACGTGTACACAGAGAATTCAAAATATTACTCTCAGCTGGAGTTTAAGCCACAGTTTACAACACATTTTGCTGGTTTACATTAACCAACTACCCAACAGTTTGCAGGGCTGGGGTGAAGACGACCGGCCGAAAGAGAAGCAGAACAAATGAAAGTTGGAAGCAGAAAAACACCTCCTTTTAAAGTTTTCCCTTTTAAACAATTGGATATAGCAGACATCCATGGCCCAGGGCAGTTTGCTTCTTTTTTTTTTTTTTTTTTTCCTTCTTCTCGGGAACATCTACTTTGAGCTTTGCACAAATGTGGCCTCAAGGATACACTGCTCAGAATCTGGTGGTCACAGAGATCACTGTGACCTCATAAAACAAGGTTTGCCCATAAGTCATTTACTAATTTTCCACACAATCCAATCCAACAGGACGACGTGATAAAACTTTACGCCGACAAGGTCGAACGTCAACGTCACAGAGGCACATTCAAGTTCTGCAACGACATCTAAGTTCAGCTCTCACGACATAAATAAGGAGTGTGTGTGACATGTGTGTAAGCTGCAACTTGACTGGTCGGTGGAGGCGCACAACTGTGAGAGGGCAATTCTAGTTCCACACACTGCAAAGCCAACGTTACCTGTGAATTGTGTGGTCACACAGCTGAACAAGTTCACCACAGATGGAAAACTTTGAGAAACTCCTGTTGCGCTGAAACATGAATATTAATCACAGTTACCTGTAATTTATAATTTATTCCCCCGAATGTTCCCTCCTTCTTCTAATCCCAACTTCAGCACAACACCCTCGGCTGAACTGTTTTTCTATGCGGATAAAGCAAATTCAACAGGTTTTATGGGCTCCATTTCCCAAGCAACATGGGTCTTTTCTTCTCTCCAACCTTAGTACAGTCCATCTGGGTCCCACACACACACACACACACACACACACACACACACACACACACACACACAATAACAGAGTGTACTGCCAGTACTGCTCCTAGCACACCCTTCATGTCCCTTTGGCCTTGCAAAGTCTGTTTCTTACACAGCCACTCTATTTATAAATCCTCTTTTTCTTGCTTTCTCTTAACATCTCTCACCCTGATTAGCTCCGCCCATTACTGTCATGCAAATTACCAACCGTGCATTCCTTATACGATATTCATTCAGCGCTACTGCTCCAAGCAGGAATCAAAATCACATGTGCACTCACGGTTGCGCTTAATGCCTTAATTCTGACAAAGGCACCGTTTTTAACCATCTTGAGGAAATTAAACGCGCTGATGCTGAGACGTCTGAGAACAACTGGTGAGTGAAAGCTCAAACTTTCACCATCATTTCTCAGTTTGCCCCCCCCCCCCCCCAACATTTTGTATGTGTTTTTGTCAGATGGTTGTCAATGTCAGGAGGTTGGCGTACGAGCTACACAGAACAGTGAAGCGTCCCTGAGCGGCACAGGGGGACATGATGAAAGGATGCAAGAACACACGAAATAAAGGAAAAGTCTAGTTCTTCATGCTTGTCTTTCATTTGTTAAGTTTTGGCCAGCATTACTATTAGTAATTATCATTTTGTGTTCACCAGAGAACTGTTTAAATCTGGGACCATGGAAACATCTCTATAACAAAGTCTCATGGGGCAAAAAAAACAAAACAGCGATGCTCGATTTACAGTATCAGACGCTATGTTTACATGGACTTCATGTAACTCCCCCCAGCTGGAACAAACAGTATTTTGAATGCGTGTGTGATCCAATGAAAATCTCTAGAACAATAAAATATTAGTGCCTAATAACCATGTGCACACATGATCTGTACATTTGGGTGGAATAAAAACATTCTTCCTACTCGTATTTCCTGCATGTCCGATGATCTACTTGGCACAAGTCAGAGTTGTTACGTTCTGACCGAACAAGTCGACGCTCAGCGCGTTTTCACCAGAAACGCTAGACGACACATTTCAAACTCGTTTCAACCCGTCACGAATGACGTGTGCATTTTGACAACCGGGCATCCAACGAAGACGATGAAGTAATATTAATGCCTCGGTCTCGGGTCTGTGTGCTCAAGATTAGTGTTTTCTGGGCACATAAACAGGCTGTGAGTCACTGGATGAGAAGGAAGAATTCACAGCTAAACAAACGTAGGCCACCAGCCAGACCAGCCCACTCTGCTGACAGTCACGCATAGACAAGGGATCACACACACACACACACACGTATGCACAAGAAAATGTATACATACTGTACGAACTTTATACACGCAGCAGAACACGTACACATCCAATGGCTCCGTTTGTGCTCACACACACCGCACACATAACCACTGCCACTCTTCCCTGGGTCTCCGCTTTACTCTGGCAATATTTCTCTTTCACTCTCAATCTCTCTGATTCAGCCTTTGATAAATTTGATGTTGTTATCTTTATCTCTTCCACTGGCTTTTTCTCCTGCTGCTGCACTTATCGTGTTAGCAGGGAAAATCTACAGTATCTCTCCAGCCTACTGAGATCTAATCCTTTCCACGATGCGAACGCGTTGCTTAAAGTCATAAGTGTCTCGCAAGAAGAGCAAACACAGTAATGGAGGGTCAGAGCTGTCATATCACCACCCCCACCGCCATGAATGGTGAAGGGCAAAGAACGCGTTTATCTCGCAGGCTGTTGTACATCGTCTTACTCTGTCCTTTCTATTCCAGCGTACTTACAGCATAAACACAGGCCGTTTATTTAACAGGATTAGGAGATGAGGCTGCTTTCTACTTGACCAGGCCGCGATTGCCACCTAGAAATCTTTCCATGTACCACAGCCCGAGGCTAATGCTCGTGCTAACCGCTAACACCTTCATCCAGAAGGAGGAGAGTGGAGGGCTGCGCGGAGAGATGATCCCGGCCAGAGGGCCTCGAGCTCGGGTGATTTATCATATCCTCTGCCTCCTGCTTTGGGAATGTGGGGAAGGAGCACGTGGCCCGTGCGGACCGCGGCCAAAGCACCTCATGGCATCGCGGTTGTTCTCAAACTAATCCAATTAGAGAAAAGGAAAACAATGGCGTAAGTCTTTTCCCACGCGACTTACATTTATAAACTTTAAGCCTTTTATTCTGGCTTGCGTTGACAGATTAAAATGCACGGCGGCAATTTTACGAGGACATAAAAGCTGTGGTGTTTACAGCTGCTCGTCATGGTAGAAGTGGCATATTTGTTTATTTATTCATTCATTATTTGGTCTTCAAACTGCTGCGTTCATAGTCTAATGACAGAGTTCGAGACCTGCCGAGATCAGCCGCACGTTTGATGCCTGCGGACTATTTCCACCAATGGGGAAAGCTAAAAATAGCAATGTTTGTTATTAGTCTACAGTTCTCTATATTTCCATGCGGGGGTGTGGCAGAGGGCATAAACTTATGGCAGAAAAGAACAAGATGCTCCATCCCTGACATTATAAAAGATCAGGGCGCTCTAAAAGGTCGTCGTTGCCATATTCTCATTCTCGGCGGTATTGACACTTGGTATTTCTCTGATCTTTTGCTCTAATTAAAAAAAGAAAGAAAAACTGTTGCCAAGGCTGCGATTCAAGTGTGTTTGTTAGCGGGTCATCGTCTGTGTTGCACAGTCACTGGATGTGTGTCTCTGTGTGCTCTGGTGTGTGTTTAGAACAGGACTTTGTGGTGGACTCTTCATCCTTACATTATCGAGTCATTTCAAGAACAGTCTGAAACCTCTTTATGAGAATTAAGTCATGGCAGTTATAGAATGTGGGAAATTGATAACGGCAAGACGGAGATCTGTAATACATCAACATACACGCACTTGCCACTTTATTAGGTACACTAATAGCTAATTAGCCAACCACGTGGCTGCAATTCAGTGCATGCAGAGGTGATCAAGACAACTAGCTGAAGTTCAAAACGAGCATCAGAATGGGGAAGAAAGGGGATTTAAGTGACTTTGAATGTGGTGTGGTTGTTGGTGCCAGATGGTCTGGTCTGAGTATTTCTTCTGATCTACTGGGGTTTATACGCACAACCATCTCTAGGGTTTACAGTTTACAGAATGATCCGAAAAAGAGAAAATATCTACTGAGCGGCAGTTGTGTGGATGAAAATGCCTTGTTGATGTGCGGATCAGAGGAGAATGGGCAGACTGGTTGGAGATGATAGAAAGGCAACAATAACTCAAATAACCGTAAACAACAGTAAAGCTTGGATCCATCCTGCCTTGTATCAACGGTTCAGGCTGGTGGTGGTAGTGTAATGGTGTGGGAGATATTTTCTTGGCACACTTTAGGCCCCTTAGTACAAACTGAGCATGGTTTA
This sequence comes from Mugil cephalus, assembly GCF_022458985.1. Lineage (NCBI taxonomy): Eukaryota > Metazoa > Chordata > Actinopteri > Mugiliformes > Mugilidae > Mugil > Mugil cephalus. Next base: position 14,363,347 of record NC_061774.1, on the reverse strand, counting down.
AATGCCACAGTCTCCCACAGAGTATTGTTGCTGACCATGTCCATCCCTTTATGACCACAGTGTACCCATCTACCGATGGCTACTTCCAGCAGGATAATGCACCATGTCACAAAGCTTGTATTATCTCAAACTGGTTTCTTGAACATGACAATGAGTTCACTGTACTCCCATGGCCTCCACAGTCACCAGATCTCAATCCAGTAGAGGAACTGGACTGGACTTTGGGATGTAGTGGAACAGGGAGATGCTATCATGTCAATGTGGACCAAAATCTCAGAGGAATGTTTGGATGCCACAATGAATTAAGGCATTTCTGAAGGCAAAAGGACCTTTTACTAGCAAGGTACCTAATAAAGTGGCTGGTGACTTTGACATAGAGCGAGGAGACTACATTGTCAGATTAAGATTGATGCAGCTTTGAGCTCCAGCTACAGGTGTTAAAAACTACTAAACAATCTGTACTAAATAAGGACTAGAGTCGATTTTTCAGCTGATTGTCAGGAGCAGGGAAACAACTGTAGCCTGATGCCAGATGTAGCGTCATAATGTCCATCATTTCGCAATATGCTGTCCGTCTATCCGACGCACAGTTAACACAGTTAACACAGTTGACATGTCTGATACCAGCTCTATATGCACCATCAGACAATTCAGAAATATCAGCACCCTAACATCAATCCATATTCACAAGCATTCATAGGCTGTAAAAACATACAAAACAGTACAAGCTTTGAAACTAGGAAGACAAAGCGGGCTTCTTTGTTGCACAACAAAACTTATAAAAGAGGAGATGATCTGGCCTTGTTCAGCTCAATAACAACGGTAATCTCACCTCACCACAACACAGAGAATATTCCACTCGAGGGTGTGTAAAAGACATTTTTCGAGGCAGGTTATATGTACCGGCATGTCCTGGCACAATGACCCAAGAGTTGGATTGAAATGCTAATGAGTCTTGTGGGACCAAGTATTTGCTTTATGGCAAGTTTGGGCAGAGCGGAGAATTCGACGAGTTAAAAGAGATGCAAGACGTAAGTAAAGGAATATACTGGCGATGCAAATGCATAACGCGAGTTCAACCCAGGTTCAGGGACTATAACACACCGGTGGCGTGCATACCTGCTAATCTTACCACGCTCTCCCTCTCAAACAAATCTGTTTTCATTCCCAAAAAGTAGTTTTTTTATTCAGCACAATAACCACAGCACATTCCTCATAAGGGAAACAATTGACAGGTGATACCTGCATCCCTGAGCAACACCAGATCTCTCAGATAATGTATAGTCGAAGTGAAATGAAGTGAAAGAGACGGAGACGGTGGGAGGAACCGTGGAGGCAGAAACAGATGAACTGGTAAATCCTAGAGTATTTCTACCATTTAGGCTCCGTATCCACAAAAGCTGGGGCACATCCAGAGTTCACATTAGTTCACAATATCTCTCTCTCTCTCTCACACGCACACATACACTCGCCATCTGAGGATAAAGATCACCAGTGTCTTGTGGCATCAAAGCACATAAGCACTTGGCAGCTAGACACGACAAGAAAAATCTACAAACACAACACACATGGCCTACTGTATACTTGCACATCTGCCTTTCCATACAGCACGAGCACATGCTGAAGACAGCTGCCGTCGCTCTGCGGCTTTGTCTAAATGCTTTTCTGGAGGAGAGGAAATCTTTCCCAAAGGTCATGCCTTCAGCTACTTAATCCCCCCCTCTTCACCTGCTATGTTTAGACAGTTACATAAGTTTACCCTTGAATCTGTACGACATGTGTTGAGCATCACATACTCTGTCTTCATTATCTTTTTAAACTAACCTAAACTCACTGCATTCACATGGTGTTAAATTTAAAAATGGCTCTGATTTATCGAGGGAACTGTACGCATCAGTATTCAATGAAGGTAAATTAGAGAAGATAAACTGCTGATAGACCTGCAGAAAAACACTTACAAGAACAGATACACTGACAAATATGATACAGAGGATTTGATTTGTGCCAAAGGAACCGGCTTACGGCATTGTGATCAGACCTCTAACATTTCTTACAAAGTTTTATGTGCTGGTCTGTTCATATATAACTGTGAGAACACTTTTCAAGAAAAAAAAAAAGTAAAAATCTAACAGTAAATGTGTTGATAAACGATTGTTGGTCTCTTTTCAAGGTTTTGTTCATTCATAAAAGAAATGGTTAATGAATGAATCACAAATATAATAAATCTAAAAATGTAAAAAGCAAAGTCATTAAAGAGGAAGGCACTATAACACTACACATAATTCTACATGAAATCTGTTCCAGGCCACATCAACGCAATTGTGACCACGTTTAAAATAAAGTGTGGACATAACATAACTCGTACCTACAACACACTTCAAAAAATCCACACAAGTGTGACAAGATAGCTGAGATGTTAGCAGCAACCTAAGTGCCACGTACCTTGAAAAATTGTTTTCAGTCGTTTATTTTTTTTTTTTACTGCATTTTGGATGAAATTCAGCTTTGATTTAAAAATGATATCAAGAATTACTGGAGCCAGTTTACAAAAGTATCGAATTAAGCTTATGAAAGGTCCACATTTAAAGGACCAACTGTAATAAAGGTGCTGACAACTTTCATTAGAGAGACGGTTTTATTTATTTTCTCATTATTTTTCGTGTCCACCTTTATATTCTATTTTATCTTAGGAGTGGGTTAGGGTGGGGTGGGGTGGGGGTAATGCTTGGGGACTATGCATGTGTGTAGTATTCTGTGTGTCGTGTGTGTGGGGTATGGGGGCGTTTGTTTTTAATGTAAAGCACTTTGTGTTGTGTCTTTTACGTATGAAAAGCCCATATAAATAAAGTTTGATTTGATTATCTTGGATCAATTACTCCATATTTCTACGTATAAACAGAGCCAGCCACTACCACTACTCTTTTCCTGAGGTATTTTGCTGCTTTAAAGTTCTCTTTAGAAAACTCCAAAGGTGTTCTCTTGGATTTAAGGCAGAGGATATACTTGGCCGGGTTCTTGTTTCTTCTTTTAAACCTCTTGTGATTTTCAAAGTGTGTTTGGGATCATTGTCATGTTTGAAAATTCTTCTCTTGCCAAACTTCTTCCCAAACCTTTTGCACTCATGAAGCCCCAATATCAGCACATCCCTTTCTCCATGTTGTTGTAGTGGTACTCCTGGCCAGATCCACGCTGGACACAGCTTAATCCAAACTAACTTTATTTTGGTTCCATCCGACTTAAGAATGTGCCGCCAATATTAATCGGGGCTCGTTTCATCTTTGTTTCATATTTTGGTATTATTCTTGGCCAGAGTGTGTGTCCTTCAGTTCAGCAGCCTACTTGTTCTTGCTCCCATTTTTAAAAGTTTAACAGTCTGTTTTCTCGTTTGTTTTCAGGCAGTTCCTTGCCATCTGGTGCCACGTTACATAAGACACAACTGGCTACAAACTCTTCACGGGTTCTTCTTTAACCTTGTTGCCTGCGATTAGCTTCAATCGGAAATTATTAGTAAAATCGCATTTATTGCACTGGGTACAGCTTCACTCCCATTTATTGTGTTGAATTTTAGTGTAGTCCATTTTACCCGTTGTGTTTGATTCTACATAAGAACAATTGCCTTTACATCAGTTGGAAAATAACACACTTATTGGAAAGATCTTCAATTTTGAAATTTTTGACATTAATGGTGAGAGTTGGTGCATACAGCATAATAATGTTTTAAATATTGAAACGTCGTTGCCTTTAGGCTCAAAAGATGGCTGTTTATTTAAGGAGTACAGCTGCTATAATGAGCTTGGATTTATATTGATCAGCCACAACATTAAAACCACTGTGTTTTTCACCATCTTGTGACAATTCAATGTTCTCCTGGGAAACTTTTGGATATGGCGTTTGTGTGGATGCTACTTAGACATGTACCACCAACCTGGACCAGACCAGGCACCCCTCCACCCCATACTAATGACACTCCTTGATGGCAGCAGCCATCCCCAGTAGTATTCAGCCTCACACAGGTACACATACAGATATGGTTTAGGAAAAACTCAAAAAAACATGAAAAACAGCACAAGTTTTTGATCTGGCCTCCAAATTCACTAGATCCCAAATTGATCAAGCATCTGTGTCTTTGAGACACGTGAACCCTTCCTAGCCATTAACATCTGCTTATCGGCCATGCATTTCTAGGGAGGTGCACATGAGGTTATCCCATGGCTAGGGCGTTGGATTGACGCACAACTGTAAATCAAGCTGAAATGCGCTCACCGAACATTTTCACAGCACTATAACTTGACGTCACAGTAGGCGAAACACAGGTGTTGATTATTTCTGGATTCCACTAACAGATGGTTTCTGCTTTCGTACACGCTGGTTTGCTGTTACGGGTTACTGGGATGACTAATGGGCCATGGATAGAACATGTCAAAATGTCTGATTGGGGAAAAAATTCTCCAGCCAACACCTATCTTTTACTAGCACATTAGCTAGCAAGTGCAGAAACAACATATCATAGAAGATAATATTAGAAAAAAAATCTGTCTCCAGTAGGGCTGAATGATATATCATTATCGTATCTATAACGTTCAAGATATTAATATCGCAAAATCAACTATATAGATTTTCCCCGCTCACCCTGCATGTCCAGCTCAGGCAATCACAACAAACATAACTTTTTTATGCTCGCCCTTAAACAGCTGAGGCCGGCCAACCACAACCTTCATGCCTGCCGAGAGTTAAGGTCGGTGCATACAACGGATGTGGTGGCAAAACAAAAATCGTCATCCATTATTCGGAGGTATTTAGAAAGGAGGATGTAAAACAGAGCGAGGTATTGTGCTGGAGGCGCTTGGTGAAAATTGCAATGAACAAAATTGCAACTGCACAAAGAGTGTGTTGCAATGAGAGAAACGGGACTTCTCAGTTATCCCAAGTGAAGCCCAAGCAAAGTTTGATTGCTGATGGATTCAGTAGCGTTAGGTCACATGAGTCAATATCCAGAGGCACAAAGACATTACAGACACTATAACATACCACATTGCAAAAGACTTGGCACCCATGTACACAGTCACAGAAGAGAGCTTTCAGAAAATGGTTGGGACGCTTGACAAACGCTACAAAATACCATCCAGAACTGACCTGTGGTTGAACTGGACGACTGAAACTTACATCAGTTTAATCGTCCATTTTATAATATAGTGGGGATAGTATAGCACATGAGATGAGAGATGCGGATAGCGCGTCTAACATGATAAAGGCTTTGGGGGTAAATAGCTGGACACGGCTTCAGTGCAGCTGCCGATGTTTTGCTATGCTGAGACATGGAACAATCTACATTAAGATTGACTTGGAATAAATATGGAAATAAGGAAAATAAATGTTCATTAAGAAATAAAAACAATTATATGCAAATATAACAACATTTAAATAGGACTCTTATACAAGCAGACATAGTTGTAGCAATTTATAATTTATTTACATACTGGAAAAGGAGTGGGTGGAAGTAAAATATTTGGTTGTTTACCTTCGCTGTAACATTCTTAAGTATTATTTTGTACATCCTGTTTTCTCTATAAAATGCCGTGAAAGATGACAACTGTATCAGCCATGCAACAGGTGTCTGCAAAAAGTTGGTGTGACACTTCTCACACAGCTGCACCATAAGACATGTTATTTATTGGTGAAGCAGAGCTGCAGTAAAATGTTTGATTTCTAATTTATGTACTGGTGACTTTAATGTTGATGACTGACAGTGAGTTTTATATATCGCTTTTTAAATTATGTTATTTGTTTTTCTGTTTTCACTTAACCTGTAGTCATACTGTATCGATATCAAGATATCTGGCACGAATATCGAGACGTGAAATTTTGTCCGTATTATTCAGCCCCTATGTCCACAGACATGTACTTCAGTGTATTCAACCCTTTGGGGAAAAAAAAAAAGTAAAAAAGTACTCACCAACAGATGAGCGGACGTTGTTTGGAACATGTTTAGAAGATAGTCCATCAAGGGATATTGGTTGTTTTGTTTGTTTTCACCTCACCAGCAGCTAAACATAATAAGGAAGTTACCAGGTGTGTCATGTGATTTGTCAGGTGCCTTAATCAGACTGATGATGTCACAGGTTTCCAGGGCAACAGTAATAGTGGCTATACATCAACAGTCCGATTCATTGATATATTTACCTGCTCCTGATGCTGATTTTAAATCTAACTGCAATTTTCCAAAAAAAACAAAAAAAAAAAAATAGTTACTGCTATTCTTAATTTGTCCACTGTTAAATTTGAAGGGATTCAGTAAGAAATGCGGACATAACGCAACAGTGGACCCCAGAACTAATCAGCAGATGACAGTAATACAAATTTCAGGTTATTCATTAAATAAATAAATAAATTTTAAAAAATAGCAAAAAGATAATTCATTAAAGCAATTCTCGCCTATCTGGCATTTCACACTGTTTCTTTGTAATCGTAAAGTGCTCCTAAAGAGCGCATGGAAAGTGCGCATGTAAAATCCATCCACCACAAACTCATCAATATTCAATTCTCATATATTTCTGATAAAAGTCCCGACCAATAATTTTATTTGGTCTAAATAAAATTATTTGTCGAGCGCCACCTCTCTGCCAGAAACAGAGAATATAAGATAAAGTTAAAAGAAAAAAACAATAATGCCTAAGCTAAACGTCTGCAAGGGGCTGACGTTAGCCACAGTTAGCTGCCAAAACAGGTACTCAACAAAGTGTAAAGCCTGCAAACAAAACAGCTACATCCTCCTCCTAATTTAATAACGAATGTTACCGGGGCAGCGGCGAAGTAAGACTTTAGCAAGAAAATGGGTTTAGTTTATTCCGGAAAAACAACGCATTTGACTGTAAACAAACATGCTGAAATGCTCATAATAAGGTTAATGGTGTGGTCAGACTACCAAGGTAACTTAACTGAACGTTATGAGGGTATATTATTTCATACCACGTACAGAATTGAATTTTATTTAATTACTGTTTTCCCTTCTCACCTGTGCCTCTTAATCTGACTCCATTGCTCATCAGCCTCTGGCTTGTATTTCCCACCGCATGCGTCGGAGGAGCGTCAAGGGTCAGGCATCACAGGAGCGGTGGGGCTTTGGAGGGTGGGAGGAGTTGCGCATGTTCAAATTGTTACCAAGTGCTGTGCAACATGCCAGAAAGCTAATAATTTCTTTTAATGTAAGGCCATAAATAATGTACTTGTACTTCTGTGCACGAAAATGAAAGAGATAATTTGGAGTTGTCATGATTTATATTATTGTGCTAGTGTGTTACTGGATCGTTCCGCACACTAGAGATCAGATTGGACTGCATGTTTCCCCAGAACTAAAAAAAAAAAAAGGTTTCAAGTGAATTTGTGCATCTGTACCTTATTTTCAATTAAAAAAAAAAAAAAAAAAAAAAAAATCACTGATAAAATCTCAAAGCAGGCAGTTTTCTAATGAGCGACGCTTAGATCCACTGCATCATTCAAAGAAGGTCATTGTCCGGGGAGTTAGTTCTGCTTGCAGAGCTGACATCCACAGCCTGTTAGGTTTAGATGTGAGCAGTTGGGAGTTTATATAAGCGGAGAAAACATGCTGTCTCACACTTATTTAAAGTCATCATTCTAGGCGCAGACTAACAGGCCATCCACTATACAAATCCTCTGCAGTTAATCACAAGGAGGCCCAACCCTTCACTGACCTGCCACTGCGGTGTCACGCCGAACACCGCGAAACATGACTAATTGGTAATTAAACTACCACATCAGAAGTAATAGAGTTGTGTCAGTTCTTGTATTATCCACAGCGTGAGGAGAAAAGTGTTACGTTATTGTTACTGGCTGACTTCCATATGCCAATAGCAGACTGGTAGGCCGGAATTAGGGTTTGACCCAGCGAGGAGCAGGCCGTGTGCCAGACACACCTGACACCGCTGCCAAATGACCCCTGGCCCCCTTTTTATCGATGCACGCGCACACGCATGCCACGCCCGAGATTACAACGTGAAGGTTGTGCTAAAAATGCAAGAAACTGTTAACCCGTTTAGAAAGATTTAGAAAAGACAGAAGCAGATGAAGCAGCAGATATCTAAACGTTTGGGTAACCAGCGGTTACCGGGGGTTACCAGCGGTTACTAGTGTCCGTGTACGTCGGCGTACATTATACAAACACGCACTTGTAAATTGAACACTCAATTGACAACATCGTGTTGATGAAATCAGTGGTATCTGCTTGTACAACAAAGCCAAAATAGTGTTGGGTGTCTTTGTAAACACTCCTCATTCCAACATGCAATTCTCTCCAGCTGTAAAAACATTGGCTCAGACCTGGTGTTCATTCATCAAAGTCCAAACACTGCCAAGATACACAGAGAAGAGTTCAGAACACAACGACATGGCTGTATGCGCTTATTCATATAGCTCTCTTGTTACAATAGTTTTGTATGGACAACCACTAAACAGACTTGGGGGCTAGAGCTCTTCTTAAGGCTACTTCAACCTCTGGCTTCGACTGCTATGTTTATGAGACGCTGGTATTAAGCTAAGCGTCGCAGTAACATCCCAGTGAGAATGAAAATGGCTCATGCAACCACCCCAGGAACAGCCCGGCCCAATCCCAATCCCTATATTAACTTTGTGGTTTAGTTTGGGAAGGTTGATGTATCCCACTGATAATCGAATCGAATACAAAAAGTAAAAGCTCTGATTGTGATTGTGTTGCGTTGGTTAAATAAACTTCTGAGAGGACAGAAACACAGTGTCTCAAAGACGTGAACGGAGCCCCAAGTCGATATTGAATAGTTTCAACATTGCCAATAAAATTGGTCTCCTCTTTCTTCTTCTTCTTCTTTCTCTTCCGTTATATTACCAGAAGACTGGATGGTCGACGCTGACACACTTACACGTCCAAAACGTTATGTTCTGATTTCTTTGGGGCATGTAAACACGGACAATGTCAGTCAGGCTGAAGAAATACTGTCCATGTTAACAAAATCTCGCCACCAGAAGGGCCCCCTTCAAGTGACACCTCTGTAGTCGCAGAGAAAACGAGGACTTACATTTTCAGACTTTCGAGAGCAGGTTTCCTGGCAAAGCATTTGCTATGCAAGGCTGTGAGGCTAAGCCGGGTGAACTGAATGAATCGCCACATGAAAAGCAGCATGAGAAGTCCTTCCGAAAATAACCCGGGTCATTATTCGAATGTGTATGCATGTCGAGGACGAATGATCAGTGCACATAAATACTCATACAGTGAATTTATGTACTTGCTCTCGTCTCTTGCAGATTCTTCTTTCACATATACACACACGTGGCACAGCGGAAATCCATGCTCGTCTGTGTCTGCTGCCTGCTAATGTATTCTGCTGCACACCTCCAGTATTTACCAAGCTTCTTGTGTCTGGCATCGCCTTAAAGGTGAAGACGAATTTCCCCGGAGATGACCAGCTTGATTAGATTAGACCAAAGACTCTTAATGTACAACGGCACACAACATGCATGCCATCAATATGGTCGTCAGTATATGCAACACGGAAAAAATTAACAAACGCGCAAGTGACGCGGCCAGTTGCTCCATTCAGTGGTGGTTTTCCTAACACTATCAACTGAACGTAGAAACTGGCACCCGAACGTGTCATCATTTGTGGTCATTAACTACAATAAGGAGTTGGATTTTGATGATTTAAATGATTTGTCTTTGGAGGGACCACGGATACGTTGCTTGGTTGCAGAAGGAGACCACCGCAAATATTAATACTATTCAGTAGCAAGGCTGAACATTTCCTCAATTGATCATGACACAGCTGAAAGGAAATATGGTTTTGTGAATCTTCAGAAGAAACAATATTTGGGCTGTTGGTTAAAATACAAATGCGGGGACAGCTCCAGAGTTCCCGCAATCATTCTGATCGTAGCTGCTTTATTCCCGGTGATTTTAGCATAGGAACTGTGACTCATACCACGGCACACACAGTCACTCTCTCAGTTTGAAGACACACCTATTGATCCTGCTACTAGCTGTTTAATAAAGTCAATGAAAAGGAGCCAGAGTGAGATGCAGTTCCAGGAGTTTTATGAGAGCTGGCAAACGTCTGATGCTGAAAGAGACAGAGCTGTGGCAGTTTTGATATCAGGGGGCGGAGCTTATGTCTGGTGGGCTGTGACCCACACTCTGGGTGTGGATCTGCATTATATTTAACTTCCATCAATCTACTCTTTCACAATTAGTAACAGATTGGAGACTTACTTACCTTTATGGAGTTTTAGTAAGGGATGTCCGATAATATCGGCCAACCGATGATATCGGCCGATATTAGCCTATTTTTGTAATATCGGTCCATATCGTTATCGGTTTTACCACTGATAATGAAAACAGATAACATAATGCCTTCAATTGATGACCTTAACCTTGATGGCAGCAGCCATCAGCAGCAGGATGCAGCCTGACACAGGTAAACAGACAAAAAAAAATGGTTTAGGAACGACTGAAAAAAAATGGCCTTCAAATTCACTAGATCCCAATCTGATCTGACTGATGGTCCACAGAGGCCCCTCCCCTCAACCCATACGACCCAAAGGTCCCCCCACTAGTTTTGAGGGGACGAGGGAGACCAACACAATATTAGAAGCTAGTCATAATGTTATTCCTGATTGGTGTAAAATGAAATTGGTGGCATCTTCTACAAGGATTTCCTCTCCTTTTACCCTTTCAATCCTTTTTTTTCTACAGCTTCTGAACCAAAACATCCTGTGAATCTCAGAAAAGCCCTGACTCCATCTCACAGGATACTTGATGTCAATACATTTTCTGATACACCACCAGTTGGACATTTATTTAACACATTTTTTTTTTTTTTACTATACTTTTACCACAGACATTGACTTGAACATGTATCACAAAATCCACATACAGCTCTCTCATCTGTGATTTTAATCACCAGTCTTAGGTACAGACAGACAGATACTACAAACAGTTTTTTTTTATTGACGGCACACGTCTCCCTACAGCAATGCTCCACCGAAACAAGTTCCTTCGGGACAAAAGTTTGCAGGGACATGATGGCCGCATCTTGTGTTCAGCTCGGCTCAAGACGACTGTGAAGTGTTTAAAGAAATATGAACAAACCAGAGTGCCAGCAGAATGCCAGTGATGAGGTTTGCTAGATTGGGTCCCATCAAGTAAAAACAACTGGATTATGTAGACGTATTAAGGAAAAGTCTTGTCTAAAAAGGGAAAATACAATAAACTCCTCTGATACAGAAGACTCGGATCACCTCTTTCCTGTCCCTTTCTAGAATTCAGTTGCTAATTAGAAACCAATGCGGTCTGTCTCAGCTAGGGAGCAACTCATGCATGAAGGAAGGAATGGCCCGGCGTGGTCGGAGCTCCCTGAGCTATGTGACTGGGTGGCTTTCCTTGCAGACGAGTAGGCAGCACCTTCGAGGGGAGGGAGGGAAAAATTGAACAAGGAGTTAGATAAGTGTTCAGCCATGAGGTTACGCAACACCCATCGATTAAGAAGTGCAAACATACAGAAGAAGCCACTTTACCCTGACTGAATTTGGTGTTCAGTCAGCTTGCCGCCCCAGCCTGGGGACGTAAACATGGGGTCTCCTCCGCAGATGTATGATCTAGAGAGTAAATTATCGGAAACGGAGAGGATTTTCCGCAACAGAATTTTGCTCTTTTTTCTGTTGCATTTGCTCCACAATGGATACAGAAAAGCGTCTGACACTTTCATTTGTGGTTGCACTAAATTCACTTGAGTTCCTCATCTTCTAGCATGTGTTTCAGGAGGTCCCGGTGATTTCAGCCAACTGCTCCGGTCCATTAACTTCAGACAAGCACTGTCGTCCTTTTAGCCAATACTGTGGCTTGATTTACTCTGAGATGTCAAATATGGGCTGACACTTAAAAGAGCCATAACATGTTTTTCATCCAAGAAGCACACAAAAATATAAGGAGGGAAGTGTTACTGGCTGCGCGGCACTGGAAAATAGGAGTGATCCACAGAGACAAGCGGTCAGAAACATGACCTAGTCTGGGAAAAATTCCACTTACATATCAACGCTGGAATGCTGCAATTACGTAAGTTTAGGTCAGGACGGACGAGAATTAGGAGATGTTTTACATCGTGTGCTCACTGTAATGATTATTCCTTCTTTTGTCAACAAATTGTCGGTGGAGGGAATGTTTCCGAACATAATATTTGTGGGAGTAAACACACAAAAAGTATTTTCTCTCCATTGCGACACGATCGGTGCTGTTTTCTGAGATGACTGGGAAAGTAACCCCAGGCTACGAGCGCACCCCGATGCACACGCATGCATACTAATGCGATGTTTGCCCTTCTGTCTTTGCGAGGATATCATCTTTGTCAGTTAACCCAACTTAACCTAGCCTAATTCTAGTCTTAAGTCTAAACCTAAAACCACCCTCAAGCTCTAAAAGTCCTTTCAGGGCGATGGCGGAAAGTAAAGAAAAGCCTAACTGCATTAACTCACAGGGTATAAATATCACACTGACAGACATTCGTGCACAAAAACTCATTAGCACAACAACACACTTTTGCTTATATGACATTAAAAGCGGAGCATTTACACACCCGTCCAACTAACAGCTAGTTAGGGTTGTTGCTTCCGCAAGTTTTCGAAGACAAGTACATTCCAGAAAATGTGCAGCCAACGCAACATAAACACAATGTACTGCATGTCCCGGTGATGTCAAACATCCCAAGCAGCTGTGTTATCACCGCGACACTCGCACAGAAAGAAACGCTGGTCTGCTCATTATTGGCTTTGTCCACACAACACCGTCTGACTCTTGATCCTTCTGCTGTTTTACAACTTGCCGCTCCCGCTTCTCCATCTCATTATTGGACCTTTTTACGTTTTAAGCTCGGCCCGAAGAAAATGCTGCTTTGTCTTCCATGTGCTGTGTTTTACAAGTGGAACCCATGAATTATTCCAGGTCCTTGCACTGGCTCAAAAAAAAAAAGGCCGACACTTGCAGCTCGGCTTCGCGGCCGCATTCTCCAAGCGGGAGACGCGATCAGTGGCCCGCACATGCTTCGTGTTCGCATTCAGGCGTGTACCCAGGAACACGCGTGCATGTATATGAATGACAAATAAAACCGAAACACGCCCTGGCCGTGGCCCCGGGCTATTATCCGAGGCAGGGCCGAGCCGGGGTCTCAGGGTTATTAGAATGTCATTTCACTGTTTTTGGAGTGGGATCAGATTTCCAATTCCTCTTGACCTCGCTGCTCTCTGCCTCCCCTTGGGCTCCGCGGCAAATGAACAGGGTCGCCATGGTAAAACAGGCCCCGCCCGACGGCTGATCTGCCGCAGGCGTCCTAGCGGCAGAGTTGATCCAATCTACGTGGAACCGAAAGTGCAATAAACAGCACATCAAACTGTGATTAGTTTTGCGTCCGTCGCCGTAAAATGAGAGCGAGGACTTGGAACATTTTGCCACATTCGGCAACAGCTGGAGAGCCGCGCAGTTGCTCCGGGTTTGAGGTTTGCGAGAGCGAGAGATGAGTTTGTGGTAAATGGAGAGTCTCTCGCCTTTATGTTTTGTGTGAAATAGTCTCGGTTTTTTAGCACCTTCTCATAGCGCCTCCATTCACACATTGACCCCTTTTTCAAACCACTGTTGACAACTGCATAACCCTGTAATAGAGGGTGTCAGGAGCAATCTGGAGACGTTGCTCTCTGGGAGGCGTCCCTCCGATACAAGTCCGATATGTCCCACTCAGGAAATGTAAGCTGTTTTACACAGCCAGGAGGAACATGTTGTCTCGCTGCCTCGTTCCTTCCTCATCCGCCCTGGCAATCATACTTTTAGTGAATGTTTAGTCAGAACGTCCCTGAGTCATCGTGTCCCAGAGCTTAATCTAAGAAGAGAAGGAATATGAGTGAGTTGTAATGGGCACACAGAGAGAGTGACTGATATAAAACAGACAATCAGCAGATAACAGAAACGGAGCCCCACAATTTACACGAGTAAAACAAGATCCATTGCAGCACCAGCGTAGACGTTTGACAGATGAGTCTCTGTGTTATCTGATCAGCATCAAGAGGTCCTTTCCATCTGAAGATTGGTTGGACCACTATGGGTTTAGTTTGCTACCATTTGGACAGAAGACACCTAATGGACTCTGGTCCATCACGGAATCACGGCCTCCATGTAGTCGTACCACAGTGGTACAACCATCGTACCCTACTGTGTAAAATACCAACGGTCTTTTATAAGTTTAACTACTTTCGTACATTTGTTCATGATGCTAATTCTGTAAACATTTGGTTGCACTGCTTATTTTATTTACTTTTATGTGCAACTAAGCTACTGCGACCACGTAATTTCCCTCATGGATCATTAAAGTCTGTCTAAGTGTAACTGTGTTATTATTTTGTGGTTTACTAAAAATATCCATTTTTTATAGTTTTGTAAATGGTTTAAAAAGAAAGATCTAACTGACAGAGCTACCCAACGTAACCACTGCTACTGTATTATGTTCACAATACAGAATAAAGTGTATCCACTTGGGAATAATATTAGTATTGTTTTGTATGCACTCGACTGGTTACTGCAACTACAAACATAATTTAACTGAAAGACAAAAGATCATTTTTACATAAAATAGCTACATTTAATAAGACTTTACCACCAGATTTCTGTCGCATGCTGCGAATACTGATAGTGTGAGCACCTCTTTCCCACAGCTAAAAGGATGAGTGGCCACTGATCAGTGTCTTGGAGCCCCGGCATCAACCCCGGAGGAGAACGTCAATCAAACGCGGCCGTTAACTCCTTAAAATCCCCTCAAGTTACAAAGTCAGGATGAATGGCAGCGGGTCGCCTTTGAAATGTTACGACCTGGTTAACATGGCAAGGACTTAGCTCTGCAGCAGCGTTGCTTTTGGGCAGGAGGTGTGTGCAGGCACGCAGCTAAAGAATGAATCGGGCCCAGACAGTTTAAGTACCGCGCTGTGATTAATGCGTTGGATATGTGCATGTGAGTATGGCAGAAGACTTGGGCCGCGTGAACTGTATTGGCTTTCGCAGCTAACTTGATCAGTTACCTCAAAATCTTTTCAAGGACTGTGGAAGCGCTGGCGTTTTTCTGAAAGCAGTTTAAATCCAGATGAGCAGCCTAAAATATTTATGTGTTTGAACGTCTCTTCACTTTGAAAAATTGCAACAAAAAAAAGGAGTCTTCAGAAATATCTTATCAGAAACTATTTTTCTATGTATCATTCTAAAGCTATTTTGTGTTTTGTCATATTTCCCTGTCATTTTATTCTCTCCTTTATTTCTTGAATTTAATTCTTCAACAGTGTGAGATATAGCATTGAAGAATGTACAGTTATGTGGTGTGAAATAGCCAGGCATGGTGTATGGAGTATGTCACCCCCTATTGGCTACAAACCGACTCTGACCATAATCAACACATATTTTGGCAATGTTACATTTTAAGCTATGGCCAGAAGAAAACCCTAGTCACACGTAGTCACACTACAGCTTAACTCCCACACTCCTCATGCAGCTGTCCTCTGCAGTGCATCCCTAAGCAGACACACAGTCTCTCACACACTCTCACACACACATTCCTTGAGCACCTCTCTTTAGAACATTTCATTGTGGTTAATCGACCTGTGGCCCGCTAAGAGGATGATGGCAGGTATTAAAAGGGGAGCGGAGAACTACCTGGGCGGAGCAGGTCAGCGGAATAACAACGCTCATATTGGAGAAGGTAATACTCCGCGCGCACGAATTAGGATGAAGTTGTGTGAGCCAAGCTATCTCCCCGTGAGGTGGTGGAGGGTCACGCGCGGCCGTGTATCCCTGCACGGATCCACCGGAGGCACAGACTGAAGCGTGCATACAAAACACAGAGCCACAAGCAATACCCCCGCTGCATGTTTTTATAATGAGAGCAGCTTTCAAGGATTATAGTGAAGGCGAGTCGACCTACTCCCCGTCCTGTGTTTCCATTTTCTCTTTGTGGCAGCTCAGCTGCAGGTTTATAAGACATCCATGTGGATTTCATTCAAGAAAACTTGAATCTGTGTGGCGTTTTGATGGAAAAGACATGTCACCAACAATGCACATAAAAATATATAATGTATGCAGTATGGATATGTGTCTCATATCATTTTTTTTCTATTACATTATTGAGTCTCGATTAATGCCACTGTCAACAAAGCCAGGTCTATAAAGGATTTCCTTCTTGTGGAAGAGCTTGACTGGAACAACATTTGGATGCCAGGACTTATCAGACCAGTATTAGTTCCAGACCTCAGAAACACTCTGGCCTTAACTTCAGATGAAGGTCCCTGGTTTTGATTTTCAGAAGAAGAATGAACACGTATGTATCTATTTAAAATAACAAAATGACATATGAGATGAAGTGCATTTCAGAAAATTAGGTGATATTAAAATTGTCATGTTTGGGGTATTTATGATGAGACCTGGTTCGTGTCTGGATTATTTTCTTTAGGAACTTCTTTCAATGGCTGATTTGTGGCTTCAGTGATTTTTCAAACAGACAAGAAAACAATGATCAACAAGAGAGTGCGAACCCTTAACCCTAACCCCTAACCCTAACCCCTAACCCCGCAACTCTAACCCCTAACCCCGCAACCCTAACCCCTAACCCCTTAACCCCTAACCCCCCATCCCCCTAATCCTAACCCTAACCCTAACCTAGCCCGGTATAGAAATGAAGAATGGAAATTATCACTATACTTGCAGCTACAATGCTAATAAGCTAGAGAACAGCCCACCTCCAGACAGCAATTCTCCCAACGCCTCCTATTGCTGGTTGGCTGCAACCAGAGTTAATAGCGGCATTTTCCCCCAGGAACAGAACAGATAGCGGAACATGAAGAGATATCTGCTACAGCGTACTGGACTAGAATGGCTTACTTGACCTTTAAATAACTGAAATTGCATCCCGGCTCCAATGATACATGGTGAGCTCTAGTTTAAATGATTTTTAAATTAAATACATTTCTTGTCCATTTGTGTGCAAAGCCAAGTGTGTTGACGGCATCATATCAGAGCTGGGGTTTTTTTTTCTCTCTCTTTCTCCCCGGAGCTCCTGCGGCAGACCTCACATTACCACGTCTCTTGTCTTACACGCGAGTGAGATATAGCCCCACATTCCTCTAATCGGCATTCCAAACCTTTAAAGATTCCTCCTCCGACTATTTTATTGCCAAAATTCCTCATTTTGCTCCATATACCTGGAACACATCCTCTGGATACCGAGAAATGTGTTAGAAATGCCCATAAAGGCCTACCTTAGCTCCCGTGTTTCCCAGCAGGGGTATTTAGAAACTGTAATAAAAGTCAAAGCTTTTCTGTTTTCTGTAGAACAGAAAAAGAGAGCATGAAGAGCAGTCCCACAGGCACAGAGGGCCTCAGTGGTGACCAAGCGCTGAATGATGGCTGTCCTCTTTCTGTGTCTGTCTTTTCCACAAGCCTTTAAGAGCAGTTCTGACAGACATCAGATATTCTGTGTGTGGGTGTGTGAGGATATAGGAACATCTGCAGCTCCACCACCTCCTCCTGGGTTCAAATTCAACCTTGTTACAAATGTGCTGAGATTTACACAGCACTAAATTCCTTAAAATGGGCTCCACTAACCCTGAACTAACTGTTACAAGGAGATTAGTCCTTATTATATATTAACTGTAGATTGAATCAAACTGAACTTAACTCGCCTTTGCAAAATTGTCAATAAACGTCTGCTTAGCATAATGTATCTCAAAGTATGACACCACTAAATATTTTGTTCATGTAAGTATATATAGGGATGAGCCATAACATTATGACCACTGTCAGGTGAAGTGAATAACTTCTCGTTATCATGGCACCTGCTGTCAGTAAGCGGGATACTGTATGCTAGGCAGCAAGCGAACATTTTGTTCTCAAAGTTTATCTGCTGAAAAGCAGGAAAAATTGGAAAGTGGAAGGATTCGAGCAACTCTGACAAGAGTCAAATTTGCATTGCAACACAACTGGGTGGGCGCATCTCCCAAACTGCAATTCACGTGGGCTGCTACGGTCTGCAGAGGTCAATACTGGTCCAAGTGGTCTAAGGAACACTGCCGCTCCTGGTAGAAAGTTTGCAGACCGTTCAGGGAGTCCGTGCTGAGGGTGGCCTGATCTAAAGACATTTTCCCGCAGACGTCTGGGTGTGTGCGTTTGCCTGGAGAACACATGGCACCAAGATGCAAGATAGGAGGAAGGCAGTGTGATAATGTTTTGCTGGGAGACCTCGGGTCTGGCCATTCATGTGGATGTTACTTTGAAATGTGCCACGTACCTAAGCCTTTCATAGAAAAGGTATTCCCTGATGGCAGTAGGATGAGAAATGGTTTGAGGAACATGACAATGAGTTCAAGATGTTGAATTAACCTCCAGATTTCCCCCGAATCTCAATCCGATCGGGCATCACCGGGATGTGCTAGACAAACAAGGGCAATCCGTGGATGCCCCGCCTTTCAAATAGCTGTACTTAAGAGATCTGCCGCTACCGTCTTAGTGCCTGATACCACAGCACACCTTCAGAGGTCTAGTGGGGTTCATGCCCAGCGCTAGCAACCGGTTCACACATCACAGCTAGCCAAGGCCCTTACTTACTCATGATGTTTTAATGGCAGACACATGCTATTACAGTTTACAACTACCTGGTAGTTTGAATCTTAAATATAAACGCAGTAAACGCATACCCCAGTCTCAAAGACATATGCACATATGAACAGATGCCCAGGCAGAATTCAACTAGGCTAAAGCAAAAACCCAACAAAAAAAAACAACAACCACCTGACACATGCACACGCACGTACCCACCCACATTCGCCCAGTCCACATCTTAACCTCTTGTGGGACGGCAGTGAATTAAAGAGGGGAGCAGTGAGTTCGTTCCCCCCTTTAATTAATAACTGTCTCTGTTATTATCAAAGCCACACTCATCTTTAGCGGGGAGGAGAGAGGAAGTGCTCCCTCTATTACCTCATAAAAAAACAGAGTGGGTGGCGAAAGAGAAGTTTGACATGCACAGCGAAAGACTAAAATACAGGACATCTGAACTGTAATAGCCGTGAGCCATCTGTTTATGGTAACAGGACGAGGTTTTACATTATATTTTTGTGCCTAAGGTTGTATATTTGGAGCATGTCTGCACACTTGTGATGTGATGCACTGTGTGTGTGTGTGTGTGTGTGTGTGGGGAGGTTATCGGGACTCGGGTCTAATAACAACCTTGGTACTGTTCTCACAGAGGCCTCTGAAGTTGCTTCCACTCCATCAAGTCAGTATGTGGTTGCCTGGCAACCGAGGGTCCGGCGTTCCCGAGTGGCGTTGTTTGTTCCCTACGAATGATCCGCCAGAGAGAGGGAAGATGGGCGGAGGTGAGGATGAGAGTAGGAAAGACACAAATTGGTAAATGGAAGACGCAGCCTCGAGGGGCCCTGAATCAATGCCTGAGCAAACAAGCTCCGTCTGTCTCTCTCAGCCAGTCGCCATCTTCCTCTCTGTTGGATGCTTCTTCTGCTTCACTGTCTTGTCTCTGACCCTCTTTCTTTCACATACTCCTTTTTTTTTTTTCCCAGTTTTGACTATTTTGCATGCGCTCTGCCGACTAATTAAATTCCATTTTTAGTTTAAAATGTTCTTAATTTTCCTTTAATTATTCAACACTCTGTCTCTCCACCTACAGGCTATTGTTCTTCATCCCCACTTACAGCCACATTTATTTTTTTCTATTCCGGTACGTTCGTAAACTGAAAAAAGAAAAAGAAAAAAAAAAACAGGCTATAAATCTTGGCTTGATGTAAGGCGAATGGCTAGTGATCAGACTTCTCTCTGGGCCTCTGTGCTCCTACAAGACACAATCTGCTCATAGCTTGTATTTCTTGTAATTTTTTTCCCTCATTTCAGCAACCTCAGGAGATTCCTGCTCCAAAATGCATCCATATAACTCCCAGAGTTATAAGCTTGTGTATAGAGAAGTTGACTGCATTAATGAGTAAAGGGTAAATCATGGTACTTTACAGTCTGGTATTTATTTTTGTCGCTTCAGCTTTGATCTATGTGGACGATGCATTCGTCCAGTCAGTCAAATGGAGTGACGTCTAAGTGAAGGAGAGGACTGTCCTCTTGATTACTGCCAACAAATAAATAAATATAGTCTATAAACACTGCATATGAATCTAATAACTCATTTATTGAGGAAGAAGAACACAAGGTCGAGTGTTTATAAAGGTGAAAATGTATAAATACATTAAAAAATATAGAAATAGAACATGTTCCTTCATCAGCCTTTTCACAGCCATGAGGGAAAACGCTGTGCTTGCATCTGTTGGTTCGGCCCCTCGTGACTCTGAGTCTACCAGAGGGGAGGCTGCTGATCCTGGGTCGGTGTCCTGGGTGAGTGGGGTCTCTACGGATCTTTGTGGCCTGTCGGAGGAGGAGACAGCTCGGGTAGATCTTGTCCAGATGTGGGAGTGGGAAGCCTGCAATCCACTCTGCCGTCTTGATGACCCGCTGCAGCTGTTTTTTTTTTTTTATTCTCTGCCGTGGTGCAGCTGGTACACCGCACTGTTCATACGTATATAAGCACAGTTTCTATGGTGCAGCAGTAAAAGTTTTTCAGGAGGGGTGGAAGAAGTTTGTTCTTCCTTAGCGTTCTCAGAAAAAAGGGGACGCTTTTGGGCCTTTTTTAATAATGTGGATGGTGTTCACAGAGATGACCAGGGAACTTGAAGTCTATGACCCGCCCCACCACCTCTCCGTTGATACTTAGACCTGTGCGCAGCGTTGTCCTCAACCTCCTAAAATCAATGATGATTTCTTTGGTCTTTCTGATATTGAGGTTGAGGTGGTTGTCACTGATGACCGTGTTAGTATCTCAGGCGGCGATGTAGTCATGGGTGTAAAGCGTGAATATGGCAGGACCCGGGACACCGCCCTGCGGCACTCCTGTGCCCAGGACGATGGTGGAGGATGTGGAGGTGCCCATCCTGACGTCCATGATCCACTTACAGAGGGGGGTCATGAGTGGATTTATGGACAAGGAAGTCAGAACGACTTAAAACTTCAGCAGAGTCACATTTGAGGAAGGAGAAAGTGTTTTGCTAATGTACGGTTTGGTCGTGAAACCATTCAAATAAATAACTGATCTCATACAATATAAGACGTTTATGCTTATTAGGAATGACCATTTATGAAACTGTAACTTGAATCATTTTAATGCCCTTTTGTCTTGTGTGTGTGCTTGACTGTTAATACTGTGGGCAATTTCTTTTAATGTTTACACAGGCTATAGGGGCCATGTATATATATATAGGCTTATAGTTGACTGCATGTCTGGTGAACGCTATAAAGTATAGCTAATGTGTATGCTGCTAATGGAGAGCCAGATAATAACATATTACATATTTACTTTAAGCATATGGAGGACTGAAAATATTGTAGGCAACTTTAATGGACACTGTTTACATTGTAAAGACATAACCACATATAAAGCCCATCACAGCTGGTGGCTAGTGGACGTCCCTGGCTCTGGTTGTCGAGGTAACCCTATTGTATATTTCTTTCCACAAACAAGTGAAACAAGCAGAAGATAAAAATATTGCAAGTGTATAGCGGGAGCTAACTCTACTTGCTGTCACTGATCTCTGTTTCAAGAAGAACAGTCAACAACGTATCCAGTTCCACTCTGTTCATCCACGACCAGTTGAGACAAGTTTGGACTAGCGCAATGTAGCACCTGCACATTTCTCGTTGTCAAAGATCTTTGCACCTTTCATAGCTACAACCTGCTGAATTTAATTTGTGCGCCCACTAATTAAGTAAGTTGTATTTTCGTTACTTTCTCAAATTGGTTTACCTATTATAGGTCAATTTTCTGTCCTCTAGTGGTAAACATTTGTGACAGTGGCGTGATGTGAAAATTACGAGCAGCAAAAACATTTCATTTCTGGGTGTGTTTGGATAAAAATCGAGGATCACAAGTGCATCGTGTAACACGTCTGCAAACTGTTTTCTCTTTTGCCTGGGAATTTATTTTGTATTTTCTGTGTGTGGTCGTAATATTGCTGCATAGAGGGCAACTGGTATAAGACCAGCTTGTACAATTCTCTTCACACCTCTTTGTGTGGCTCTACAATGCAATGAAATGGTTTTATATGGGCGATATTTCTCATGCACTGTGCATTGTGAGAAATAAAGTTAGGCTCTGCAGACTTTCACAAGCCGGACCAAAAATAACTGTGGCTTGACCAAATCATTCCACAGGGCAGCCTGTTACAGCAACAATCAAAACAGATTCATACCCTGTGAAGCATTATGTGGAAAATGTGGAGATCAAGTCTTGGTTTTCCTCTTGAGGTCTGAGGAAGCTGTATGACATCAGTGCATATCATCACGACTTTTGTAAAGCCTTAAATCCACTGTTTAGCAAGCTGTCATTTGGGCAAATATTAGGAACGTATTGAATGCACTCCTTTTCTTTATAACAGTAAGTTAATGGATCCTGACAGATCTTGTTACGCAAAGGTTGAGACAAAATCAATTTGTCAAAGTTGGTCCCAGTAGAGTCAGGTTCAAAGCAAACACTGAATGAACACTGAAGCGTGAGAGTCTACCTGGCCTTTCTGCATCAGTTCAGCTTACATTAGCATGGAGGTCTAACCAGCTAGGGGGCCAGAACACACATGCACGCACTGAGCTCCACAAAGGACACAATGTACTCAGCACCATCTCTTGTTCTTTTCCTCCATTTTCACCCTTTCCCCCTTCCTTAACCTAATTATATCTGTCCTTCTTTCTCCTCCCTCGCACTGCAGTGCTGGCATTCTCACTGCCACTAATGACACGGTGTGATCTCCGCAGAGTCCCCAGCCAGCGAGCTGGGGTCACATATGTTCTATATCATCTCCTGAACACTTCCATATGGAAGCATGCCACCCATGCCAAGACCTGACACAAACAAAGTGCCTCCGCGGAAAGAAGCAGAGGAACTAAGATGGAGAGAAATGGTTGGATGAAAGAGAATGGGCAATAAGAAAAACGCAGCGAGACGGATGGACTGAAAAAAAAAAGAGAAACGAAGAAACAAACAAAGGACTGCAAGGAGAGTGAGAAAGAGAGAGGGAAGAGGAACAGCCAATTAAAACCAAGACGTGGAGAGAGTGCTAGTCTGATGGAAAAAGAATGCATACCAGGTCTACTTTTTCCCTGTCTGGCTGTTGACTTAGGCAGACAGAAGCCGTCATAAACAGGAAAGCCTGAAATGATGAAGCACCATGCTGCTACTGCATGTCTGTGTCTGCCCGCCAATCTTTTCAGAAATATATTTGTTTCTTCACTCCAACCCTGTTCCCAATGAAATATAGCTCAACTCTGAAAATTAGGCTTAATGTCAACCGGGTTAATAATGGAGGT
Organism: Mugil cephalus; assembly: GCF_022458985.1. Lineage (NCBI taxonomy): Eukaryota > Metazoa > Chordata > Actinopteri > Mugiliformes > Mugilidae > Mugil > Mugil cephalus. The sequence continues at coordinate 14,339,880 of NC_061774.1, read as the reverse complement.
GCATACAACAAAACCAAAACAATAGGATCAAAGTCATTAAACCCCTTTGGGGCAACTGATCAAAATTATCAATATAACATCATAAATGAGGAGCAATGGTGAGCTAGTCCTTTAAAGGACAAATTAGTTAAATTATCAACAGAGGTTTATAAATAACAGCTATCTCGGAGTCCTGTCTGTCCTCTGTCCAACATGAGAGTAAGTGGTGCCCAGAGAGTTTTTGCTTTTATCGTCCATGTTTCTAACCTTTTGTCAGTTCAGCCAGGACCACTTTAGTCAAAGAAACTTTATTTGAACTGTAGAAAATTCTTTTGGGTGGAATGGCTCAGTTTTGGGACCTCTCTGCACAACATCCGTGTGCCTACATGGAAAGAGCAAGTCAGGGAGAGCAGCAGCAGCAGCAGCAGCAGCGGAGGCATAAATGTCAAAGGAATGACATTGATGAGACAGACAGCATAGGAGGAGGAGGAGCTGGGGGGAGGGTGGGTTGCGCAGCATTTTGCCAAGGAACAGCAAGGGTGGTGAGGCTTGGCCATACCAGTTTAAAGGCTTCGTTATGAACAGTTCAGCGTGGCCCCCTTTGAGTGACAGGTGTCTTCACAGATTGCTAGCTGCCTCGGCGTCACAAATGCGATTTTTGGGTGAAACGTTTAGGTCGATGGTCATGACAGATCTGGATTTTTCGGGGACTGGAACTGCACCTTTTTTAAATTCAGGTCGCAGAGTGAAAAAAAGCTTGTGCAGTTCCTTTTTTCCCATTCGTGATATGAACACAGCCCCCGACGTCTCAAGACAACAACAAGCAACATCAGTAGTGGACTACAGGCTGGTGGCGGTGCTGCATCAGATAGATTGTTGGGTGGCTAGCGCAATATACAGTGTTACTGTATTCAGCTCTGTACTGTGTGTTTGTATACAGTGCGCAGGGTTGCATGCTCCGCCTCTTCTTTAGTTCTGTAGCAGAAAGAGCGCCACACATTGGCCTGGGATATGTATTACATCCTTTCTACAACTAGATGCGGTTCTGCAATGGATCCATCTTTATGGAGAAATTCTCCAAATGACGCCAAGGAAAACCGGAGAAAAAAAATATTGTTTAGGTACGTGTGGATGTGGCTTAAATTAGCCAGGGTAACCAAGATGGCGTCAGCCAGAGTCACAACACTGAGCTTCGAAGATGGTTTTCAGGAATCCTATGGGTGATGTCACGTAGGGTTCGTCCATATCTATGAAAGGCCAACGATTCTCACTCTGCTGTCAGTTAGAAGTTGTGGTTTCGGTACCATTTATGGCAGTTTTAAAAGACAAATCATAACACATCATGATTTAAATGAATTCAGTTTCTTTGGGCTATTTAACAGAAACAACAGTGACCCCACATGGAGAAAGCTACGACTCCTTTTTTTTTTTCTCCCAACCATTTTATGCATTGCTCCTTTAAGTAATAAGAACACAATATAAAACGTGGATTTGAATGATCTTATATACATGATACAATATACTACGACATACACACTCTGCTTCTTCCAGAGCACCGATAGCTCGCTATGACTATTGAGTTAAAGACAAATGAGGGAGGGACAAGAGACCGAAAGAGACAAACAAGTTGGTTGCCATGCAGATGTGAGTGGAGGTTGTGAGAACGCTGCTCTTCCACTAATCAGCCCATCACCCAGACAACATCAAGCCTGTTAACTCTATAACTTGCGCTAACAATGCTTCACAAGTTCTTCGGTGTGATGACAAAAGTACTAATGCGGATATATGCGAGAAGAGCGTTCAGACGCGAGGACACGCAAACACGCACAAACACACAGCGATAAATAAAAGGTAAATAAAAAGAGTCTGATGTTATGGGTGTGGGTGATGCTTGCAGGGCACATTCACTTACATGAAAACATGAGCTACGCAGGTTCCTCCAGGGGTGACATATGGTGAGGAGTGCTATAGGGAGGCAGAACAGCCTGTGCATACATGTGTGCATTGCTGGAGTCATGTGGTCTGTAACACAGAGGACAACACAGAGGAGAAGACTTACATCCAAACAAACAAGCTCACTCTTTGTAAGTGGTTAGGGGGAATTTGAAGTGTGTACTGTTGTGTTTTTGGAGAAATTCCCAGTACTAGCCCTATGTAAAAATAAGAGACTTATTATTGGTTCTTGTAGAGATCAACCGATCTGTATTTTTTAGGGCTGATACTGCTGAAATTTTTTTTGTTAACGATCAGCCTTGTCCAATATCCAATACGTGCTGCTGATAGTTCTGAGTCGATATTTGGAGCTGATGTTGCTTTTTCTCCCTTCATTTAAATGATAAAAATACCACAATAACAAACATTACAAGTCTCAATTTAACAAAAAAAAAAAAAACATTTATTGAACTCAAAAAATATTTAATGCTCTTATGCGTATGCAAAATAAACAGTTAAAAGTAGTAGAGCACAAGCATTTTCCAGTTTCCAGTATCTTGCAGCGTTTTACTGCCGATACCAGTAAAAATGTAAATATCGGCCCAATATATCGTGGGCCATGGTGAACATGGAAGATTATCCCGATACATGTTGCACTCATGTTGTCATACTCGTAAAACAGCTCCAATATCATTGTATCTCCCATTACTTTATTTGCTACATCTGTTCTCATATTATCAGCGGTTGCAATACGTAATCTACTTTTACTGGGTCTAATTTAAACTGATTTACACTGTGACTGTGTAGCCATTATGAATCACTGGATAGAGGCTCGTAACAGCTGGAGGCTATCTCAGCTGGAGTTAGGAGAGAGGTGGGGTAAACCCTGAACTGTGGACTTTACTGTATTTTGGCCGACATCAGCATTCATGTGGCCAGCTGAGGAATGTAAGTCCAACACTATTTTTGTTTTCAGCAGTTTTTTGATATTTCACCAGCTCCTAACAGAAAGTCTGGATATGGTTCACGGTAGCTACTCTTGCAAACTCTTCCCAATAATCAGTAGTTCTGCACACCGCTATGTGTTATATCCTTGCTCCTATAAGGGTTTTGCTATTCAAAGGTAAAGAGTACATGAGTAATTCACATGTGTTTAAAATAGAAATTGCTCTGCTTTCCTGCATTTACACACTACAAAAGCATTTTTTATTTATTTTTTAAAAAAGTGCTGGACATAATAGTTGATGTGTTATGATGTTGATGCGAACCCAGGCGGTAGTGGTGCATGATGTTAAAAGCAAATGAGCTCAAAGCGCCCCAAAATCCCTGAGGTGTTGTCCCTCTGAGCAACACCTTTCACATTACAAAGAGCCGTTTAGCCTTTGTTTACTTGAACATATTAATTAGTGCAGTTTTAAAAAAAAAATAATAATAATCGTATGTATGCAAATAACTGCTAGCTGTTAGCATGTTGGCTGTTCTACTTCTAACGTATTCAAATAGTCCAACTAAAAGTCACAGAGAGATTCATTCCTCCCTGCCCCCTCTCCATCTCCATGAAATAAAAACAGCTCAGTCACGCAGCTCTAAAAGTGAGATATCTGGTTGCCACTGATATGGAGATGAAGTTGCACTGTAAAAATCTGCAAATGTAGCGTCCTTGACATGCCCTTCCCAGCCCTCTTCCTGGTGATGTGCGATTCTTTCCTCCACAAGACCATGTTGAAAACATTGCTCACAGCACTCTTGTTATGTTCAGAGAGTCGCCCATGCTTTGTGATGAGAGTGAAGTCGGGACAGTCTGGTCTCCTAATCAGGGACCATATTGGAGTATGTCTGTGTTTGTGTCTGTTCTTGTTATGCGAGGCAGCCAAACACGTGGTGCGCACACTCGCTCACACACATGAGCAAACATACAAACACAGCATGGCCTGCAGATGTACCGAACTCCGAGCAGGCAAACAGACAAATATCACCGTGCGTTACGTTTCATCTCGTACACTTCAAATTTCGAATACTTTCGTAGCAGAAAAGGAAAAATAAAAGTGAAATAAAAAAAAATACAACGCATGTGCTTACGCAGCACCATGTTAGCGTCGGGGAACAGGAGCATGTGTTAGAGGGAGAGATGAGCAGATAGCAGCTCGGCGGACGCATGATCCCAGAAAGACTCATTTGCAAACATACCTGTCCTTGAATTCTCTGTTCCTTCACCGCAGGTTTCCATGGAAACCAGGGAAAGCAGGGGGTTTGTGTGTGAACGTGTGCGTGAACGTGTGTGTGTGTGTGTGTGTGTGTGTGTGTGCATGTGTACAAAAGAGAGAGAGAGTTTGAGGTAAGAAAGTGCTTTCACCTCACAGTGCTCACTTCATTTTTAACACCTGGTAGTTCCCATTAAAATTTGAGCAGAGGGTGATTTTCAATGATAAAAGGATGCTTGAGGTAACCGGCTGCAACCATATGGGCGTAAAAGTCTGCTTAAAAAAGAATATGAGGACTTATACCTCGGTAAAGGTTGATAAAAATGTGTTTCGGAACAGACGCTGCTTCGCTAACAGTAAACACCTCGGGGGGGTGGGTGGGGGTGGGGGGGGGGCTCACGCGAACCGAGTCGACAGCTTTGCCCTTGACAGCAAAGTCAAAGATCAAGCACGTACTCACGCTGAGGCAGTCCTCATCAGCCGCAGCTACGCCAATGATGTATTTACAAGTGGCAGACAGAGAAGTCCCGGTGAATTTTTAATGACGGCTCTGTTTGAAATTTTGAACAAGCTCAAATTGATTCATGACTTTTTAATGGCGCGCCTGTGGAAGCTTCCAGAATTGCCGATTGTTTCTCCCACGATGAGCAAACACACACAGCGGGAGGAGGGGGGGGGGGGGGGGGGGGGGGGCGCGGGGAGAGACAAACTCCCGACGCCGTCTTCCCCCACGCGCTCAGCAACAAATTTTAAAACGGTAATATCCTGTCTCGATGTTACTGCCTTTGACTTGATGCTACAGAGAGTCGAATAATTTGCAGACATTCTGAAGAGGTCCTCGACGCTCGCTTAAAACTGTTTAGGCAACTTCTGCATGTCTGGACTGGATTTAAGACTTCGGGAGGAAAAAAAAACCCTAAGGGTAAGAACGTGGATGTCAAACGGAAACGCAGTAAAAGGAAGATAGAGGAAAAAAACACTGCGTTTCTTTGTGTCCATCTCTGAACAGCATGAAACGCGGTCAAGACGAGTTGACATGGAAGAACAATTACAAACAAAACCTTCTTTTTTGGAGATGGGCCCTCGCTGATCTGTTTATTTCAAAGAGCCGTTCAAAAGACTGTCTCTTAAGGATATTTATTTATTTTTATGATGCCAGCCTGGGTTTAACTCATTTTATCTAGGAAATTATCACTGGGGAAAAAAAGACAAGAGTAAGATGCGGATCAGCATAGACTTCCCAACTATGCTCACCATCATACCAGTAGAATATTCTGGCAAACATCACGCTTTGCTTTACTGTTTTTGTCATCGCACAAGTGCATCTAGATGCTGCCGTGTTCCCTTTGGCTGATTTTGTCTTTTTGAGTCGCCGCCCACTCACTTCAAATGAAGCACGTCCTCCTCCTCCTCCTCCTTGAGACGGCTGTGTACTGATGCACTCAGGTGAAGGCAGCGTGGGACTGCTAGATGACGCTGTGCGATATTTCCTTATCAAATAAGCACTGCGAGAACTCTGTTAGGCCCCTCCCCTTACGCCTGTAACGCACCTGTGTGAAACACAGCAAAAAGTAATAATCTGGAACGGTTCCAATCGCTTGTTTTAAAGAGTCGGTCAATAAATTCGGTTCGTTCGGCTGTGGCTTAGTAGGTGGAACCAGAGGGTCAGAGGTTCAATCCCGGAATATGCCACGACTGAACCCTCTGTCTGTAAGGTGTGTGAATGTGTAAAGTGCTGTGAGCACCAAAGGTGCTAAATAAAGACGAGATCATTTATCATTTGTAAAATACTACTGTTTGGAAGCTCTAGCCGCAATTTTTGGATGTTTGTTTTCCATCGTAATTTCCCCAAATCTCTGCAATTGGTTTCGAGAGTGCAAAGTTAGCATGACCCACAATAATGGGAAATACGCCAAGCTTTAATAAACCGTAATCATCCACTAAGTCTTCTTTTGCTTTTGTCAACACAGGAAGACAGAGACTTACTCAACCAGAATGAAAATTTAAATCCTTGAAGATCTTCTGCTGGCAACCTCATCACCTTATTTAAATATTTGAGTTTCTCCGTACATAGACGAAATAAACCCCGGTTCAGAGGCACAGCAGGCGCATTGTCATGATTTCACGGCGCTGTGCTGTCTGTAAACTGACCACTTTCTTGTTTAAAATTATCCATGAGGTCACTGCAGGGCTTCGGGATTCAGACCTCAGCCTTGCTCCATCCAGCGGTAATAAATCATGAGCCGGTAAAGTCAGGCCGCGGCGATCGCTGCGCAGATGAGGTTCAGGTGTCCATCCCTTCCCCTCCCCTGCCCACACTTAATTTATATTACAGGTGTAAAGCAGTCTCTGCTCAGCTAAAGGTCTCCTCCGAAACCCTCAGGGCCGCAGCTCTCCTTGGCATGCAATAATTTATGAACAAAGTTGCCAGGTTTTATGAGGCAGGAGTGTCAAGTTTGTGATACCTTTATCTATTCTGGACACGGACTCTGACTACGGACGATCTAAAATATAGATCAAAGACTATGTCCAGGGTAGAGATTAAGAGATTGGGGTGTAGAAAAAAAAAAAGAAAAAAAAAGAGGACTAATATAACAAATACTATGATTCAGTTTATAGTTCTTTATTTATTTCCAGTATGGTCTTGTGCAAAAAAAATCACAAAAATGTGGGATGATACGACGATAATGACATTTGGGAAAACTGACCTGCTTTCACGTGTCAACGTAAAGGAGACATCTAGCCTGTAGAGTGATCATTAGACCAGGGAGGGCCGGGGGGGGGGCATCCATCTCTGCCGTATTAAGACAAGCAGCCTCGGAGAGTTGAGATCTCTCTTCTGCGCCTCTCAATGTCACACTAACCCTCCTCCTTCCCTGGTGCATTTTCTTTTGCTTTTTGTCTCATCTCATTCTCCCTCACAAATCCCCCCCCCCCATCCTCTGAGTTGTGCCATCAGTCTACACGGCCTTTTTTTTCTTCTTTTTTTTCCTCCTGCATCTACAGTACATACGACGGAGAGCCGAACAAGGAAAGCTGGCAGATCGCACGGCGGGAGGGGAAGAGGCCACACACATCACACAGCCTTGGCAGATATTTGTAGAGGAGGGCGACGCCATCACACCGCCGAGAACTGTGCATCATCCTCCATCCTCCGAGTCGGCTGCGTCTCCCTTTCAACTTTTTGGAGGTCAGCGGGACGGAGGAACAGAGCGAGCTGCCTCGGTGCCCTCATCGTTGGCATTTCAGCTCCTCGCCGGCGGGCTGAGAGCTTCGGGGCCTGAGCGACGACGGGAAGGAAAAGGTCGCCAATTCTCCTGGATCAGGTACGGGGTCAAACTAATAGACTGGTCCCTGACAACAAACGCTCAGGTGTCACCAGAGGCGGGTTAAAGAGATGGCAGGGCATCGAGTACGGGTGCCCTCGCCGGTTGTGTAACAGGAGGAGGTGGTTCAAAGGCTCTCGCTGCTTACACAACAGACATTTACCACCCCTCCGCTGCCTGTCGCGGTGCTACGCGGCCTCCGCGCGCCGCTGCAAGGGCACGCTGGCGTTTTAAAGAATCTGGTAATTTATGGAGGTCCCGCCTTTGGAACCGTTCACCGACGGAGCAAAACGCCGCAACTCCACGCTGCCCGACGCCACGTAAAAGCAACGGCTCGCCCAGGTGAATCAGCCCCGGGGGAATTAAATACGGCCATGTGAGCGTTTGCGAGGTTTGAAAGAATTCCAAAGCGTGTGCACGCACACAAATGGCCGCTCACAGCTGCATTACACTCTTCTAACATGCGACAGACAAACAGCTTGATGGATGGGCTGGAAGTTGAACCGAGGCAAAGTTGGATAATAAAAAAAGCACGCAGGCGGAACAACTCGTGTTGCTGGCGTGGAAGAAGCCCTCTGCGCGGTCCTGTGAAAACGGGGGCCACGTGATAAGTGCCACAGGACGCGAAAGCGCTTTACCCAGAATCCTCAGGGGCTCGCGCACCAGCTGCATCATTATCACTTCTCACCTTACTTCTTCTGATCCTGCCGTCTCTCACGACGGCTCCTTCTCTCAGCAAATTATTCGTCAGTCCCTCGCAGACAAAGACGGTTTAACGCATCGGATAATGCCCTTTGCTTCACCCGCAATGATGATAAATGCAGCCCAATAACTACAATCACTAACCTTTTCCTCAGCAACACGACCGGAGGGGGGGGGGGGGCGGCCAAAAATAGCTCGCGGGGTCGTCTTTTCTGACTGCGAAGCTCAGGCTGCATCTGGATCTTGTGTACTCATTTCCTTAGCGCTGGTTCTCCAGAATACGGCTTGGCCGCGCTCGAATTTACCAACACGGCCTCGGAGGGCCCGGGGGGGATTGCGAGGACCTCACTTGGCAGCGGCGCTTTCTAGCGTGCCGCACATCAGTCATAACGCTGGCAGGAGCATCCAGGGTGGATGCTCAGGGTTCGCCAGCACCGAAGCAGACGCCGATACCTTGCCAGGGAGCAAATATATTTAAACAGATATGATGGACGGATTAATAGCGAAAACGGTGATCTAATACGTCGACGATGTGGTCCTGTTTTTGAGCGGAGGGCGGGAGGAATGTTACTGGGATCAAAGCGCCCGTCGCGTGGATGAGCTCGAGTATGTGTCAGCGCGGAGGATACAACAAGTGGCACAAGCGGGCAGACGTGCACTCGTTGACACACTTGCCTTGAGGATCGCTGCGAGACATAATGAGCCGAGCGAGATAAGAAGCGGTACATGATGAAGCAACAAAGACTGCTTAATGAAATGGAGAAATGAAAGCAGCAGCCAGCCACAGAGGAAGCTGTCAGCGCCTCCACTCTCAGATGTTGCTCTGCTCGATAGAGATCGATATTCACAGACAAATGCCCTCCAACTAAACACACACACACATACACCCTCTCTCTCTCACACACACACACACACACACACACACAAACTGAACGTATCTATCTCAACCCATCGGCTAATTTGTCTCTTGACTCCCAACTCCTTGTCAAAGTTGTCATCAAATCGCAGTCTCTAAAGCCTTTTTTGGTTTTATATGCACATTCATACTGGAATCCACGTAAGCAGGAGGCAGATATTTGCTACTTTAACTCAACGCAGTAGTTACCAAAAATTACGAGACTGATGCCAAAGATTGCATACTGGAGAAATAAGCACTCCACTAAACTAAGGATAAAATATTACAAAGAAATCAATCACTAGTGACAAGCTATATCTGCTTAGTTTAAACCATAAATACAGTATTACAGGATAACCATAACACAAATGGGTTGATTCATTTTTATTAGTTTAGTAGAGTTTGTTAGTTTTATCACACAGAGATGCCAAAAGCTGCAGTTCCCCAAATGGCCACTTGATGCTGACTCTTGATAAAATCCATCCCAACTTCACAGGAGAAATAAACATTTTCACAGCCTGATAGACCCGCCAAATCCCCCCTTTTCTCGGATGCAGAGCGCTGCCATGATCATTTAAGTGTGGGAGACATCGCTATACAAACTGTATATAAACACAGTCGCCGTTCACCACCGTGTCTCCTATCACTGGTCACAACATTGTTTTGTTCTATATTATGTAATGATAGGTTGCATTTGCAGGCTCCTGGCACTCATGCATAATTATTTGCTCTGCTTAGTCACTTGTAATATAAATGACTATCATCACTATTTTGTGTTTATTCATACAAGAGTTTCTTTATTAGGAAGCCAGGTATCATTACGTAGTATTATATACTCTGGTCTGTATCGCGTAATCATGAGGCATGGGTGTTTTATCCAGATGCACGTGTTAATTTGTCTTCTTGCTTCTCTCTTCTGTACCTATTCTGTACTTATGTGTAAGTATTTTGTAAAACCTGAGGAAATTATCAAGTGATTAAACCAGAGCTAAGGGAGAGTGGATGAGTGTGGTGGTTTTTTGCTGGTCGTTCTAAAGTTTCACTTTCCAGTCTCAAAGATTTTCCATTGACAGGAAGTATGACGTATGAGTCTGAAGAGAGTGTATATAAGTCGACCCTCGAGCCTCAGTACCTCACAGCACTCCTGTCAGCGATCTTTTCTTGCCTCTGCAACATCATAATCTTCATCGCATTAACTCAGCACCAGTGTCATCGTGACCAAAGAGAGAACCAACAATGTCCAGCATGATCAAGGTGTTTCTGCTCCTGGCTGTCATGGTCTGCATCTCCAAAGCTCAATGTAAGACTTTATCACTTTTTCATGATTCAGAACAAACTAATATTACTGGTTACTGAACTGATATTTATTTTTCATCATTATTATTATTATTATTATTATTATTATATAATGTCGACTGCAGTCGGAAGATTCACCTTTTATCTCTTGTTTTCCTTTCTAGTGAGTGAGCAGCAGTGTCTGTGTCACCGTGTCAGAAATGGCATCGGCAGGAAGTCTGAAATAAAGGACGTCCAGATCTACCTGGCTACCAACTTCTGTAATAAAGTCGAGATTGTGTAAGTTGTGCTTTTTGTGTGGAAATGTTTTATTTTGAAATTTGATGTTGATGCTAGTCTACTGAAATAGTCATTTTAACTCTTTTACACATAATCACTTCCAAAGTAATTGAATTTATTTCTGTAATCCATTTCAACAGGGTGACCATGAACAGCGGCCTTCGCTATTGTCTGAACCCCAAGTTGATGGCAGTGAAGAAACTCCTGACTAACATCATGTAAGCATACCTTAATACATGAATCTGAGCCTCGTCTTCAACAGCTCTCCATGCAGTCACTGAATGATTGTTTAATAGACATTTCATAAATTCACAAATAAGATAATGCAGAACACACCACGCTGCAATGTGTGTAATGAGTGTTTTATTGTTGTTGCTACACAGGAAAAATACCTCTACCACCGCTGGCAGCACCAACACTTGCATCGCTCCCTCTGCTTAACTTCGTGGACGAACAAAAAACCTGGAGGACCTCTTGCCCAAAGACATAAAGAATGCAAAAAAAAAAAAATTCTATTTCTATGTTCCATTTATACTGATATGCCCACGCAGCGTGTGTCTCTGCTATACTGTGTCATGTTTCAATTCTGCTGTATAAAAATGTTTTTGTATTTTTTTAATAAATCAAAAGGAAAATCAAGGAGGCTGTGACTGTTTGGTTTCAGATAAGATGAGATAGTACTTTATTGATCCCCATTGGGGAAATTCAAAAGGTTCAAGCGTGACACTGCTCTTGTATCAACAATGCTACCTTGTGCATCGGTCTCGCTAATACAAGAAACACATGCACTGTTTCTGGGGTCTCTATATCGCACATTATTGTGTATTATCATGTCAGTGTTGAGTTGACACAAACACCAAAGCTGCATCAGACTCTGTGGTTACAAGTGCAGTTGAGTTCAATAACTTGCAGACAACAAGGGGCCCCATTTAGGGGCGGCTCAGCACTGCTGAGTCCTATAGGCTGTTGTCACCACCACCACCACCACCACCACCACCACCACACAGTCACAACCAGTGTAGAGCACGTTATTTTTAAAAAGTAATTAGTTATAGTTACTACTTACTTCTCCCAAAAAGTCACTGAGTTAATGACTGAATTACTCCACTATAGAGCTGTCAGCCTTGCTTGGCCCCGCTTTAACCGCGCATCCCTCTCCTTCATTTGAACGGATCCATGTGTGATTAATTGATGTCATTTTCAGCTAATTTCCATTTTTAATTTTCAGACTCTTTTACAGCCCTGAAGACTTAATGACATTCAAGCTACAAGTTGAGAGCCCCTCACAGCTCTTATTATTTTAAGGGAGATCGGAGTGCGGACCTAAATGCGTCTACATTTAATTACAACAGCCCACAACAATAGTTTTTCTTTGTAAATTTGTCCCATTAGATGATCCGTGGGCTCATTAGGTCATTTATTGAAAATGGCCACACGTCAGACCAGGAAATTATTTGGCTTAAGCCTATTAAAAATTGAGTGGAAATATTGGCGATCTAAACAACCATCCTACTTCTGATTCTCCGCACATTTGTCTTCAATTCCCTTCACTAAACAGTGTCAAACCCAACTGTTCATGTATAAACATGAAGCCTCTCGAGATTGTGAGTTTGTGGACGGACAAGAGGAGATGTATCTTCACCTCACACCAGACTGTTTTTCTCCTGTCAAACCCCGCTGACCCATCCAGCGCACTCTCAACCAGCACGCAGTGTTTTGAAAACGTGTCAGCCGCACTTCTAAACTATGCCGATAACATCCGCGCTCCACGTGTGCTCGCGAGTGTTTGTGTGTGTGTGTGTGTGTGTGTGTGTGTGTGTGTGTGTGTGTTTGCGCAGATCTGGGCTGAATTATCTTTCAGGCCTTACTGAATGAGCTCTCCCATTTTTTCTTCTGCGCAGGACTTGATAAGACTTCTTTGTCGTGCACGCGAGAGCGCGACACAAACGGGCGGGCGACACAGACTGCGGGCCTCTCTTCCAGGGGTGTAAATCCAGCCTACCTACTGTACCTGTCGCTTTCTACGTTCCCCTGACGCTAGCCGTCTGCACAACAAAAACATAAAACTAAGAATGTTCAGAATTTTAATAGCAGCACTGAGGCAATCAGATTACGGCGCAGTTTATCATCGTTCATCATTAACGTCAGCATGTGGCGGCATTGATATGTGGGTGAACAGATGCAGACGTTGCGATGAATCTAAGTTGCGCGGGCGTTTAAGTTGTTTAGCATTTGGCAGAAGGTGTTTAGGGGCTGCACTGTCTGAGCAAACCACGCTCTGAACTCCTGAACCCGGAGCCCGGATTAACAGCTGACCTGGGAGCAGCGGAGTCTGGGAAACTATAATTAAGGTTGATTAAAGAACATTCCTGGGGTCCGTGTCGGCATGTTAAGTGAGCTGTGGAGGTTGCTGGAGACCCGCGCCTCTGTCAAGCCAGAAATTTCATAGCCGAGAATAAAATATGCTTCTTTATCGCAGAAAAACAAGGAGCCACCCTGAAAGTAGATCACACGCCGCACATTTTCCAGCAGCTGCAGCTCAGGCAGGAAATGCACATGTGAAAGAGCAGATGTATATTAGTGTAACCGAAAACATACTGTAGACACGTTAACAGAAATTCCCTTTTTGTGTTCAAACAGAGAGGAAAACAACTCGGAACGCTGCAGAAAACCAACCAGTCATTACTGCAATTACCCCTATGGCGTCCACAGTATAATTAGCTGCAACAGGCAGCACTGCACCTATAAATACTGGAGACTAAACACCAGTAAACAAAGGCGCAACCGCAGCCGGCAACCTCTCACATCAGACTTCAGTTCTCTCCCACAAACGGCAAAACAGCAGCGGCGTCAACACTAACGGTGGCCGCAGCAACAGCAGCAGCGAGAGCATAACTCAAGCAGTCGGATGCTCACAATTAAACCTCAAGTTATTTATTACATAAGCAGATCATTACGGAGGAATGTTTGCTTTGTCAAGTTTGGTGTGTGATACATCATAACTCCATGGTTTCTTCTCTCCTTCCCACTTTTCTTCTCCCGCCTTTAGCTTTCTTCTGCGTTTGTTCAGGTCAGTTTGGTTTGGTGGGTGAAAAAAAAGAAAAAAAAAAAAGAAGAAGCCTGGAATTAAAGTATCCCTGTACTTAAACCTATGGAATGACTACTAGGAAGCCCAGAGGGCAAACTGGGTCAGAGAAAGCCGTAGTATCACATTTCAATAAACCTACTACGAGGCCAAAGCAAATTTCAACATTTTTATGTTTAGTTTCATAATTTAATTCATAGGTCTTCAACTTTATCTGTTAATTATAGACGCATATATACATATACACACACATACACCACTTATGCTATATATGAACCTGTGTATTATTTGAATATCTTAATGTTGAATGCAAAATAATATATATAATAATAATGTATATTTATAAATAGCACTAATACAGAACACATATAGTAGGTAGTGGGTCCCTATTTAATCTCTCTCCCCATCAGTTTGGGTCCTTGGTCTGAAAAAGACCCCTGATTTAATGTTTTATCTGACAGTATGCTCTGTAATACGGGTGTCAAACATACGCTGGCCAGCAAGAAGGTTCAATCCGGCCCATAGGATGAATTTGCCGAGTGCGACAATTACATAGAAGACATTAACTGCAATTTTTCAATATTGGCACCTACTCCTAATTTGTCCACTCGGGGTTGTGCTGCTTTAATAAGAGCTGCAGACATAACACAACACTGAGTCACGCAATTAAACCTTAGTTTCCAGCGATGTGCCAAAATTACACAAATGTTTCTTCAAAAATGTCATGTTGTTGTACTTCTTTGCACTTAAACAGATCAAGACTGAAGCAACTTTCAAGTCGCTATAGACAGTCTACGGCCTGAAGCACTGGTTACCTAGCAACCTCAGGCTAATGTCAAGCCTCCACGAAGTCGCCGTGGCCGGTCAAGAAGCTACTTGCACACGTAACCCTGTAAAACCAGCCCATTTCATCATAAATGTTTGCACACAATAAACAAAGTAGATATATATTTATTAGTGGGCTTCAGTACTGTTGGTAAATGGATTTCGGTATCATTCTGACAGAGATGGACTGTTTCCAGTCTGTGTGCTAAGCTAAGCTAACAATCCGCTAATCCAGTTTCATATTTACTGTACAGACTTGAGATTAAAATCACCGATAAATAAATTCAGCCCAAACAGTCACAGTTACTGTCTGGTTTCTGTGCTTTTTTCTCAAATAAGTCAGCGCATCATGAATCAAATGTGCTTATGTCAGTAAGCATCACAAGCACTTCAGCAAGTAGTTCAAATTAAACATGCGCTGTTCTGAGACACTTTCGTTAGCACAACAGCATTTAAACACATCAACATCTCACACAGCAGATGTTTCACATTCTGACTTTCAAGACTCGTGAGAGTGAGTCTGATGCCAGCGCAAGAAATTATATTTTGTTCAGGAGAAAACTACATGCGCTGGTCATGAGGTTAACAGCTCAGCAGCCTATTATTCATGACCGAAGAAATAATGTGCTGTGAGTCAGTGGTAGTACAACAGTGAGAATAGTTTTAATCTTCTCAGCTAACTCCCAAACCAAACATTTATTCACTAAGCTACACCACAACATGTTCCAATCATAGACCGTATATAAAGATGGATGACAATAAGAAAAGTAAAGCAAATGGAGCTCCCCCTGGTGGCTGGCTGCAGTATAAGCTCCACCCCCTCCATGTTAGTGGATAGGACTTGGGCCAAACTAAAACACAAAAATACAAATACTTTTTGTACAAGGCGGGTGACAGGCCGATGCTATAGAAACAGGATGTGACATCATGATGACAAACATTTGGGGAGAAGCGGTCCAAAAGGTAAACAAGTACAGTGTATAGATTACAACATTTCTTTGTAAATGGGGGCAGTAGAGCGCAAAACAACAAAAACGATATTCCACGAACTCTGGCTTTAGATTCGCACGATGGACCCTATCCTTTGATTGAGTGTCAGTTTGATCAACAGAAGGAAGTAGAGACACATTGTCCATAGTTTCAACAGTCTGTGGTCACAGTTCAGTTTTCTCTGTTCTGTTATTCAGGTCAAAGTGCACCATTTGCAGAAATCCTACTAAATCCTGAAATTCGTCTATTTATTTATATGTTGCGACACACCATCATCGCTGCCTAAACACAGGGCTCAAACCATAACTGTTCGTCGTCACACTCCTTAGTATTTTGGAAACGCACACAAAAACACTGACACATAAACACAACAATAATTCTATTCCAGTATTTGCTGGGAAGTATGACTAACAGATGTGTGCGTGTACAAGACTGGAAAGACAGATGAATGCTCCAAAGTACCAAGAACATTTAGCACGGCCAACACTGAATGGAAACAGAGGAGGACGGACGCAGTGATAGAGATGCACCAATTAGCCACACCAGTCAGGTGCTGACTTTTAATTTCATGGTGTCCATGAGAGGCTTGGGTCTCCCCCTGGACAACATATGCTAATCCAGGGGTGTCCAAACTATGGCCCACCATCCATTTTTAATTGGCCCGTATCAAAGTCTAAAAGTATAATGGACTACGACCCACACATAACATTTGTGCTTAACCGTCTTGTACTTCTTAGTTTAAACACTTGGTGGCGCCACTGTGTTGAACAAGACAGAGTCTCCACAAAACGAGCACTCGAAGAAAAAAATCGAGGCTGTCGATGAGAAAATGACCCGTCAACCTTTTTGTAAAAAATAAAATGAAATAAATTTTAAATTATCAAACATAATTTACCTGCATTTGATAGATTTTGCCAATATTCATGCGTTAGAAGTGCAGTTTACCTCGTGTCTAGTGAGGTGGCTCAGTCCTCTGTATATTTTTTTGTATGCACGTTTGTATGAACGTTTGGACACTCCTGGGCTAATCCCAAACCTCAAGAAGTTTGCTACTAAATGAGCCTTGTTGGTCCCACGTCATTTCAAATAGCGAAAGGCCATTACCAGGTCCATCACTTGCCAACACATATTAAAAGGAATTTTCCACAAATAACTGTAATGCAACCATAATTCACGCTCTATGAATACAACAACAATGGATAAATAATTTCTTAAATGACCTCTTGGCGTCTCAAATAAACTCAGGAAACACGCAACACCACATTGCATTGTTTTGAGAAAAGTCAGGGCGTATCTTTTTTTTTTTTTCACGGAATACGTGCTGTGAATTCCTGGCATGACTTCACAGAGGAGCGGCCTTGTTTTTCTGTGCTCTTTGTGGATAATATATGTTAGTAGCAGGGGTGCTGCTGCTGCTGTTCATGTGTGCATTTCCAAGCAGGTGTGCTAGCTGGCTGGCGCATCTTCCATCTTAATTAGGTCTGTATGACTATTTCACAAGTTCAATGCTAATCATTATTTTTCCCATTTTTTAAAAATATATTTCAACATTTTTCTTTGCAAATTTTATGTTTTATGTTAATCAAAGTTTTATCCCTTTCTCCTGCTCATGTGGTCTAACAAATTATTTTTCTATCCATTTCAGTTCTGTCAAAAATACCTTTCCAACTCACCCGTGCTGTTTTTGTAACAGATAATGAGAATTAGCCAAAAGCAGCCAAAATAGTATGTGAATTAGAATTAGAGATGTAGCGTATCGCAAGACCGTTAAAAATCGATACAAATGTGTGACGATTCCAATCAGCTGATGAAAAATGAATCGCGATGCCCTTTTTAAACAGCAGAGGGCGTAATCTAGTTTTGAGTTCACTTGCTCAACATATGACGTCACAACGTGTTCGACGTGGTAGGTCAATGTCATGTATTCAGATGGGACAAGTTGATATTTCTTAAGAAAACAAAACAAAACAAAAATATAAATCTAAACTAGGACCTAAACTAGGAACACATGCCAGTATTAGTTTGCTTATGTGAAGAGATTTTGTTTATTTGGTTTATTCATTTAGTTATTTTGATGTGGGATTTGTTTTAAAGATCCTTTTTTTTTTTTAATTAAATAAAATAATAAATATAATTTCAGTTGCACGTTCAAGAGGACATATGGGTTGTATTGCACAGTTTACATCAGAGACAGACAAGGGGATTCTGTTTAATTTGTTGTTTTTATATATCTAAATGTTTTTTTAAATATGGTTTCCTTGCATAGTTTGTGTTTTGAAGTTGGATTCTACCTCAGAAATGTGTTGATTCGTCAGAGAAATAATGAAAGAAATACTCTTCAGTCATACTCAGTCTGCTAAAAAAAAAAAAAAAAAAAAAAAAAATCGTATCATTAACCCAGTATCGGAAATCGTATCGAATTGTGAGCTGAGCGTACCATTAAATCCCTAATTAGTACATTCTGCAAAACAGTGTTATGTTGGAGTTGTCTGCTGAAAACATTAATTTCATAAATACTGCGCACCACAGCGGGTCTGCAGGAAACACACTTGAGCCGAGTGTCTGCTTCGCGCAGACAGTTTATGATGTTTTTTATGTTCCAAGGAATAAACAGCACATGCCATCTCATGTTAAAGAGTCCCAAAATTCTAACAATAAAACTCAGCAACAGGAAACAGCTATTGGATGAGTCAAAACAAAGGAAAAAGCAGAGAGAGCTTAACTGGACAGAATTAAGCCTTAACTCAACACAGCAGCGTTCGGCATGAAAGCAACATTTGAGAACTCCAGGCACTTTTTGGGTGACTGTCAGGTCTGTCAGGTCTGGTGAGTTTTACCGCTCCACATACTGACAACAGGTGACTTTGGTTAAAACATTTAACATCTGGTGGGGACGACACCTGGTCACCCGGCTCTGACAGGAAAATGCTTCCCTGTAAAACATCAGATGGGAATGTACTGAACATCTTCATGTCTTCTTTCATTAATTTAAATTTACATATATAGTTAAAAACATGCTTTATTCTGAGACTGATTCAGAACCACTTTAAATTCATTTCTGACTTTTCACACGGCGCTATCGCATGTCGATGCTTTAAATGTAACACCTAAAGTCTAAAAACTCCAGATTTTAAACTAGTAGGGTACATTTTCATGGCAGCAGCAGCAGCACTTTGAAACCGATTCCGCTTAAAATGTTTTACAGTGCGCGCCGCCATCCAAAGCTGCTGCTCGTAACTCTCAGGTCTAACCTTCTTCTCCAATAGGACAAAGTCCCACCCGGTAGTTCAGCAGCGCCGTAAGCGAACTAACACGCGCCGGCACAAACACGTGTTGTTCTCTGGGAAGCAAATGCTCAGGTGTTATTGCCTTCTGGTCAAATTTTCTCCACATTGTTCCTGCCAGTCAGGGTAATTCTGAAGGCAATTCCCACTCAGCGAAACCTTCAAGGGAACGTTCAGGTCTGGGTCCTGCTGTTTTGGATCCGTGTCTGGTCTGGCAGGTCCAGCCTCAGTTAGACATGCGCGGCTATATTTTATGTGCTCATTTCTGGAACTTTACAACTGGAATCCACAACCATGGAACGCAAAGGAGTATTCTGAGAGCGTGTTTGGAAAAGTTGGCTGAACATCACACAGGCAACTGGCCTAGTAGTCATGCACACACACACACACACACATGCGCACACAAAAACACACAGACACTAGTGGGGAATTTCAGAGTAAAAAGGATTATAAAATGATGGTTGAGTTCAGGAGGAGGAGCAAAGGAGGATACAGAGACGAAAAAAAACAAGCAGGAACCAAAAGGAGAGATGGAGAGAGACGACATCTGCAACAAACTTTATAGCCTTTGCGATCATGCTGCCACGTCAACACAAAACAGACAGCCTGCAAATAGCGGGGTGAAGTAAAGAGGAATCTGTCTCCTTCCCGTCTGTCGCTTCACCGTAGTTCAACGTCTGATGTCCACTAACACGCAATAACAGTCCCGACCAGCTGTTCCTACAAGAGATTCCATTAAAAATAAGAAATAGTTCACGACCTCAAGAGGTTAAATTGCCTCTTGGACCTCTCTTAATGTTGTCCTGCAGCTTTCTAGCTCTCGTTTCAGACAGATTAACTCGGCTGAATTAGGGCAGCCTGTTTTTAAAGCTTCTGGGTTCCATATGCGCACCAGCCAGGTGAGAATTATATTTACTGTCACAGTCCATTTCAGGGAGATAACGGGCAGTCTTCTGGCTCCGCGCACGCAAATTGCGCTGCGTTAAAAGATTTAATTGAATCCGAGTATAGAAGTGCACGTCTGCTGAAAAATTACCACGAGCCCGTTTTGTTCTGACGAACTTCACATCATTTTAGCGTTATTCTGAGCGGACGTCTTTCATGTGGGCATCTGTTAAAGGTTTGCGTGCGTTTGTGGGCGGGTTTCTCAGGTTTCCCCCGCAACCACTTGTGCTGCGCCGTCATGAAGACGGGGACGGCGGCTCACCTCCCTGAAGGTCTGTTAACTGGTATGAATTTCATGGACACAGCTGCAGCAGTTAAGGAGTCCACTGCGTTGTGCAAAATGGCCGGGAATCGGTTTGCACTGTCAACAAACACAAACAAAAGAAGTCAACGTCGCGCTTATTGAAGAGTCACGGCGCAGCGTCCTCACCAGCATCGAGCGCTCTTCGATAGCACACAGACCTCCTGGTTACAGTCAGCGAGCAGGGGAAGATTTTCATGTTGCGCTGAGGATCAAAATGTTTAAACAACAAATTAAAAAATGTTAGATAAAGGTTTTTGGAGAGAGCGTGTTTGAGAGAACAAACCCTTTGCTGTCTGTGCGCTACAACTTTGGCATTCCGCCACATAAGATTTCATGTTTCAGATTCAGAGTAAAATTTGCTTCACTTGCCATTACAGTGTTGAATATTTCACTTAGCACGAAGAAAAGGTGTTTGTCATAGGGCCTACGTGCGAAGACGGCTGACACAACATTTCACAGGCACAGAGCAGCATCCCGTTCATTTTGCACTTTCTCTTATGCATTGTTTTTTTGTATTATAATTAAAGCTGCGACACATTAGCTACAATTGGTGCAACACTGACTACATCTCGCAGACTTAAATTATCGTATAGCTTAAGAGTCTTATATCGAAATACTGTCACACTCGATGGGAGCGGCACAGATTCAAATCCTGTGTGACCATGTGACAGTGTTTTTTAGCTGGCGTTAATAGGGGCGGAGAAAAAGTAAAAGAAAGTCGGAGCCAAAGTTTGAGCAGTACCCGTATGTGCCGCTACCTGCCTGCTGGCAGCCAGTGGTTCGCTGCATCTTGGTTTCTTGAGACGACCTGAGGACAATGAAGGCATCGCGACACAACTGTTGGGACCGACGGCCCAAGTTTATAGCATTAGAGCGGAAAACGTGATGCAGGTAACACAACTGCTCTTAGAAGAGAATACAGAATGTAAAGACTAAGATCAGGAGTATTAATCTATTAATTATGTCGCACAAATCCTTATCACAGCAGCGCTACTCAGATGAAGCTCTATAATTAACTCAGTTTTAATTAGTAGCTGCCTTTGACAGTTTGTTGTAAACGTGATCTTTGTCCATATACATATATATATATATATATATATTTACACTATAATTAATGCCATGTTTATTATGAATATATTTTAAGTGGCATGTCAGTGTTACAAATACATCTGTTTATACAACTCAGAACAATTATTACATCCTATATTCTACTAGCACAGCATAAAGCCTTAAAGAGGACATGAAACAAACGGACGGACACCAACACAGTATATGTGCACATATTTTAAACATAATACAGAAATTAAACGTCGGAAAAATTAGCCGTTTTAAAGAAAATCTGCTTTTTAAATGCATTTTTGATACATTTTGTGGCCATACTCTCCGCCATCTTTGTACGTCATCGGACGTGTGCTTTCCTTCGCCCGCTATTGAAGAAGACCCGATTCCCTACACGTTTAAGCCACTGACAAGAAGGAGGGTAGACGGCAGCGGGGAGAGGGACGGCAACACTTCATGGTGGCTGGTCAGATGGTCAAAAGTTTGAGACCATAGCTCAAAAAATCCTGAAAACCGGCTCAGAACAGAAATGAAAGTGTCAACATGGGAGTCAATAATGAGTAGCTCCGCCATTCTTCAACCCATTCTCAATGATCTGATCAGCTGTCTTTTTGCATTTTGAAGCTCTACTTAGAACCTTCTCAAGATCCAAAACTGTAAAACGCAAACTCCAATTCAATGTCAGGATTCTTCCTTTTGAGTGCAGCTAGCCAACGTCAGAGACCAGGTGGTCATGTTAGCAGCAAATGTTGGAAATTAACAGGTTTCTCCCAATCTTTAACTTTGTAAACCTCATGTGAACATCCAGGAGCAATGCGAAACATGCCTCCTTTAATTGGTTTTGTAATCTGCTTCTCTTTCCCTCTCATTTTCTTTGTATATGTAGGAGTTCAGTGTGACCGCAGGTTGAGCCAACCACTCCAATGACATCATGCCCAGAGACACAACAGCAATGGAGACACCCTGTCTTTTAACAGTGAAACGTAGATGGCAGAATTTTGACATTCCTTTTGGCATCAGTGTTAAAACTTACATCGTCTTGTTAATATGAGAGACGTTCTTTAAATTATCATAACTGTGTTTAGTGTGTTGAGTATTGCTCTGACTGTTCTCCTGGAACCTCGAAGTAAAATAAAAGACAGAATTAACTATATAAAATAAACACATTAAGTGATACAACAAAGACACACAAAAACATAAATGTAATTAATCATCATTTTACAGCATTCATTTTTCTTCACTTTTCATGACTAGCAGGGTCAACAACTACTTAGCCTGTTAGCTACAGCAAAAACAATGTTGAAGGCACTACTATAAATGAGCACAGAAAAAAACGACATTCAAAGCTGCATGTTGTTAACCTAAGAGCATAATTGTCTAAGTCATATTTGAACGTTTTCAGAAAACAAGGACTTTTTATTAGCCTCATATTGTAACAGTCAAAAAGTGACTGCTGACGAATGAATGTTTAAGCTTTTAAATGGATAAAACATGTTTACGAATGTGTTTTTCATAAAATAACGTGGAGCTGCTTGGACTAAAACAGCCCTTTTCCTTCAGTTTCCCTTCAACTGAAACCATTCATTTTCAGAAACAGTTGCAAACCAATTTGATTTAGTTACCTTGTGGATAGTCTCAAGACCTTGACGAGCTGTTGTCAGCGTTATTTGAAGCGTTCCTACAAAAGAAAAGTAGCACAATTAACTTAAAAAAAAAAAAAACAAAAAAAAAACAACAACAATTACGGCCAGAATGGACTTGCTAATACTTCCGGTTCTTCTTCACTGAAAGCTAACAAACTCACAGAGCTAGTTAGCATGTTTAGCTAAGATAAAACTCCATTGGTAACTAAGAAATGTTGACCTACTTGTATAAGCAAATCAACCTTGACTTCCATATTTAACATCACTCTTTATATAGCACATCGCTACTAAATGTTATCGAACTAAAACTTAACTTTTGTACCTTTTTCGACGCTGTTTCTTCAGAGAACTCAACGCACAGACCATTTCATGGACTACGTCGCTGTGACGTCACGATGTTAACTGAAGGGAAGCTTGAGGTCAACGCTGTCACTTTCAGCCATGAAACCGCCGTTTTGCTGCATTTTTGTTTGCTAAAACTAAAAAAATCAAGACAAGTAACTTGAAGTTGTATCACATATGAGCCACTGCCAGTCGTTGACAACTTTGGTTTGGTTTGGCTTTGGCGATTAACATAAAGGACTGGAGTGAGACAATCACAACGGACACACTTCATATCAGGTCAGATGTAATATATCATCATCATCAGCCTGGATAACGTTATGGATTAGACTAAATCATGACTGCAATCACATTAAGTTAATCATTATGTAGGGGATTCTTGTTACATGTTAATCGTTATGCTAACTGCTAGGTGATGCTATGTTAGTTGCGTGTTTCAGGGGTTTTCCAAGCACAAGTTGCATTTGCTATTTTACCCTCCACAGTGGTTCCACTTAGTCCTTATAATATCTTTGTTGGAGAGGCTTCACTTGATGAAGACGGTGTAGACTTCGTCTCCTCTGTGTCCTCCTTTGGTCAAATCGTCCATCCAGTGAGTGACAGTGTGGGGGTTAATGTCATCCCATTCAATTAACTTTTCTAAATAACACTCACGGTCTGGGGAAGTGGGTCTATCAGTATATTCTCAAAAATATGCGTTTCCCTCGTACATTCTTGTCAAAACATATTTCTCTTGAAATATGCTGAGCGCCGTTTACAATCTATATGAGATCTGTTGCTTCCAGTTAAGCCCCGCCCCCAAAAATGTCACATTGTTTACAAACCGTGAAGGGATCTATTTTACCCTGTAGGCTAACTGTGGTAGCAGTTGTGAGCTAAAGTAAGAGGAAGAAGGTTGAAAGATGAGAGGATGGCAACAACCATGCTAATAGATAAAAGACATTAAAAAATGAGTCATTATAAAATGAAGAAAATCTAAAGTAAAATGCAAATTCTACCATTTATGACAAAATTTCACTATGTTGAACGGAATAATTCCTTCTATTATCCAATAATTATATATGTACAGTAATTGTGGGTTCATTGATTACTTAAAAATCCTCTTAAGTTTTCTTAAATTTTATACAAAGTGCAGCCCGCACTTTTGGATTCATAACAGATCATGACATGTAAAATTAGTTTTCAGTTCTCCTTCACTGTTTAGTTCTTATCTACACGTGATGCTTTGGCTCCACCCTGTGCCCACAAATGGAAATGCACAAATTGTCCTCCTCAGCCTATTTAAGGCATTAAATGTTAATGTTAAACTTTATTGATCCCCAATGGGAAACTCTCTTTTCATTTGCTATGTTGGAAGAAAATCAAAGGTCAGGCTCAGCTGCAGAAGAGCACCCGTGGTGCCGATAATGGTTTAGTGTCTTACTAAAGGACACTTAGGGGTGGGTGGGGGGGAGGTGAGTGCACTCGCTGACACGGAGGCTTCCACCAAGACCGCCTATTTAACCCGACTGCCTGGGAAAGTGTGTCACAGCCAGCCACAAGCATGTAGGTTTTAATTTCGAGCCACTGTCATTCATGTATTCTGAAGGCGCGGATGCGAAGTTTGGTTGAAACAAAAACCTGCAAATCTGCATTCTCCTGGGCGTCCTAATCCAACCTCCGCCAGCTGTTCATACTTTTAAAAAAATGAAACAAAAAGTGACACTATTGTTTAACGTGGCAAACAGGAGGCACGTAATCTAGCTGGTGTTCACGGCGTGTTTGCTACAACTAAAATATCTCGTACTGAACTGTGCTATAAAAGAATACAACAAGTAGGTGTTAGGTGAGGCATTAAAAAAAAAAAAAAAAAAAAAAGGGAAATAAAACCAGTAAGAAAAGGCAGGCAAGACGAAGAGAACAGATATAGAATTTATTTTCAATATCCATTGCAAAGAATAAGAGGTGACACAGCTTGAAACAGATAATACAGAATTTATTTTCAACCAGAAGTAGGAAAATACATAGGTAGGTGTAAAGGAAAAACAAGCAGAACCTGTTGTCAAAAAAAAAAGAACAAAATCAAAGAATAAAACTAGTCCGAAGAGAATCGAGAGGACGGCTAAGGGGTACAAACAGAAAGCATTGTTTACCATTCAGTTTCATTTTAAAACAGTATGTGTTGATTTGAAAACAGCTGCCTTGATTTCTCATCAGGGTTAATGGACATTCTACAACATTGTGCAAGTGTTTCGTCATTATTCTTTTTTTCCTTTTTTTTTTTGCTGGTATTTCATGAATGGTAAACAATAGTTGGTCCAGTGCATAAACACAGTGACACAGATCAATATATGTACTCAGCTGACTACAGATAGACAATCCTGATCATTGAACTACTACCACTAAATTGGCAGGGAGAAGGAGATGAGCAAATATACAAGATGGGTGATGGAAAGAAAAGCGAAACATTTAAAAAAGAAAAAAGAAAGAAAGAAAAAAGGTATTTAAACAGTCAGGAAGGTTGAAGGTGGAGAGTTTAACAGAAGCAACCACAGTTTGAAAGATGGAGAAAAAAAAAAAGCTACATTTTGTGAATGTTGTCTGAATGTTTCTGGGTATTATTGCCAAGTTCTTGGGGCGGTCGGGACGAAAGGATGCGTCTGACGGAGTAAGAAACCAAATGAAACGGTATGAAAGAGTATGAAAATTTGATGTTTATGTGAGTCAAGGAAAAGGACAGAAGTACCTTGATTTCCTCACAGCCCTACATTTCATGAAGACTATGATCTTGAGAGAGAAAAAAAAAAAATTTAAAAGATGACCGGTTGGTGGCATGAACTCGCTCTACTACGGAGAACTGAACTACAAGCAGCTTTGGTGTGCACCGTTACAAAAAGATGCAGCCTGGGGAGGAGAGAGGGGAAAAACAAAAAAACAAAAACACTCTACGCCTAAACAAGCCAACTATGAAACACAATGCAACAGTGATAAAGTACAAAGCAAACAACGTGACCACTCACTGGAGCTCACAACCGGCCCCGGCTCGACCGTTCCGGTCAAAAGCCGCCCGTGGTTCAACGAGAAACGATGGCGAGGAGGACGGGGGGGGGTGTCAGTCAATCAATAAGAGTCAAATCAGTGACCACCAATAGTAGCTAGATAGCTTGAAAGATCGAACCACTGTGACGCAGAAGAACAGAATGAGATGGACTAGCAAGGACCGACAAATCATCACAGGACCAGTCTAGCGGCACATCGTCAGCTTACGGCCGACAGACACGTTTTTACACCCGTCAAAACGGTGTCCTCGGCCACTAGTAAGACAGCTCTGCTGCCCCTAACCTACAAAGCACTAGCACTCTCCAGCTAGTGCCATGCGACATCCAAAAAAATAAAGCTGAAAGGTAAAAAATTAAAAAAAAAAAAATAACTGAATATCCCTGTGCTGAAAGTTTTCACCGGTACCGATGACGCGGGTCGTTTCCCCACCAGCGCTCATCGATCCTTCGTTCCGCGACGCGCCATCAGGACATTCTCTCAAAACGGACCCACCGAGACGACGCATCGTCATGATTTCTACCGAGGGCGATTTGGTTCGTGACGGGTAAAGGGGGTGATATCGGGTTAAAGTAAAAACAATGTAGCAAACGTCATAGAATTCATGATTTTACACAACAACACAATTCAATATCTTTTTAGAAAGGAAACATGAGATACATCTTTTATTCACACTTTACAAAAAAAGCTACCCTTTAAATCTACTACAATACTAATGCCATTGAGGAAAGAAAGAGGAGAAAAAAAAAATCAAACTGGACACATTGGTTTTCACTGGAACGGGAGTTTAAAAAGAAAAAAAAAAACACATGTGGGGGGGACAGAACGAAAACGGGAAGAGAGACCTTGATCTGAGGACTTGACTTGATACTTTCTAATCACTCGCTTCCCTCTCGCTTTAAAATGTTTTTAACTGATAAGGTACTAAGGTCTTTTCTCACTGATAAATGGTGGGACAGAGAGTGAAGGGAGCCGCGTCTGAATCTATTAAGTGCTCATCGTCCGCGTTGAAGTGGTCGTCTCAGAGCCGACAGATTCCACTCGTTCGTTCGGGACGTAACAAATTTGACTCGTAGCGACGCGCTGAACCGGCCTTTCGGAGGGAAAGCGGCCGAGCTCACGGACCCTCCTCCTCCTCCCGCCCAAAAGCGGAGAGAGGCGGGGGCCTTCCGTCCTTTCTAAACACAGAGGTAGGGGTCCACAAATGGCACTAAAGCTGCAGTGACAAGGGTAGGAAAACTATACAAAGTGGTTGAGAAAACGGGGCTTTTAAAAAGACACAGCTTGAGTAATATAGTGGGAGGGTAAAATCTGAGGTGTGGGGTTTGGGGGGGGGGGGGGGGGGTATTAGGGTTACAGACGAGCTTAGGGAGATTTAAAATTCATGGCCAGTGAGGAAAGCTAAGGGCTAGATATTTCGGGGGGCGTGGAGCTGTGCTAAGATACAAAGAGGGAGCGAAACAATCTGAGACCGGTTTAATAAAGATAAGACGCCCTGCTTCCCTACGCGGAGGAGGAGGAGGGCGGGTCGGCGGAGAAAGCATACCTGATTACTAGAGAGCTCAATGAATAGGAAGGATATACACATCATCATAACATTGTCACAGCTCATAAAAAAGGAAATTAACATTAACAAAACCCAAAAAAAAAAAGAAAAAAAAAAGGACATAAAATCTTCACAAATGTCTCAACAGTATTTAAAAATAAAAGGAGAAAAGGTTGTTCAGGCGTTCGTCGCGTGTAAATAGTGCAAGACGACGTCAACTGCTACAGTGAGGCACGATGTACACGTGGGATTTCTATGGGTCGCGTCAGTCACACATGACTATAGAGTGAGCTTTACAGATGGAACAGATGTGACTCATCCTTGCGTGTCCTTTTTGTCAGAACTGATGGCAGCAGTGTGGATCAATGGCTTTGTTAATGGGCGATAAGCAAGCGTTTTACTCAGTGTCTATTTACATCGCAGCAATGTGCCGGCAAATCAAACCAAACGGCAGAGAGAAAAGGGGGGGGGGGCAATAAAACAATACTGACACATTACAGTTAATCTCTAGGGAGTGCAAAGTAGTGACAGCGAACGCCTCGAACAACCTCTTCTTACGTCTTTTGTACAAGCTGGTAATATCAATTCATCTCAACATTAACTGGATAAAAATTTAGCCATAGTTTACAATACAATCTTTTTTTTTTTCTCAAATCTGATCATAATTTACTCTTCGTACAAAAAACGCCAGAAAACAGGTCTTTTGTGGTTCATATACAATCATGTAAAGACTGAGTCTAGATTTCTATTCTGTACAAACACTTGTGAAAAAAACCACTGCTTTTGTCGTATGGAATTTTTATGGCTGGGGAAAGTCACTACTGGCCTCAGAGACAGTGCTACAGATCTGCCTGCAAATTACCTTTGTGTGTCTGCACGTGTCCGTGTGTGCGTGTGTGCGTGTGTCCGTGTGTGTGTGTGTGTGAGCTTGCATGTGTGGAGTTGGATGGCAACTCCCGACAGTGAGAGGAATGCTGGTTTTATTCCTGTGTATCAGCCATTACTCGCTCCCTCTGCCTAAAAGCAATCGAGACAAGGAAAAGATTGGTAACAGCCCCGTCCCCCGTCCCCCCCCCCCACCCTCATCTCTTTGCCCATCAGCCTAAACCCCTTTGCCCCCTTTGCTCTAGAAGGTGATAAATGGGCCACACGAGCTCCTAAGCACAAAGACTAGCCTAACAACTACACAAGCTGGGGTGAAACAGTCTGCAAACAGGATGGTAGCCGCTCTCAGTTTCTCACGTCTTTCCTCGAAAAGTGAACGCCGCGTACTGCTCGTGTGAAACCGGGCAAATACGTCGGCCCGGATTTCCGGTTTTCTGGTTTTTCTAGGCATCTGTGGGGGTTGTGGTTGTAGCTAATGCACCGGGGCCGCAGTCAGAGGTGTAGACTATCTTGTAGCACCATGGGAGGCCATGACCGACACAAAAGGCCTCAGCACCACAGAATGACAGCAGGAAATCTCACCTCATACGAGCTGCACTACATCCGCCTCCGGGGACGCAGCGCTAACCGGCGCGGAGCCGCTCTAACCCCGCCGCATCCGATTTAGCAGATGCGCGCGTCCCAGAAAGAGGGAGGGAATAAGCCCGGCTCGCCCCCGAAATACAGGGGGAGAAACGCGCACGAGCCAAAGACGGAGGTCTGGGACTGACAAGTCTGCTGTCTTTGCTGGTTTCAGATTTATACAGGACAGACAGACAGGCAGACCATCGGCTGCGGAGCTTTTCGAGGGGGAACGTCGCCCCTCAGCCGCCTTTTAACTTCCCTCTTACCAGCTCTCAGACCGGACAGCGTCCCGCCGCGTGACGAAGCTGAACGCGCTACCATCCCCTCTAGTCGGAAAGACAGAAGCGACGTGGGTGAACGTGAGGAGGAAAGGGAGTCCGAAACACAAAGTATGATACACGAACAGGACTGAATCGAGCAGTTAAAAAAATAACATAAAAGTAAAACAGAGAAAGAAAAAAGAAAAATATAGAATATCTATAACATTATACGAAATCCCTGTCAGCCAGACCTCACTGTACGAATATTTTACAGGTTGTGTGTGTGTGTTTTTTTTTTTTTTGTCTTCCTCCTCCAGTGTGGCGGAGGGAAGAGCTGGTAGTGGGCGGGAGGAGGGTTGAGAGGGAGAGGCTATGGTCGCAGCTCCCCCTGGTGGTGTGGCAGGGGGTCTCACTACCTGCGTGCAGGCAGATGGAGCCCATTGACCTGGGGGGGCAAGTTGGGCAGGAGCAGCTCCAGCTGAGCAAAGAGGGAGAAGTGGTCAGAGGGGATGTGGGGGTGTGGGCAGCCGCTGACATTGTTCTCTACAAGCCAGTGGGGGTCCAGAGGGCCCAAGATACCCAGCACGTTCAGGTGAGGCTTGGAGTAGAAAATGTAGTCGATGACACCCTGAAGGAGAGAAAAAAAAAAAAAAGGAGACGTGACAGCTGCAACATTTTGTGAAAATAAAGATATCAAACTTACTTTGGACGTTTTTGTGTGTGTGCGTTCTAGACTAAATAGAAAACGGTGCGCTGCGTGCACAGTCACCTTAAAGTCGAAGGTGTAGTTGGTGTAAGGCATCAGGCCGTTCTCGTATGCGCTCTTCAGCTTGAAGCCGTGGGTGATCCTTCCGTTGGATGTGCTGTTCTTGCCGTTGCAGTTGAATTTGGTCAAACTGTCGCTATAACGAAGCTCCTTGAAGTCCTTGTGGGTGCAGTCTACTCCGCCGGTACTCAGGTACTCCACCACGCCTGAACACAGAGGACACAGGTGAGACGTCAGACGAGACGGAATCAAAAAGCCAAGTGGCACTTGGTCCCAGGAGAACAAACCAAGGCTGTTTCCACTGTTAAGACACCACTAAAGTCCATTTACCACAGTAGAAATTGTGGTTGGTGTACACAACTAACACTTAGGACAGATCTTTTATTTATTTATTTTTTTTACTTTCCTCAACATATAAGAGAATTAAAAGATTATACAGAAAGAGGACAGAGTGCAGGCAGATGGGATGTGCAACCAGACCATGCTGGAAGCGCCACACCAGGTCAGTTCAGGGAGCACATAGAAAACTGATCTCAGACAGGGCATCGGTAACACAACAGCATCCACACATAAATAAATTAAACAATAAATTTAAATCAGCAACTCCAAATTATGAAAAATGTAAACGCTATGACAGTGTTTAAATAAGGACACTTTTGGCACATTGCTGTCTGCTGTTTAGTTCTACATCCCCTGTTATGTCCACAACTCTTACTAAAACAGTACACCCCCTAGTGGACAAAACAGGAATATGTTCCAATTTCATAGATTTGCAGCTATGCAAATATCACACTTTGCAAATTCATGCCATAGCCCACACGCCTGAGGCTGTTCAGACTTGTGCATTATGGTGATAGCGCTGACCCATATGCAAACCCTAGCGCTGGAACTGATGTGCAGCTTCCCAGAAACGTAACTACGCGCCGTAGCGACACAGAGGTCAAGAGCAGTAACTGGTCCACTTGGTAGCAGCGTGTTTCTGCTTTAGTATTTCCAGCATCGTCTCCATTTCTGCCATTATCAATCTTATTGTTTTGTTCACAGACAGAACACCTCACACTGGCATCTTGCGTAAGCTGCGGCATCCAGGTCCCGCAGCTTCCTAAACGAGCCTTAACACGCACCTTCCCAGAAATCCAAACACCCATCACGGCGACTCAGACCAAAACAGCTGGGGTTGCTTCAAAAAGCATTTCTCTGTTGACGTGGATCAGCGGCCAGACAAGCAGAGATCCTCCTACGCACTCAGATGCCTTTTATCTTTTCTGTATCACTGTGATTTCAGCTAAAATAACTGTGGGTCCACATTTATTCACTTCAACTCCAACATGAGCCTACTCTAACCGTGAAGGCTCCACACAGAACTGTTGAACCGCGCTTTAATCAGCACCAGGTTAATCCTGTTGTATTTATCACAGTTAGCTACAGGGAGTCATGAATGTTACTAAGGTTTCATAGATTCAACACCTCTGGTAGAAGCTGGAACTGACCATGACTCTCCAGATAAACAAGAGATCGGAGACGTCAGAAGAAAGGCGGCAAGAAAGTGATTTATACGGGTGGTTACTCCCACAGGCAGAAGGAGGGGACAAAATTGAAGCTTGAATCCTGTTTAATTCCCACCATCTTTCAGGGTGCAGAGTAACAACCTTAATCAAGACCATTCATTTGTTCAATTTCCCATCTACGGCTTTAAATAAACACAAGCTGGAGTGAGGGTGAGGTTCCCTACCTTACATTTTCTTTTCTTTGTTTTTACTTCTGTACTTGTTTTCCTCAGCCATTTCTTTCAAAACATGACACCAAACCCTGATAATTTAGCTGGAAGTATTAATTTAGTTGCTTTAAACTAATTTACTACAGCCTTATCAAAAACGTCCACAAATTAAAGCCCAATGCGATAGAAGAGGGAACTGGAT
This sequence comes from Mugil cephalus, assembly GCF_022458985.1. Taxonomy (NCBI): domain Eukaryota; kingdom Metazoa; phylum Chordata; class Actinopteri; order Mugiliformes; family Mugilidae; genus Mugil; species Mugil cephalus. The sequence goes on along the minus strand of NC_061774.1, from coordinate 14,307,757 downwards.
CTATAACCACAAACAACCACAGCCCCAACATTATGCATGTTGGGGTTGTGTCAACATGTCAAAGAAAGAAAGATGAGGCGTAAGTAGAGGTCTTCTTGACTTGGGTTGTTATGTCTGTGAGTGAATTAAATGTCACTCTAATCACAGTATTTTAATGGCACAGACTTTGAGTTATTTTGCATCCCATTACAAACCCCTTCCATTTATATCACAGTTTCCATTACTGGCAATTTTAATTCTTAAAGAAGAAATTGGCATATTTCTTCTCGGAGCAAAATTAACCAATAATTATAAGACGTTACTGCCTGTTATCCTTTATGACAGTCTCAGAAAGACAGTGATATATGCCTGAGGCAGTTTTCTTGCCAGAAGACGGTTCATTGGATTTATAGCTGGCTTTTAAAAACCTTTGCCTATGAGTTTATCTTTTGATCACCTGCTTAACTCACTGTTACAGCAATAAAAAATCAAGGGCGGGACGTTTCTTGAATTGGGTCCTAGATACACAACCTTTGCACGGTGTTGTAGCTGCAATGAGGCCGTCGCTTTGCTGCACATATAATTGCCGCATTAGTTTTGGGTTCTTACCGGAGTCAGGCAAAGAGTTGAGGTCAGCGCACAGCACCAGTGGAATGGCATTGGTTTCACCGGAGACGGAGGACAGCTTGAGACTGCGCGTAGCTTTGTCCACTATGTTCTTCACCTCTGACAGGAACATCATGGTCTGGACCAGCTTGACGTCAGAGTACTCCGGGTCCCAGTGCATGTGGGCATTGGCTACCAGGAGCAGCTGCTTCTCCATGCCGTGCAGTGACTTTCCAGCTGAAAGGAGGGGGGCAATGATTAACAGGGAGAAGTGACACCGTGCTAATTTCAGGCAAATTAATCACACCGCCATAAGAACGCAGGTCTATGCACAAGAACCATCTATAAGGAAACAATCTAGCTTTTTAGTTAAACAAAGAAACATTAACAGGACTCGCCGGTGTTTAAGAGAAGCATGGGAAGGAAATCTACCAGGCGTACAAATAAATGAGAAGCTCCAAAGATCAGAAATGAGGAATCCACTCACAGGACATCTCCATCATCTCTTTGCGGACCTCGAGCAGTACAGCGACCCCGATGTTATCCTTCGTCATCACCCTGTTCAGCATGGCCTCTGAGCCCTCGGAGTTAGCCATGGCCAGCTGGTTGAACTCCACCGTGTGCTTCTGCACAGCACTGAACCTGGAGATGAAGAGAGGAAGACACGGGGGCAGGAAAATGAATAAATAAAAAAATAACACGTGATTTACGCTGCGGATGGAGGCAATCAAGGAAGGATCCTGTCGTTTTATAATATAACATTCATCCAAAGCACTAAATAAGTACCCATGCTGGGTTCCTTTGGAAAATGTAATGTCCTCAAAGCAAGCCAGATATTGTCCAAAATAATGATTTAAATACTATCACAGAGTAAACGTAGTTTTCTCTTATCCATCTGTTTCCTTAGCACATTAACGAGTGTAAGATAAACCTAAAAATTGGAGGGAAAAACAAACGTCTAATATTTTCTTGGATGCAATTCATCAAACATCAGTCCTGACATCTGCTGCAGGGATGAAGCTTCAACTGTAAACATGCATATTTATAGCAGTCAAAGCTGTAAAGCATCATCCGTCTTTTTGTTAACGTCTTGGGATTTTTTTTCTGGAAGTTGTTGCTCCAAGCTGTAAAGTTGGTAAAGTTGAGGTTGCGACACCATCTATGGATCTAAAAACATCAAAGATTTAGATCATTACCAATAATTTAACTCGGAGGCTGGAAGTTCAGCGAGTTCATTTTGATGTCTTATGCTACCGGCTAATGCAGCCTCGAGTAGAGCTGGTGAGGTCTGATAAGCTCAGCTCACAACTTGCTTTCATTTTCAAACCCAGCGGACTAAAAACAGACTCAAATCTGACCCCGAGCCAATTTGCCAGACTTCACACAACTTCCTACAGAGTCACAAAAGGAAGTTTTGTTTTCTAAACCAATATTTAGGCATGAAAGCTGAGTAACACACTCAGATAACTATGCTTTATCGAGGACAATGCATGACTTATTTATCAGAATTAATGCACCTTGGTCAACTGAACAGGAAGCAACAATGCTGTATTAGTTATTGGATGCCGTCATGTGAAATTACCTCATATAATAATCACACTCTTGCCTTCCCAGAGGAATGGGACCGCATTTATTGCACAAATTGATATTTAGGACAATGCAATAATTCCGTTGAGACGTAGTCTTATTTAGTAATTGCTCTAATAAAAACAGGGCAGATTTGTACACTTCAAAGTTCAACACATCCCAGAAACCTTTTTTCATTTTCGATATCCGGCTTCACTAATCCTCACAGAACCAATCAAAATAAGGAGTCACTAGACGGTGGTTCTGAACTTGGGGACTCGCCCCAGGGTTTCTGAACACAGCCATGTCCATGTCCACATAAAATATAGCCACTGTGGTCTAATGGCAGCAGGGCGGGATATTTTACAATGCAGTAGCAAACTATAATATTAGACGAACACAAAGACGTTTAACACTCTATCCGTGGTACAAGCAACAATGCTGCAGCTGCTATGTGCAGGCAGGACAGCTGGCAAAAAAATAAATAACTGAACCGACAACCGCAGGAACGTGTAATTAATAGGCTTATAATATCATTGCCCCATCATTAAAGCATGAGTAAATCTAACTGTAATTACATTTGCGCGTTCCATTAAATTAACGTGCCGTTTAGATTTATTTTTAGTCTTATTCTTTCAGAAGTGGCAGTGCGTCAAAGCGAGGAGCAAATACAACATATAACACAAAGCTTTCCGTCACGTCTTCTGAGAACAACAAGGACGAAGCTTTAGTGGTTCAATCAGTCTCTGAAGTAGGATGATCAGTATTAAAAAAAAAAAAGCACCTAGAAATGGCTGACACAATTTGCAGCCAACCGGAAAAAATAATTAGATAGGAACACGGGGGCCCTCCTACACTGGAGTACACTCCTGCTGAGGAGATAGCACTGCAATAATCAGGTCTAATGCACGGTCGCCTTGTAATGGAAGAGGTGGAAGGGGGTGTAACATCAGACCCTGTGTGACGAGTAACACACGCCTCGAGAAACCGACTTAGATAAGAACTTCTCTCATATAGATGCTCGCCAGGAGAAGCCAACGGTTTACATGGTCTCTAAAGACTCTTACCTTCCTTAGAGACTGTTTCTATCAATAAGGAAACATCGCTGTGTAAACTGTGGTCCACACATCTTGTATGAATGTTAAGTGTTTGTTTGTTTGTGGGTAGGCGTTGCGTTTAAACATGCGTTTTGTTATATCAAAAATAACCCGCCCCGGAGCGGCTCCTGCCACCGATTCTGTTTTTCATTTGTCTATCTAATTGTGAAAAGACACAAAAAACATCTTGTTTAAACCCAGGAAATGTTTGCCACTGGAGAAAAAAATGCAAACACATACTTTTCCGTCTTGTAGAAAATTGCACATCCGTCCACATGTTTTCGATCCGACTCGGACATGGTTCTCGCTCGTGACTTTGGACTGAAGAACCCGTCGTATCCCTGCTCTTTCAGCTCAGGCAAGAAGAAATTGTAGTACTGCTCCGTCTCAACTTCCTGCAATCAACACAACACAAGGAGCAGGGTGAAACACAGGAACGCCCGACAGCTGTGTAAATACAACAGACAAAATGGGGGAAAATCTCTTTTGCATTTAAAAAGACCGGAAAATGAAAGAAACGGTAGAAGAAACATTTTCATTGAATACACTACGCGCACAAGTACAGGAAAGAATTTGCTTCGCTACTGAATGTGTATGAGGGAAGGAATTATACAGGCAGGAAGAAGATATAATACCTACAAATAAGACATACGTTTTGGAATACTACATTTTCGATAATCTAATCATCAGATAAATCAGAGACAAACGAAGCTGAACCATCCTCTCACCACACATCAGAAAGTAAACATAGATAATTTTGAGCAGATTTACCTTTACAATAAAATCGCAATTCAAAGAATACTTAGTATAAACGTAAAAAATGATTATTAAAAAACTAATATTAGAGCAGTTCTGCAGCTGCATCTCACTTTCCAAAGTATGTTACAGGGTTGGGCCTGTGGACAATGTCACCGTCCATCTCCAATGGTTACAGCCATTGGGATGTTGAGCTTAGCACTGTGACTCAGACCAGTAGGATTAGCCACGTTTCATTGGAACAACATTCTTTATTCCTGGGTGAGGATATAAGACACCGATATTAAAGCTATTGCTCTCGCCTCCGCTGAGTAAAATCCCTCATCACCTATGCCCCCTTTTTAACACATTAATACTGTGGGCAAGACACTGAACTACACAGTCAGAGGTGCTGCTGCATCCACATGAGCACATTTTTGATTTGTCTCAAATGGGATCAGATAAAAATGCCAAATTCAAAACTCGGTTAAAAAAAATATATATATAAATTTTTTAAAAAAACTGCAATTTGCACTTTGATCTATCCTCCCACACAAGAAAAAGAGTTCAACAATGTGCATCACAAAATGAGCATTCGCTACCACCAATGTTTTAAAAGTCATTGCTTTGACAGCCCTCACCTGCAAACTGATGATGTCTGCATTGCAGCCCATGATCTCCTGCATGATGGATTTCTTCCTGTACTCCCAGTTCAGAGCCCAAGAGGGACAATAGCCATATAGCTGTCGTGTGGCGTACTTATCACATAGCACATTGTAGCACATCACAGAGAACAGTGCTGGGGGAGAGACAGACAACCAAACCGCTCATTACGTTCGTAGATTCTATCCCAATCATCCAGATTTGAAGTTCGATTTCACGTGGTCTGTTTGCTAGTCCTCACACGTCGGGCTTATTTCACTGTGTGGTAAAGACCTGCTGATGTAACCTGGACATTTCCTGTTTCACACTAAAAGCTTTCCACCAGCAACAAAAAACTGGGTGCTGTTACTGTGCCAAGTTCTAGGAAATATAATGCATTTATCAGAGTTAGGAGCACTTTGTTAATGGATCAGGCAAACATTAACTTTCTGTACAGTGCACTAGAAAAGTATTCACACCAAACCGGCACGGCTCAAACAGTCACGACTGTTCACGGCTAATTTATTTGATGCATTGATCTTAGTCAGGTTTGATGTTTGTCGTTCTTACCGGAGGCCCTTGCTCGGTCTGGTTCCTGAAGTGAGATCCATGACCGGGCTGGGGGCTGCTCTGTTGGTACTGTAGAGAGAGAGCGAACATACTTCACTATACAAGTCAACAAAAGCAGTGTCACATACTGATATGCTAGTATGTTTTGAGAAAATAAAACTAACAACATGCCACTCCCATTCCTGTCTCATAACATCAAGAAAGAAGGAAGACTCACTGCGCTTGATAGCCCCCGCCAGATTGTCTAACAAGTAGCTGAGCAGTCTCCGCGTGCCATCGGGTTCCTGGTAGAGGCTCATAATTTCTTGTGCAAGTGGGTTACCTGGTGAAGGGAAGGAAATCGGGGCTGAATCACCGCTAAGAACACAGTGGGATTTCAAGGCTAGAATGGCTACAAAAAACATTGCAGAGCCACTCACCTTTCAACCCCAGTGTTTGTAACTGAAACAGTTTCCCCAATTCAAATGGCAGAACCCGCAACTGGTTGTTATTTAAAAGCAGTTCCCTGTGGAGGACAGATGGGAATTGGATTATTAGAAACCAGCCCTCCAGAGAAACAGCCACTTTTTTTTTTTTTTTTACCTTTCAAAACATTTTTTTTTTTTTTTTGGGCCACATTGCTTACATAAAGAACGGTTGAACCGCTTGTAAACTTTGGAATGACTGTTTATTGCTTCGATCATTCAAATGAAACAATACAGGAGATAAGAGGCACGTCCACCGCCTGTATTTGGAGTAAATATATAAACCGAAAACGTCACTGACCTGAGAGACACCATGTTGCCGAGCTCTGCCGGCAGGCTCCTGATCTTATTGGATGAGAGATCCAGGTACACCAGGTTGTGTAGTTTGGCAATGTCTGGCGGGATGCGTGACAGTGAGTTGTCACTGAGGTGCAGGGCAGTGAGGTGGGTGAGAGACCACAGGGCTGTGCTGAGACTCCTTACTCGGCCTGAGGAGACAGTTGGTAAAGGACACGAGACATTCTCGTTACATCCCAGAAACCATCGCCATTTTCATCAAACAAAAACCACGGAAACGATACAAGTTTCAGTGAGCCATCCTAAAACCAGCACTTTGTGGCTACCACTCAAATGATGAATCCAGAGCACTTAGGATCCAATTATTACCTTGTTTAATAGTTTCAGCATTGCAAAAAAACAAAACAAATACAAGATCAAAATGTGTGCATTTAGAGTACACACACGAAACAACAGCTTTACCTATAAAAAGCATGAAGTCCCTGGAAATACTCACCGCTGATTTCCAGCTCAGCCCAGTATGACTTCTTCCCATTGGCTGCCTCCTCGCTGGACATAATTGTGTACATCCGCCTGGGATCCGGCGGGTCATATTTTTCCTTGGGCATTCCTATAACACTACAGAGATTTGTTGCATGTCAAATGTCATTCATGACAAGAGTAAAAACAATTCTACAAACGTTTTAAAAGATGGAAAACAACTCGGTAGATTTCATCTCAATAAAGGAATCAGCACCATCATTCAAGTTAAAGAAGATGTTTTTGTGATATGGAAGTCTCCAAATTAGATTAAGCAGGTTTGTATCCACCTTGTCATGTAACCGTATTTGCACGTGAAACTAAATAACCATGTCCAGTTCCAGGCACATTAATTTATAGTTGATCTCTACCAAAGTAAAAGGGGAAAAGTATTTGATCAAGGCACAAGTTCCCATCGACAATGTATAAAACAACACGCTTACACGTTTCGACAGCTTCCTGTGTAGACTGAGATTTCGTTGGGGTTATATAAGTTATTAACGTAAAACTCAACGTTGTGGTGCTACATTGTCAGACTTCAAAAACTTAACTGCCAACAACTGCGTGGGGCTTTAATTTAAATTTACGACAAATAATCTGCATGTTTTAAAATTTATAATAAAAGAAGAAATGTTAAAGGACTTTTCTTTTCTACGGCTAACTAGTTAGCCTACCCTAGCCTAGCCTAGCAGCTATGGGGCTACACAACAAACACGGGATAAGTGGCGCTAGCATGCGTGCTAACTAGCGAGACAGGAGAAAAGGGACACGCGAAGTTAATTCATTTGTCAATTTGCACACATGAGTGGCCTTCCCGTGCGAGTTATCAAAGACGAGCTGAAATGTTTTACACGATACTGTCCAACTGTTGTTTACATAACAGCAAAGCGTTGAGTTGCGCATAAACACTAGGCCACGAAGCAACGCATTAGTTAGCTACCAACAGCTAGCCCCCAGAGACAGGAGTCATCGAGATAAACAACGAGAGACCCGAGCGCACACACACAACGCTACAGAATGCTACAAAATACTGCACAATGCCACACAATGCTGGACTCGTGAGCTAGCTCAAGCTATTTAGCTTAGCTCGGGTTAGCTCGCTAGCAACAAGCTAACAGATCCCAATTATTTGAAGCTGGCCGACTTCCTGTTCAAATAAGCCACGCTTTAAAGAAATAAATAAAGACGGCGCTTTGAACGTCGAACGAAGGGCTGAGGGGAAATGAGTGAAAATAGACAGGATTTGAGAGGAAGGGATCGTTTTTTTTACCTGCAAGAGCATACCAAATCGCGAGGACGACTGCGTGTTCTCTTTTGTTTTCTAGCTACTTCTTCTCCCCCGTTTCCGCTGCTGTATCATGGCGACTGTAAGGATCTTTTCTTTTTTTTCCTCTCTCTCTCTGCCGATAACGGCGCTCGATCCTATTGGTCAGCGTGGAGCCGTCCAACCAGCTGTTGAACCACGGTAAATAACATCCCGGAGGGAAGAGTGGTGGACCGTGAGATGGGTGGCCTGGACGCCACTGGTGAAATTTATCGAGGCTTATTTAGAAATTAATCTCAGTTAGCGGGATGATCAGTTTATCAAAGGCGGTGTAGCCAATAATCTAATGCTCGCCTCTGTGTGTGGCGCAAAGATAGATTATACTCACTGATATATTTATTGTTGGCAAAAAAAAAAAAAAAAAATAAAATAAAAAATACAGTTTAATTACTAAAAACAGTATAATTTAATGTACACTCCCTTTGATCATATAACTTCACAAGCGAGTCAAGTTGTAGTTTACATCCATATCTGCAGCCATGCAATATACTCTATATGTAAATAAGCTTCTTTGGGATAGGAGATTTAAGAAAAAATAATTAAACCTGTATGCATTTATTAAGCTTCGTTCTCTTGTCGTGCAGTATGTTTATTGTATTTTGTTCACGTAGATACACAGACCGAGTCAAATGTATACGCTCACATGCTTGGTTGATTATGGCTTAGACCTTGATAGAAAACTGAGTTGCAGCCCCAACAGCTGACAGTACCTCAAATATGGATAAGATATGGATGATGCTTCAAAACCTGCTGGAGAAAGAAAAAGACACGGACGCTTCACCCCAGCGCACAATACCTGTACACTTGCCCCGGTTAGACACCAGGGGGCAGACTTTGAAAAACACTTTGAAGCAGAGAATTTGACTCCCAGCGTCAGTTTATGCTTCTGCGTTAATTGACGCAGAGGCTCGCGTGCCTGGTTCGTAGTCAATTAAGCGACACAAGTCACGGGCGGACGCAAGACGCAACGGCAAAAATATCAAAAAAATATCCGTTGAGGAGAGTACATTATTTTATTGTGTGTCATCTTGATTTTTTGAAGTTGTGTTTAGTTTTTGTCTTTATGTATTTATAAATAACTGAGAAAGGAGTAAGGATATGCAAGTTTTACTTACACTTCATTTTCGGACACTTATCTTTGGTTGTTTTCAAAGATATGTTCGAAATAAATAAATTCAATTCATATCAATTTAATTGTGGCTCACCTCTCCAGAAATGTACCCCCTCTTTGTGCTTATCCCCCTCCCCTCATCCTTTTTGTTTATGTTTAGTCTTGTCATTTTACTTTGGCACGAGTCCCGTAAGTTGTGTAGTTTCCTGTTGATGTAACTTTGCAAGTATACTTGTACATGTTACATTGTTAACCCTTACATACTTTTCATCTTCTGGACCTTCACTATGTAAAATTCAGGAAAATTCAGGCTCAAGTATTTCTGGCTGCTTCTCCACCTCTGGGATTTTGTGATTGTTTTGAATCAATAAATAATCGGCAAAGTCAACTGAGGAGGTTTAGAGAATATATACAAATATTTGTATGACTCATGTTCGATGAAATTTTGGCTAAAGTATCAGCCAACATTGTTGAAAGTGAAGCAGGATGAGAAACAAAAATTAACCAGACTGGCAAAAAAGACACAGCGCTGACTAGTGTTTGGGCGGAGTTGTTACAGAGCGACCCAGACTGACAAACGCACAAATAACCCACACCAGTGGTGGGTCCGTGCGTGGATCAGCCTCAACACTATAAATGAGGCTTCAAGCCATAGTGTCTCCAGCAAACCACCTGACTACTGATTTTGCAGGTTAGCCACATTTGCTCATATTGCAAGTACCAGACTAGTTATTAATTAAACCAATTATCTGGAAGGAAAGTTTTTTATATTTCTATTTGAAAAACTCTCAGAGTACTGAGTTTCTGTCGGTTCAGTTCATTGTATTTTAGCAGATGGATGGTTGCTTTGTGTGACAACAAGATATAAGTTTTTGTCCATGCAGAGATCCTAAGTTACAACACTGAATCACCAACGCACAAGTATTTTTGTAACATTATTATTTGGCAGCTGATCTGTATGCCTCACTGTCATAAAAATGCACTCATCAGTAACCACACAGCTAAGCTGCACAGAAATCTGACTGAGATGTATCAGTGGAACCGGTTGGGATCAGACTTGCAAAATACACATATAAATTCATCAATTTTCTGCATACTTTTCAAAATGAATCTGAATATGCCAAAAGACAAATTTGGGCTGGCAATCTAAACAAAGCCATGATGCCTTTGGCCACAGACATTTAAGCATTAAAAATTGTACATGTGAAGTATATACAAATCTATACAATACGTCATAATTTACCGAATAATAGCAACAATATTGTCCAAAGTGATTTTTTTTAGTTTAACACTGACAGACGTCCAGCAGGTGATCCTGTAGATAAGTTAGAGACTCTTCCACATGAAAAGGTAGAGCTTGGCCGAGGTCAGCCTGGGATCTGGACAGGAAGGCCTCCACAGCTTCACGGACTGCGGGCTTTGACAACTTGTCGTCCGGCTTGTAGACCAACGTGCCAGCTCTGGCTCTTTGGTCAGGGAATGAGCTGCACAGATACCCTGTTGATAACACATGGTACACGTTAGGAAGAAAGTTTGAGAGGTTAAAATAATTTTACTTCTTGCTTAAATGGTTTGACATTAAGGCAGAGGTGTCAAACATAAGGCCCGGGGGCCAAAACTGGCCTACCAGAGGGTCCAATCTGGCCCGTCAGATAAATTTGCAAAAATTACACTGAAGATATCAGCTGAAAATATTTGATAAAATAAGAAATTGCACTTGCACCTTGCACTTCTTAAGAAATTCATGGTTGTTCATTACATGTAGCTGTACTTTTTTGCACTAAAGCAAAAGGAAACATTTGGAGTTGTCCTCATTTACCAGTTATTAAGCTATTCTGTTACTGGTCTGGCCCCATTGAGATCAAATTGGGCTAAATGTGGCCCCTGAACTAAAATGAGTTTGACACGCCTGCATTAAGGGACACTGTGCAACAAGTTATTATGACCTAGAGGGATTAACCTGGAGACATAATGTCAGTGTTTGGATGCTAAAGATTATATATAATATACACCTGCACATCAAAACAAAAAGACTAAGTACGGCTTTGTTAAAAGGATGTTTTACAGTATGCAGTACAACATAAACGAAACTATCGAGAACAACACAACAACCACAAACTGAAGTATGTGGTAATTTTACATTAACACAGTTCCACCATTCACCAGCACCGCACCTTTCATTGCCTTGTTGTAGCTGAGGAGCAGCATCCAGAGGAGATGGACCAACTCTTCCCACTTCTGCCACCTCTCAGTCCCATCCTGGAGAAAAAAATCACGTATCAGTTTCACTGAACCTTCGCTGTTGGTTGCTGTTGCTGTTTGTATTCGTTAAAGTTATATATATAACCTTTAATGTGACAATACATATCTGTCTTTGCAATGTACACCAGGCGGACGTTATTATCAGCGAAGAGAAAATAAATGTGAAGAAAAGATTTAACAGTGTGATATTCACCATCGGGTCTGGTGCCAGAGTGCAGTTCTTCAGAAAGTGGAGGAGCAGATTGAGCGACATAGGCAGGGAGACTTTTAATGGGCATGCATAGTCCAACAGATGTTCTAACAGCTTACATCTCAGCAGCTTGCTCTGCAGGCTCTCCAGCAACAACATCCTGAGTGTCGAAAATAGACTAGATTAGTTACAGATAGCTTAAAAAGCTGGGCGAAGGACACAGACTGTGCAATTAGAATAATTTGAAACGTTTTGTTATAGTGAAATAAAATTCATACTATTGTAAAATTAAAACTTATTTTTTGTTGCAAGGTATCTTTAAGTTTTAACTAGACAATTTCCTAAAAATAATCAGATAAATAATAAAACAATATGTCTTTTTTTATTTTATGATTTTAAATTTTATGTCCGGTGTTTCAGTTTAATCCATTTAAAGTTTTGACAATTGAAAAAAAACAAGCGGGAATAACACATTAAATGCAGATTGACCCAGAAGAGCTATTCATAAGTGCCAGTCTCAAGACTGTCATTTAAACCAGTGTCTTTAAAGTTATCTATTGTCAAATGAGGTAATTCAGTGGTGGTTAAGTCTGACCCACTGATGAAATAATATGAAAGTCCTCAGTCTCCGGTGACATTTCAGTGCTACATAGTAGTGAAAAGCGTTTCATCATCCAGCAGTTATCGTCCTGCTCTGCTACAGCTGCAAGTAAATGTTAATATGGCTAAATAAGGACAATTATACTACTGTGAATGAAGGCCTAGCTCTAGTTTGGATCTCTGGAAAGTGAGGTTCAAAAACACATGAACTATTACTACTTCTAGTGGAAACTTTCTTCAATCATCTTTTGCCACTTGCACATTATTTTAATTGAGAATATAATCTGAGCTCGTTTAGCCTCGTTCAGCAGCCTTATTTCCATCCTCCTCACCTGTGCGCTCGCTGAGGCACATTGCTGACGAGCATATGGAAGAGCTCTTGAGACAGTTTGGCAGAGTTCAGAGCAGGAGAACGATCCACGTCCAGGGCGAGAGACAGCATCCTCTGGAAGATGGACACCATTCTGAAGGGCGCAGAGAAGTGTAATGTAAAAAAAAAAAAAAAAAAATAGATATATAACTTGCTACAATTACATCACAAAAAAAATATTTCTAAACTCCTAATTCACCTATTGTATTCGTCTTTCTCTCTGGTTGTTTCTCTGCTCCCTGCATGCTCTGTCGATTTCATGATGGCAGAAAACAACCACTTCACGACTTCCCTGTAACAAAAGAAAAAGACATAGAACTAAACTGGGTTTTGGCAACTGCTTATATCTCACCACTGAAATGCTTACGCAAGTCCAAAGTTACCTTTCTGGTCGTCAAACTCACCTGACCCTCGGAAACTGCTGATCACATGACAGTGTTGTCTTTGCGATCGACTGGTGGAGAGAAGATGTTGCACGTTTGGCCTGAAAGTCGTCCTCCAGAGTCTGTACGATGTACTCAAGGAGCATGCGCACAATCTCACATCGATGTCTCTTTGCGTTGTCCTGACAAGGGCAACAGATGATAAAACTACAAATGAGATCCGTCATATGTTTGCATCTTAACGTCTTGTTGGCATATAAGTTATGTTGTATATCATACACTGGCAGTCTCATGTCTTTTTACTCATGTCAAGTCCCGAGCCCTAAATTCTGAGTTTTAAGTGATAGTGTGATCTATATCAAATATGATAGCTTTCATTCCTGTTAAATTCATTTTTCGTGTGTAGTTTCAGTAATTTTGAGGTTTGGACTATTAAATGTCTCATGCAACCACCTCAACCTGAACACAGTGGACCTATCCAGCTATCTATCTATCTGAGGGTTCACCTCAGTCTGACTATGCCATCTTTTATTTTTTTTGTTGTCAATGGCCCAAACTGCTGCTGTGTTAAAAAAAAAAAAAAACAGGAAGAGGTCTGTCTGGGTGGAAACAACACTCAAGTCTGCGGTCCAAGTCTGTACTTCATCAAATTAAGTCCAGTCATCAAATTCATAGCCACATTTCTGATATTCATATATTTTGATACTTGCTGTAGTACCTGGTTGGCCATGACTGAGGTCAGCAACTCCCAGTCCCATGGAACATTTCCTTTATTAGCCATGTGAAGTCTGCAATCAAAAAGTGCCTTTAATCTTGGAATTCAAAGATGAAAGGGGAAGAAAGATCATAAAGAGAAGACTACGCCGCTGAAACAGCAAATGCTACAAATAATGCACTCCTATTAACTTTTATTCCTGTGGTCCTCTTACCTCTGCGTCCTCATCAGCAGATTAAAGGCCTGCACACAGAGGTGATGGGGACACTGTGGGTCGAGCAGAATGCCGCGGAGCAGGTGGTTGGTGATGTCTTTGGGGGGGTAGTAGCCCGGCTGGAGAAGGTCCGACAAGAGCTGCAGAGTTCCCTCCGTGTAGTTCTCGTCGATGGTGCTGTAAACCAGGCTCAAGCTCTGACGGCAGAGCACCTCTGGAGTTCCAAAGCCTTCATCATCCTCATCAATCTGAGAAACAAACAACAACAGAGCATCCCATGAAACATAATGAGAGAAACAGAAAAGTACTAATATAAGAATCTGGGGAGACGTCTCTTACCAGGGACTGAGCTGGTCCAGACATTATTTTCCTGAGTGCGACAGGGCAAACGAAATGCCTGTCTTCCCTGCTGACTGCCCTGAAGTCCATGCCGAACCTGTTGTCCGCATCCATGTCTTCTCCATCACTTCCCTCTTGCCATAGAAACGAGACCGGGCTATCGTCCCGGTATGGTTCAGTCTCCAGCTGCCATTCATGTTCATTTTCACCCGATACATGTCCAGAAGTAGGCGGCGGGTCGGCTTCACTCTTAAATTTATGAGTTGCAGGCCTTGTATTGGGGAGAGAATCGGGTTCGAAGGGCTCAGAAGAGTTCAGCCTGTTAGAAGGAGAGCGGGGGGGAGGCGACTGAACGGAGAGACGGCTCTGTCTCGATTCCACTTGGTTTAGTTCCAGTTGCTCCAGGTTGGCGCAGAGGACTTCTTTATGTGGAGTTAAAGAAGCGACGGTTGGGGATGGGACACGCTCCGGTGAGCAAAAGTCATCCCACTCACCCCCACGAGTGCTGTGCTCAAAAGAGCTTCCTTTATCTGAGCAATAAGAGCCAGCGGGGCTCCTACAGTCCGAAGATCTCTGATCTTGCAACGGTGAGCTTGCAAACTCATGCTCTTGCTGCCCTGATCCGATCAGTGATTCAACCACATTTGGCTCCATGTGAGGAACCTGCGGTGGGGTAACAGTCCTTGAATGGTTAACACAATCCGATGCTTTGCTGTCGACGTTCACTTCTCTGAAGCACAGTGACATGCGCGTGCAATCTTTGGTTAAGCTGACGTAACACCTTGGCATCTTAAGGTCTGCGATATGAGTTTCAAGAAAAGGCACTCGTGGCAACTTCACAGCCAGTTTGTGGTAGGCTCTATAGCGTCTCTGTCTTCGCGGGGCCTTATTCAAACGTCTCTGAAACGACTTTAAGTTTCCACACTCCTGCTTCGGAGCGACAACACCATCTACTGAAGAGGCCTTCTGCGAGTTGAAGTCTTGCTTATCTGGGTTTTGAATTACGTCGACACTTTCTACTTTTAAAGGACAGCCACCTAGGACCAAGTTACCCTTGGTCTTCTGTTCTGCACCATTTGAATCGCTCTCAGTTAAGTCGACAACTGGCTTTCCAGTGGAATTCTGTCTTGTGCGCAACTTCAGCCCTGGAGGCCTCCATCTTGGATCTGTGAGGTCAATATAACGCTAGAAAAGCAGGGGAATAAACAGAGAAAATTAAAATAAAGAATGCAGTGGCTTACATACCATCAGAGGCAATCGGGACTTGAGGGAAACTCTTGCATATCTCACAAACACAAAAAACTATTCAGTTTAATTGACTTCAAAAT